>NC_142368.1:20076115-20386393 GCF_059441175.1 Urocampus carinirostris
TACTGATTCAAGTCACCTCCATCACAATACTCCATCACCAGCCACAGAGAAGAACATTGCTGGGATCCTGTCTGCTCAGTCTCCTGAAGGCGCAACCTCTTCCTGGATCTATTTGGAGACCTTTTTGGTGTTGAAAGGTAAGGAGAGTTTGATGTTAGAATGTTGGTTCTGTCTTGAAGTCTAGATAAAGAGCTAGTTCTCCTTTGGGTGTTGGACCAGGAGTTATCCTTTTGACCAACACTTCCCTTTAGCACACTTTCAACGAGATGTATAGGCAGCTTCCCCTTTCTTAAAGGCTTTATCCTCCGCCCAGTCTGCAGAAGGCAGCTGTGCAGTGCAATAACATTGATGTGGTTCTTGGCTGTGACTCGCATCGCCCACAGTTCTTGCAAGTAAAGTTCAATGCATTCCGGGTTCTTGCAAGGCAGGCGTTTGATGGCCACTCTTTGTCCTGTTTTGGAGATGTGGCCCTCAAAGACGACACCGTAACTTCCTCGTCCTACTTCCCTTTCCAACGTGTACAGCTCCTCCATGTCTGTAAAATGATCATAATACATATATACATATATATACATATAACCATTCAGCGTTCCCTTGCCGTGTCACTGTTTGACTTTTGCCTACATGGCATATTGCAGATTTCAGCAGATACGCGGCTTTTTGCAATTGAATCCATATGCATGCACAGCTACGTTGAAAATGATAAAACAAACTATGGCAATTGGAAAACTCTGTCTTACTAAGACCTATTCAGATTGTTGTGCACACTTGCATAATCGGACAGTTTCTTCCGAAGGGCCATCACAACCCTAAAAAAGCACGCAAAACAGAAAATATGTATTTTGCAACTTATTTGGGACTCTTTTTGTTGCAGCTAAATATTTTTGTTGCTGTTAGGTGTTATTGCAGTATGTTTTATTCCAAAGCTGTTAAGAAGCACTATTCTTAAAAAAACAACAACAAAGTAATCATTGCACTATTGTTATGGGCGGTCTCTAAGCACTACTTTGTAAATATTTTTCCTATTTATCCTCTCTTTAATACATGTTTCCTATGGAGTGCATTGTATATAATGTTTCACAACCTTGATGTCAATGACAAAAAGGGCATAAAATTGAATTCTATATTAAGTTTCCATCCAATTACAGTACTGCCTGCATGTCAACGTACCCAATGATTACAGATACGATTCTATTCTATACAAAATAGAATTTAGGCGGGATTATTACACATCTATCCTGATATTTTTTTATCTTAATTGGACCTGTTAAGTCTTTTATTGCGTTTATCTTGGAGTCCCACGTCTAAACTCGTTGTTAAAATTTGTATAAATGACAACAAAAGCAATTCTATTTACTGCCATTGTGTATAAAAGTAGCGTATAAACACACATTTTCTTTATTGATTTGTTAAACATAAATAGAAATACTTAACATTAGAATGTGATGGAAGTACCCCCAGCCACCCCCACCGACTTCAAAAGGCATAAGAGCAAGTGTGCTGTTCTCAAACGCACATTTCCATGACATTTTTAACATTCGACAGCATTTATAAAAGCAACGTTAGCATGCAGCTAAACAAGAACTTTAAAATATTTAATGTTCGAGAGGACACAAAATGGCGCTTGATCGAATGTTTGAAACGTAAACAGACAATGTCAACAGCACACGGCACTTTTATCAAATAATTCTCAATTTACAACATTTCAGACTTCACTTACCCTCAACTTTATTGAAACCACAAACGGTGTCAAATTTGGAGGAAAAGTTTTAAGCAACGACCTGGCATGGCAAATTTGTCGAAATTTTCCGTTAAATAATGAAACAAATGTCTTTTCGTCTACTTCCCTATTTGGAACGGCCCGCGTAGAAAGTACAACAATTGCAATTGGCCGCAAGAGTTCAGCACCGTGTTTTGATTGGTTGTTTTACACAAGTTGAAATGACTTGCAGCCAATTGGAATGCTCACGGTTGTCTAATGACAAATAGTGTAGTTACGGTAATTAACGCTTGAAGACAGAGAAAAGGTTTTAGATAACTATTAATTAATCTCTGATTGTTTTGGTGAACTTAATGTGTGCTAATTTGAATGAATCCATAATGCCCCCAATAAGCAGGTAGGCGCCTTGAATGGCTGACTCCCTAGTAATAGTGCGTGAGTGTGTGTGTGAATGGGTAAGTGTGAAGCACATTGTAAAGCGCTTTAAGAGGTCTTCTGTGACTTGAAAAGCACTATATAAATGCAGACCATTTACCATTTAATTTCCAAGTGATTTAATTGAATGTGGAATGGCTCAATAAAGATCAGCAAACTTTTGTATTTTCGTTTTTGATGATCTTTATATTTTTTAAACATTTTTTGAATGTTTTTGTCAAGCCCCGAACTTACTCTAAAAACATACAATTATGATTATAAAAAATAAATAGAAATATACTATATTTGAATATGCATAGGCGGCTCAGTGGTGGTGGTTAGCGCGAGACCCTACATTGCGGAGGTCCAGGGTTCGATTCCAATATATGCAACTATCATATATATTTTTTTCTTTGTAGGAACTCAGTGTTTTGATGAAGAGAATTTAGAGATTATGAACTTTTTTATCCTAGTAGCATTTAAGAGTGCCATTATTAAACTTCCAGTGCGGAGTTTGCATGTTCTCCCCGTGCTTGCGTGGGTTTTTTCATAGGCACTTTGGTTTTCTCCCACATTCCAAAAACATGCATGTCAGGTTAATTGGCTGAATCCAAATTGTCCCTAGATGTGAATGAGCGAGTGAGTTTTCTGTCTCTGCATGCCCCGCGGCTGGCTGGCAACCAGAACAGGGTGTCCCCTTCCCAAAGATAGCAGGGATGGGCTCCAGCAAATAGATGGATTATTATATGTATATAAAATAGGAAAAACAGTATTGAAGAAGTATACCATTGTATTAGCAATTAAATATTAAATTACATTGGATGGCATTATAAAATGTCCATCCCAAAGAAAAAAAAATCCTTGTTTAGTTTACACAGAATTGTTTGGTTTTATACCAACCCAAAATATTGCTTTGTTTGGTACCAAAAAAAGACAGAATGTTTTATACAAATACATTTTGATTTGATATAATGATTACGTTTTTGTTATTGATGTAAATGTATTAATTCATCACAACGTTCAATACAAGATTCATAATGGTATGGCAATTAAAATTGTTTTTTCTTTCTGCAGGAACTCAGTGTTTGGATACAGAGAATTTTTGAGATCATTACCTTTTTTATCCTAGTAGCATTTAAGAGTGCTGTTTTGGGTTAAAAGTATATCTGGTAAAAAACTACCCCTTATAAAAATGGGGAGATGGAGGGGAAAAGGTGGAAAAGGGAATTAAGAAAAAAAGACAAAAGAAGATAAAGCAAACAAAGGGAACAGAAAATAGAAACAAAAATTAAACACTAAAAAAGAGATAAATGAAAATATGGGGAAAACAGGAAAAGGAAAAAGGGAAAAAGGGGAAGAAAAAATAAAAGAATGGGAAAAAGAGGAGAGAAGAGGAGAGAAAAAAAGGATAAAAAAATAAAGGAAAATGAGAAAAAGAGTAACAATAGGCGAAAAAGACGAAAAGCACAAAAAACAAACAAGAAAAAGGGAAAGGAGTAATAAAAAGGAAAAAGAGAAAAAAAGGGGATCATTTTAAAGTGTGTAGTTTGTGCATTTCCAGGTGCACTATACAAAACAGCCACATTTAGTGGTCAAAAATTACACTGCGTACCTTTAAGTAACTGTGGGAAGGAGACACATTGTAAGTGGGATATTTGAATCTGAAATTATTTAATATATTTGATGAAATCATCAACCATTACACAGTGAATTAAAATGCACTGAAGGATTAGGTCTTGTCTGAAAATCAGGTTCGGTAACACAGTTTTAAAATATATATAGTGGGGCTATCACAGGAAAAAAAACCTGAATATTTTGCTTTCATGGCTGAGTCAAAAAAGTTCCCCATTTCTCTCTGTGCTGGTGTGATTGAAGAGCCTAGCGCGTGAGAAACCCATATCAAAGGGGTGAAGAGCTGTCACCCCGGACCTGATGGGACAACACCCCTTACCAAGCACCCAACTCACTCCCTGAGGCCTCATCAACCCACGGGCATGCCATTCATACCCCTGGCAGGAGCATCTGCAGGAGAACCCGCCCCGAAGCCCAAAGCCAAACCACCAAGATACCCTGCCACCTCCAGCCTAGCACCAGGGGGATGGAGCATGGCCGACCCACACAGCACCACACCGGCCCAAAGCCCCATCTCCCCCTACCACATCCACCCCCTTCTCCATGCCCTGGCATCAGCCCCCACAAGTCAATGTTACATTTGGTTAATCGCATTGACGCACACAATACGGGTGCTATAGCAGTAACACTGGTAACAGATGCTATGTGTTGATAGAATTTAATAGGAAACTTAAGCGCGGAGACGCAAATCAATTGTGCGCTTGTGTGCGTATTTGTGATCCATTGCCTCTCTCGGCGATGTTAATCTTCAATACTCTTCATTACTCGGGCAGGATGAAGTCAGTCACACTTGACTCGTTTTTATCTCGGTACAAATGCCCTTCTATTATCATACGTCACCCGCTGACAGTCGCAGACGGCAGCTGTAATTTACACAATGTGCATTAAAGTTGGACAATCTAAGGGGATATGTTGTGAGCGAAAGAGGTTGAAAACAAATTTCCAGCCCACCAAAAATTCCAATACGACGTTACAAGCTTTGTGGAAAAAGAAATCCAATGAGAATTTAAACTGTAATCACCCTTGATCTTCGACACGCAGTGTTTCTATGGGAGCTTTGTTAAGCTAATTAAAGAGTCCGGCAATAGGAGGGGCAGCAGTAATTATTTCCTTGATTGAGGTCACCGCCCTCCCGTTTAATCCCGAAAAGGTCTATCCTGAGCTCCTCCCCGACATCAATAAACAAATAGCCTCGTCGCTATGACGTCATACGTTCCGCAACAGTGAAGATGGGAAAATCGGACCAAGGTGAATGCTGGAATGCATTCCCACTTTGAATTCCTGTACAATAATGTGAAGACATATCTGAAATGTTTGCTTGAATTTGGTTTTAGTTGCTCTATAAGTCTTCGTGGCATAGGGTTAAGTTAACTTATTCCTCCCCTTTGTCATTGTTGTTATGATATCCTGATTAAAGTACGCTAATCTATAAATGTTTGTGTAGTTTCAGTCAAATATTTTAAAATATTGAATGTGCTGTTCAGTTAACCCCCCCTTTTGTTATTCTTTGAATGTTATCCTGAATAAAATATGAAAACCTTTAAATGTTTGGGTGGTTTTAGTTAAAACAGACACTGTTTTGGTGGTCAAAAAATATTAAATGTGAGATTTCAGTTAACAATTTCTGCCCTTTTATGTCATTGTTTGCATGCTATCCTCATTAAAGTATGATAACCAATACATTTTTGGGTGGTTTTAGTTAAAGCAGGCACCGTTTTGGGGGCAGAAACTATTAATGTGTGATTTCAGGTACTTGTTCCTCCCTGTTATTTCATTTCTAGCATGAAAATGAAAACATAAAGAGGTTTGGGTGCTTTTAAGCCTTGAAGCAAAAAAACTGCCCTAAACCATGATGCACCCTCCACCATGACAAACTGTTTTAAATTGTTTGGTAAAAATGGGTCTTAATTGCCATTCGGCTTTCCTATAAACCTTTTTCTTCCATTGTCTTACGTCTTTTATGTCGCTTGCGTTTAGAAAAACGACTCAAACAATGTGCTCCTAAAATAGTGAAAAACATTTTTTAAAATGGCGAAGATCGTTTAAAAAAGTGATGTTTTAAGAGGAATTGATAGACCGTATCGTAAATGACTTTTTGAGAAATTGGTGTTCAACACGGACTGTAAGCAACATAGGGAGCGCGGGCCACAGACGGCCCTGGAGATTTATTTTTTTTTCGGTCCAATTTTTTTGTTTTTTTTAATTGAAAATCGATAAATTAAGGAGTGTGAAGTTTAGGAAAAATATGAGTGAGTGATTTTAGATGCGTTAAATCAAGATAATGCCAGAATAAAACCGAAAAAGATTAAATAATACCGAAAAAGATAGAATATTCCTGTTTTATGTTCAAAATTGGAAAATTAAGGACTGGAAAGACTAGAAAAAATATAATTGGGTGAATTGGAATAAATTAATTTGAGATAAAGGCATTTTTATACAAAAATATTGAAAACATTTTAATAAATATTTTCTTCTAATAAATTATGGAATGAAAATGTATCGATTGGAATACAAATGAGTAAGATAACTTGTTGCAGATCAAAATACGTCATTTACACATTAAATAGGTGAAGCTAAAATAGTAGATTTAATTGGTATGAAGAAAAAAATTCAAATTAAGTGAGATGATTATACGTCATTTTCGCATTGTACTGGTGAGCTAAAGAGCCAGTGTGAGAGGGCGCGTAAGGAAGGAATGTTATGTTGTGAATGGATTGTTGGCAGAGCAGGTACAGAAAGATAAGAGTAGGTAAAAGAAGATAGAAAGAGAGGAAAAAGAAAATACCGTAACTTCCGGACTATAAGCTGTTACTTTTTTCCCAAACGTTCAACCCTGTGGCTTATTCAGTGATGCGGCCAATTTATTTAATTTTTCTAACAGCTGCCAGCGGCGCTCGAGTACAAAAGGTAAGATTTAGACCGGTGGAATATACGCGCAGAGGAAGACTGCCACTTCTTAGCTTGTGCACAAATTAAATTAGTGTAGACGTATCCTCATCATGCAAATTGCAAAAAGAAAGACAGCTTTCAAGCTAAACGCAATCGAGCAGTCCGATACAGAAGGAATCAGAGCTATTGCACGTAAACTTTACTTCGCGAGCGTGTTGCTAGCGTGTTTTTGAATAAAGGAGAGTGGATCGACATCTATATGACAAAGTCTCTTTCCCATACTGAGGGGAGACGACTTTGATCAAGTCAATTATAAGGAGGTAGATGAGGACGGTTTACCGTGACTTCTACTTTTATGGTTTATTTTTCTTAACAGACCCATTTACTGTGTTGCGAGCGTGTTGCTAGTAGCGTTTTGCTACCCTTCACAGGCACGGTTTGGGATGAAAGTTATAATATTATTATTAAAGCTTTGAAAACTCGCTCGGTGTACCGTCTTTCTTTGTAAATATGTGGAACCATGTATAACATGTATTTGCAACTGCTCCGGGCACTCCGGTTTCCTCCCACATTCCAAAAACATGCATTTCAGGTGAATTGGCCGGTCCAAATTGTCCCTAGGTGTGAATGAGCGAATGAGTTGTCTGTCCCTGTGTGCCCTGCGATTGGCTGGCAACCAGTTCAGGGTGTCATCTGCCCACTGCCCGGAGATGGCTGGGATGGGCTCCAGCCCCCCCGCGACCCTAATGAGGATAAGCGGTACGGCTAATGAGATGAGATGAGATGAGATTTATTTTAGAGACTTATTCTGTTATGTTTTCCATGGGCGAATCAAAAAGAAGGGGCGAGTACAACGGGGGCTGACGTGAAGTGGAGTAAAGGTGAGACGTGTTTGTGGACGCAGCGGACAATAGTGGATGTATATTTTTCCCACCCTTACCTTTGGAAATATACTTTTTTTTCCCTTGGATTATTTTCAACTGGACCCGGACTCTGCAGGTCTGCATCAAACCTTAAGTACCAGCATCATTTTCCGTTCAATTTGCCGGCTGTGGTTTTTGAACTATATACTTTATGTTAAGTTACAATCGCAGGACTCAAAGTCGAGTTTGGGTTAATTTTGTGATTGTGTTACATGTTTTAATGAGGGCGCATGCGGCCTATATACATGTGCGGCTTATGTAAGTACAAAAGCGGTTATCCTCTTAAAATGTGGTGGGTGCGGCTTATTTAGGTGCGCTCTATAGTCCGGAATTTACGGTAAACATTAAGGATAAATACAGAAAAAGAAGAGTAGGTAAAAGAAGGTAGAAAAAGAGGGGAAATGAAAGTAAAAATTAAGGAAAAGAGAGACAAAGAGCATACAAGAAAGAAAGAAAGAGAAATGTAAAGGGGAAAGTTAATTAAATTAAAAAAAATAATTTGTTGAAAATTGGGTAAGACACTGAACCCCTAATACCCCTAATAAGCAGGTTAGCGCCTTACATGGTGCACGGCTGCTATTGGGAAATGTGAAGCACACTGTAAAGCGCTTTGGGGAAGTCTTGACTTGAAAAGCGCTATATAAATGCAGATCATTTCATTTTAAATCTAGCTGATTTAAAATTAATGGGTAAGTATGAAACACAACACCTTGTATAGTGCTTTTGGAGGTCTTCATTGACTTGAAAAGCACTGTATAAATGCAAACAGTTTACCATTTATAACAGTACTTTTATAGAAAAGCTACAAAAATAAAAGAAAATTATTACAAGGATGAATATCTAATTGAATGCAAATAAACATGGACATAATATATTGTTTTGCTTTAGAATAAGAAGAAAGAAATACCACAGAATACATACACAAATAATATTATAGAGAGAAGATGCTGAGCACAGAGGTAAGCAAAATAATCAAACAAGTTGTTCCACACGTGGGTCCGAGATAAACCTCTCGGGTTTAATTTCTTTTAATTCAGCCATTCACTTGCAGTTAATTACAAAGGAAGAAATGCAATGGCAAAGTATTACGATAATAAAAATTCTACTACATAAATACTTTAAAATACTACTTCTTGAATATTATGACAGAAATACTATGATAATACGACCAAAAAATACAAAAATACTATAGAAATACTACACAAACACTACATTATTTCATTGTTACAATAAGAAAATATTAGATATACTACGGAAATATTACTATGGAACTACTATGAAAATACTACCATGCGAATACTTCAAAATTTTATCCTACAGTAAAACTACTGCATTAACGCTGCTTTATAAGTCCTGGAGATGAAGCTAGGTGACGATGAAGTGCGGCTCTTGTCTCATTTGGACTCCACATGGCGAACCCCCATGGCCAGACCAAGGAGGTGCAGAAAACAAGATGTAAGAGGTAAGACAGTCTATATCAATTTTGAAGATAATCAAGTTATTAACAGGATCACAGAAGATAGAAGAACCAGGAAATGGAACGCAGAGGAAGGTATTAAATGAGTTAATAAAGGTGAGTGAAATAACAATGATCATAATATTGTAGTGTACAGTGTTCATTTTGCCCCGGAGGGGTGGTGGGACCTGGGGACTCGCATGCTCGGGGATCTGTGGGTCCCGGCAGAGATCTATAGGCCCCCAGGATTTAGTGTTATCGAGGTTGAGGTTGTAAATGGGTGACAAATACATAGTAGAAATCTATAAATTCATTCAGTTTTAATCATTAACTTATTAATTTATTTTCTGCATCGAATTGTTGTTGGTAATGTACCGATCAGGGGAATGGCCACAGGCCTGTCTTTTTTCATTTTCTCCTTTTATACTTCCTTTTTTCCTTAACTTCTATGTACAACATAATTCGTAATATCAATCAAAGCAAGTGAGCCGTTTGAGAGCCGGCTCTCTTTAATGAGTTGAGCCAAAAAAAGCCAGTTCTATAAAAAAAAGATGGACTTAACCCTCGCTCGACGACAAGTACCACAACAACGTTGGCCCGAGATCGGCGTGCAGACAAAAACTCAAACCGCGAGCCCAAAACAACGATGAAAAGTTTGGAGTGCAGTAAATCTTTGTTAAAGAGTAATTAGGTAATAATGACAATTTTGTGGCTAGAAAGTTGCGTCCCGGGGACACACGTTGATTTGAGACTACAGTGGGACCTCGGTTATCGCGGTTAATGGGGACCAAAACCACCCGCGATATGTGAAACTCCGCGACACAGTTACGGGGGTCCCGCGCACGTCCGCCGCCTTCCGCCGCGCGCGGACGGCCGCCTGTTGTCGTGCCGCGCTACTGGGGTTGTCGGACGAGCGGGCTCCCCCCAGTTACGGGGGTAGCCCGATCACGCCCGCCGCCTTTTCTCGCGTCGCACCGTGTGACGCCGCGTCCACCACACTCGCTCTGTTGCGCGGCTTGGGAGTGACCCCCGCCAAAAGACAATGAAGTAATTTCATTTTGTTTTTGAGATGGACACATTTTGGAAAAGTATTTTTGATGGGCCAAGAGCAACATTCCAACAGTGAATGTACTGTGGAATACGCAATTCAAGGCCTGGAACATAAGAACATTCAAGAATACGTCTGCTTGAAATTACATAGAGTCTTGTTAATAAAAAGTGTATATGTACGTGAGGAAAATTGATAAATGTCTCCTGCAAAATTATATACGCTGTTTTATTTCACTTGTATTCATAAAAGTTGAACTTAGTTTTGAACTCAGTTGGGGGGAAGTTTTTAAGAGGTTAGTAAATTCTAACTTCAGAACGAGACACCTGAAATGTTTTTGGTCAGAATTCAATATAATAAGAGTTAAAATCTTACACTAGTTTTGTCCGCAATTGATGAAAAATTGCCTGATCCTAAACCCGCACGCGGGCAAGGAACAACTCAAAAACCTCAGTGTGAGGAAAAAAGAGAAACCTTGAGAAAGGACCTCACACGTGGTAATCCCCCTTCCAGGATTGACCAGGGTGAATTACAATTAGCATTACTGTACACAGAAGAGTATACATTAGATAAGAAGTTGAAGATGTCCGGAGAAAGCATGACAGCAACGACGCCCCCAGCCTGTAAACTAGTCCAGAAAGTCTATGACGGCCACGATGCAGCTTCCCATCTCTGCCAGCTGGTAAATGCAGGGGTTGACATGCTTCAGGTCAGACGCTGGTCCGCTGACTCCGCTCAAATCGTCCTTCTCCTTCGTATCACCACCAGGCAGGCAGTTGGAAAGGCAGGACAATACAGAATATAAGGTGGGCATCAATCATAAGCTTTGGAATAGAAGTGTGTTTTAAGCCTTGATTTAAAAACTTCCGTTGAGGTTGCAGATCTTATCTCCGGAGGCAGGGCGTTCCATAACACCGGGGCCCGGATGGAGAACGCTCTCGAGCCTGCAGACTTCTTGGCTCTCGGAGTCACAAGTAGGCCGGCATTTTCCGAGCGCAGACTCCATGCAGGAACATAGGGGGAAATCAAATCGGAGAGATAAGAGGGTGCAAGCCCATGCAAACATTTATATGTTACTAAGAGAACCTTAAAGTCACATCTTAAGTGGACTGGGAGCCAGTGCAAGTTGGCCAATACAGGAATAATATGCTCAAACTTTTTGGTCTTAGTCAAAAGTTTAGCTGCCGCATTCTGAACCAGCTGCAAACTTTTAATGCTAGACATCGGGAGACCAGAAAGCAATACATTACAGTAATCAAGCCGACAAGTAATAAACGCATGAAATAAAACCTCTGCATCTGATTGGGACAGCATCGAACGAATCTTCGCAATATTACGGAGGTGGTCTTTTTATTTTGTTTGTTTTAATTCTCGCGGTCTCCATCAATGACACTTATAGTTAACAATTGCTTAACTAGAGATTTGTTTTCATTTTTTAAAAGACTGAACTACACTGAAAAATAAGCGTTTTTTTTTTTTTCTTAGTCGTCCAATTTTTGTTTTTTTGTTTTTTTTGTTTTATCCCTTGTTTTTCCAGAAAAAGACATTCCTGGGAGGAGAGAATTTTTTCCTTCTTGAAGGTTTTCGCCACTTCATGAAATTACCAATCTGATGGTTTTTTTAATGATGTTTTAATTTGAAGGGGAGAATTTTTTTCCTTCTTGAAGGTTTTCGCCTCTCCATGAAATTACCAATCTGATGTTTTTTTTAAATTATGTTTTAGTTTGAAACCGCTGGTATTGTTTTTATTGAAATTCACAACAGGGGGGAAATGTAAAGTAAGCTACTTTTAGTTGTGTATTTTTTTAGATTCCTATGCTATGAAATGAACTTGTTTAACCTGTTTTTCTATTTTCAATATACAAGTACCGTAAATTCCGGACTATAGAGCGCACCTGATTACAAGCTGCACCCACCACATTTTAAGAGGATAACCGCTTTTGTACTTACAAAAGGCGCACCTGTATATAAGCCGCATGCGCCCACATTAAAACATGTGACACAATCACAAATATAACCGAAACCCGACTTTGAGTCCCGCGATTGCAACTGAATATAAAGTACACAGTCTAAAAACCACAGCCGGCAAAATGAACGGAAAATGATACCGGTACTCAAGGTTTGATGCAGACCTGCAGAGTCCGGGTCCCGTTGAAAATAATCCAAGGGAAAAAATGTATATTTCCAAAGGTAAGGGTGGGAAAAATATATATCCACTATTGTCCACTGCGTCCACAAACACGTCTCACCTTTACTCCATTTCCCGTCAGCCCCTGTTGTTTTCGCCCCTTCTTTTTGATTCGCCCGTGGAAAACATATCAGAATAAGTCTCTAAAATAAATACATTACAAAAATATACAGTTGCAAATACATGTTATACATGGTTACACATATTTACAAGGAAAGATGGTACACCGAGAGAGTTTTCAAAGCTTTAATAATAATATTATAACTTTCATCCCAAACCGTGCCTGTGAAGGGTAGCAAAACGCTACTAGCAACACGCTCGCAACACAGTAAACGGGTCTGTTAAAAAAACATACCGTACTTGTAGTAATCACGGTAAACCGTCCTCATCTTCCTCCTTATAACCGACGTCATCAAAGTCGTCTTCCCCAGTACGGGAAAGAGACTATGTCAAATAGACGTTGTCCCACGCTCCCTTATTCAAAATCACGCTAGCAACGCGGTCGCAAAGTAAAGTTTACGTGCAGTAGCTCTGTTTCCTTCTTTATCGGACTGCTCGATTGCATTTAGCTTGAAAGCTGCGTCATGTGAGGATATTTCTACGCTAATTTAATTTGTGCACAAGCTAAGAAGTTGCAGTCTTCCTCGGCGCGTATATTCCACCGGTCTAAATCTTACCTTTTGTACTCGAGCGCCGCTGGGGGCTGTTAGAAAAATTACATAAATTGGCCGCATCACTGAATAAGCCGCAGGGTTGAACGTTTGGGAAAAAAGTAGCGGCTTATGGTCCGGAATTTACGCTAATCATCACACACACACACAAGAGCACGCACACACACACACATAGTCACGTTTCAAAGATCCATGTTTTCATTCTAATTCCATTGTTTGTAATACGTTTTCATGTTTTTCTATTGTATGTAAAGTAATACGCATGCGTGACCTCTCAATAAATATGCCCACTGAACCAAATGTGGTCAGAACGGCCTGGGCGGCCAAGCAAGACGGCTGCCGGGCTGGGCTCTCTACATGCGCAGTAGTTTAAACTCTATTTAAATGCCTCTACTTGAATATTTTTCTCAGCAATGAGTTTATATCTTTGTAAACTCTGACATGTACTAATTAGATATAGAAATCAATAAATCTTTGGGTGGTTTTAGTCAAAGCAGAAACTGTTTTGGGGCCAACAAAATATTACATGTGACAGTTAGTTTACTTGTTCCTCCTCCTTCTGTCATCGTTTGCGAGCTATCCTCGTAAAAACATGTAAACCTATTGTATAAATGTTTGGGTGTTCTTAGCTGAAACACAAATTGTTTTTTAATCTGTATGATTTTGACAGATACCCCAAAACATTTGATGGGGATTTTGTGCAGGAATGTGAAAAATCTGAAATGTTCAGATCATTCTCGCTTTCGAATATGTTTAGCACTAGTGTGAAATTTTCTTTCTGGAATTATGGTTGTTTTGTTTTCTCCCGTTCCAAAATGACACTTTAATCTGCAGTGGTGAGAACAAGGATGAAGAGAAATAATCAGAAAAGTACACATAATACAAATACTCCCATCCGTCCAATGTGTTTTCTTTACTGCTAATCCTGTTCAAAAGGCAAGTCTTTGGATGTCAGATAAGCTTAAAAGGGTTGTCTGCAGTTCCACTGTGGACCAAAGGTGGCAGAAATACATAAAAAAGTAACATGGACCGCTTTAAAGCCCCTGTATGTATTATATGGCAACCCGTAGTGGTGTAAAAGTAAAAACTGTTGATTCAAACAAGCAAAAACACATGTACTACCTCATACACATGTACTACCTCATAAACATGATTTTAAGTTTATAAATGTGTCATATTATTTAACTTGAATTTGTCATCTTAATAAAACGGAAATCCGAATGGCAATTTTGGAAGGCACTAAACGGCCCCGAGTGTATTGGTTGCCTATCCCCGTGATTTCGACATCTGGTGCTTTTTACCCGACTCTTTCCTTCTTTAACCACCTATGTTGGCCACTTGGCTGCAGGCTATGGCTTTTTGCTAGCCACTATTGTTATCGTTAGATTATCCTGCATTTATTTGTATATCACTTACTCACAAAATGTCTCAAAGGACTGCATTACCTGATCTGAAAACAACATGCGGGCAAGGAAAAACTAAAAAAAATGCAGCATGAGGAAAATAATTTACCTTGAGAATGGATCACACATGAGGTAATCCCCCTGCCAAGAAGTTGCTAAAGCCCCCGACATACAAAACTATGACAAAAACATGTCTCTCAAGTGACAAAATGTTCATCTATATGGCAATAACTTATCAACGGCATCGAAGGTCATCCCAAGGCTGCATCAGGATCTTCAGGTAGGTAGGTGCATTTCAGAATCAGAATCCCCTTTATTATCATTGGAATGTTACAATGAAATTGCGGTTGCACTCCTGTTGGAAAAATAGAAAAATAGAAAGACTAATAAAGTTGATCTATCACAACTGACTTCACAATTAATGAACAATAAAACAAAAAAAAACAACATATTAGCGGGCCAAAAAAAACATGTAGAAAAATGAAAACATACAGTATGAGACTTTCGGATAATGTCCTTTGTTTTTTCCTCACCCCAATTGATAATTAACTACAATATGCTAGCGAAGTGTATTAAGATAAGACTGCGTAAAAGGAAGCGAATGATTTTCTGGGCTGTGTTGATGACTCTAATTTGCATGTGAAAATGTCTGTTTGTCTGAGGTTTAATGGTTAGCATTATCTTTAGAGAGTGAGGCGGAGAACCCCTCATTGCTTTTTTTTTCATTTTAGGTAATTTGTTAATTTAATAATAAGATGTTTGTTCCCACGTGCCTTAAAAGAAAAATAATAGTCTGTAGTTTGCAATAATCTGTGTTCTGTGTAGCCCTTTGAGACTCCTTATTATTAAGGGCTAAACAAATAAACATGACTTGACTTAATAAATAGAAAAACATTAAGTTCACCGCTAATATAAAGTATTCACTTCCGAAATAAACTATACACAACCGGAATAATGCACTTATTCCAAAAACCAAAAAGTCAACATGACAACTGAAATATGTTACATTTGCACAGTTATGGAAATTAAGTCATGTGTAAATATAGTAAACGGTACAATGTAAAAACATTTAACAGTACAAAATAAAAGAATTCTGCAAATAAAATACTTAAAGCCCAAACTATTTTAGAACCAAACACAACATTTATAGAACGATAAGAATGGTCAAGAACATCTATGAAAATTATTCTTGCTTAGAAAATAAGTTAATACAGTTAGTGCCGTATATGTGACACCTAAAATATTTGTGGTCACAAGTCTGGATGGAAAGTAGGCTAATTTGATGTAGTGTATGTTGCGTATTTGACCACAAGAGAGAGTATTTTGCCCATGCATGGTGATGACGTCAGGGCACAGTACCATGCGGTACGACTGTTATGGAAAAGGGGACTCGGAAAAGTACTCTGTACCCGGGGAGAGTCCGGGCGAGGCGAGGAAAGCCAGAACCGTGTAGTGGAAAAGGGGCATTCGTCACTCTTTTCAGCTGCTCTGGTTGTGTCCAGCTCGCCCGTTTTTTGTCTTTTTCTGTCGCTGTTGGGCGACAGCAGATTTCATGTCCTGTCATTGGCTGAAATTCAGGAAATATGGAAGTAGGCTTCCGGATTTTGCCATGTGGTATCAGTCGGGTTCAGTGGTGTGTCTTCTTCAGCTCTAAACTATAACGACATCTAGTGGTAAATTATTACACACTGTCATTTTAATTTTGATCCGCAAAACTGATGAATTCCCTCCAACAGACCACCACCAACGTTTACTGAGCTACTTTCCAGGGCTCGAATGTGGTAAGAGGATACCGGCATAAAAAGCAATTACACATTTCTTTTCAAGGTTATTTGTGTTTGTAATCCGTTGAGATAATTACCATATCAGCACAGCTCAGGCGACGTGTTTAAACTGGGATTGGGATGCCTTGCCCCAAAATATTTTTTTAAATGATAATTATATAATATTATCCTTTCTAAAATAGACAAAAAACAAGACAGACATCTGTTACGAGACATTCAGATACATAAATTGGAAAAAATTAATATCTGTGGCCACATGCCAAGTCAAGCTTCACTCTTGTCCCGGTCAAGCTCATCAGTGTCTGGGCCACAGACAGCCAACGCCGGCGATATCAATGACAGGCAGCGCTATAAACGGCCGCTCGCTCCCTTTTGGTTCTTATCAGAGCTGCAGTGAGGGCCCTTGTCTATAAGCCATTCAGCAGTCACTATCAACCTCCAACAGGTACACAAGGAGCATTCACACTTTTACGGGGCGCTCACGTCAGCTATGGTTAAAAGAGAGGGTTGACGTGCGGATTTCTGAAAACGACATGCGAGTCGTAATCGGCGTTTGATCCACGATGATGAGCGGGATTAGTGTTTTCCTGTTAGTAGATTTTCCGGCTAATTGGACCGCACAATTGTGTAAAGGAACTACAGAAGAACCCCGGGATAAGACATATATGTTCTTAGGTGGGAATTGCAAAGTGAAATTGCAGTTTAGTGGCCGATAGAAACCGACGGTAATGCGTAGCTTATGTATTCCAAACTCCGGTGCCTCAGATAAAAATATAGAAATAACAAAATGAAATATACTGTGCCAGACGTTTCAAATACACCAGAGAAACCTCTAAAACTACTATGTTGATTTTAAGAAGGCGCTTGACGGAGTATGGCAAGCCGCTTATGGGCCACCAACATGGGACCGAAACAAGTTCAGACTATTTAACTGCTGTATACCAATGCCAACAGTCCGGTACTGATCAATGGTACCATTGGAGTGTGGTTTGAAACCACAGTCGGTGTGAGGAAAGGCTGCATCTCTCTCCAACTTCATTCAACATCCATCTCCCTGGAAAGGAACATGACCTAAGCTCTGGATCAACATGAAGGTAGAGTCAGTATTGAGGGACACAGTTTCATTAACCTACGTTTTGCTGATGATATTGACGGATTGGCATTAGAATAACAGTAGCTCAGAGATCTGGTCAGGACTTGGCCCTGTCCCCAAAATTAAATATCTTTGAGCTGTCGTATCAGAGGAGAGGTCAAAACCAGAAATAATGGCCAGGACAGCCTAAACCACAGCCGCTCTTGCCATACTTAAGACTTCAGTGGTAGGGTCACGTCACAAGATCATCAAGAGTTGCCAAGATCGTTCTCCGGGGCACAGTCCAAGGGGGCAAGAGGGGAGGAAGACTGAAAAAGAACAGGGCCGACAACATTGATGAATGGATTTGTGCCAATGTTGCCACGACTCAAAAACAGCCCAGGAATCGGGAAAGCTGTCCAAAGTTGTGTCGTCATTGGTTCCCCAACCACCCAGCCAAGTCCTGGTAACCTGGATATAGTAAGTGCTTCCTATTTGCAATATACATGCATATGATTAAATTACATTATAGATAAGCATGTAAAAGAAAAAAACTAAATTTTAATTTTGCTTTGGTGTGACGTGGCCTCCCCTTTTTTAAATTATCTTCCCGATTATCAATTTGTTACGGCCATGTAACTTAACAAGGGAAAACTACTCGCTTGCCTACTTCATATTTCTTGATAATTTACATTTCCTTGGTTATAGTGTTTCTGCTTTTCCCTTTAGCATCACTGTAAATCTTGGGACTCATAGCGAATAAATACAGTACACAAATACAGTATTGTATCACTGACTAGCAAGGTCTTTAGGAAGCATAAAACATTCTGAACTGAATGAAGAGAAAGGCATTGTGGGAGGTAGTTTAGCTATTAGCATGACTTTGATCCCATGATGCAAACCAATAAAAGACCAGCATATAATTTGACTATGACCAATAGCAAACAGCCATCTTAGAGATGTAAAATTGCTTGCGCCGTTGCGTTGATGTGGTATTGATGGAAAAATGTATCTTTTTTCTCTTCGAAGCCTTAATATTACATGTTTTACTCAGGAGGGCCATGTCTAATCTTGTTGCATACAATGTATCACAATGTTCATATCAATGACAATAAAGACAATTCTAATTCAAAATCCAATTTTATTATTGCGTTCAGAATTTACGGATTAGGCAGCAATATCGACTTGCTGTATTCTTGTCATGCGACAGCCATTTTAACAAAATATTTTTTAAGAATTTGGTTACATGACAACTTGAAGGTGTGTTTGTTGAACAGTGGTTCGTTTCTAGGTGTAATTAACGTAAATACTGTAAATTGTTGTAGAATCTCAACATTTTCTCACTTTGCCTGTGATGGGTTTCCCACTTTTTCCTTCTCTAGTCACTGATGTTAGCCACCTGCCTTGAGGTATGTCTCGCCGCTATTGTTATTTTTAGCTGCTACAGCTTTGTCTTTCGGTACCACTTGTGTTTCACAGCTGGTCATAAAAGCAAAGGTCACTGAGTTTCCAGGTGCCGCCGTTTAACAAATTCTGCTTTGCTTTTACAATTTTTAACTGGCAATTTTAGTAGCTTCCTTTGCTAGCCATTAATGCCAAGTCTTGACTGTTGCTCCTTTCAACTGCTACAGTTAAAATATATTCACACGAGATTTCCTTGTGATTAAACATGGCTTGTTGGATTGGCTCACTGATGATGTTTCTAGGCCCTTCAACAAAACAGGTACGAATAATATAGCCTTGGTGTGTCAATGGCCTATTTGGGGCTGCTTTAAAAGTAATTGCACCCTGTGAAACACCCGTTTTTGTTTCCTGAAGCAGAAACAAAGAAGTCGATTCGGGGAAAGGTGTTTACTCGCTTTCGTAGGAGAGTCCTTAATTTTTTATTTCCCCTTCCAGTGTTTTTTTTTGGCACCTCTCATCGCTACCAAATTTAAGTTTAGCCGCTTGTCCGAATTTCAAGGGGTGTTGGTGTGGTTTTATTTTCACTTGTGGAGCAATATAGTTGCAGCAGGTATCATACAAGATTTTACAAATATGACTTAGAACCCCTTAACACTCTGACGGCTTGTATCTTCGAGATGTCACCAGTCACTGCCACATATCATCAGAAACCCTTAACTTTTGGGGTTCAAGATATGATGACCAATTTAAAATATACTCATCACAGAAACATCACAGTCTGAAACAAGATACCTGAAAACCATAAAGCTGGCATAGCTCACCCTAAAAGTGCTCTTGTAATTAAGTGATTAGAGGATTCCTCGCAAATATGGACTGGTTACATACAGGACTGTTGAGTGAATCAAACTGTGTAAAATACAGGACTGTCACAGAAAATTTGAATATTGTGATAAAGCTCTTTATTTTCTGTAATGCAATTAAAAAAACAAAAATGTCATACATTCTGGATTCATTACAAATCAACTGAACTATTTCAAGCCTTTTATTATTTTAATATTGCTGAATTTGGCTTACAGCTTAAGAAAACTCAAAAATCCTATCTCAAAATATTAGAATATCATGAAAAAGTATACAAGTAGGCTATTCAACTAATCACCTGAATCATCTAATTAACTCGAAACACCTTGCGAGGGTTTCCTGAGCCTTAAAAACACTCAGCTTGGTTCAGTAAACTAAATCACAAGTATGGGGAAGACTGCTGATCTAACTGCTGTCCAGAGGACCAACATTGATACCCTCCATCAGGAGGGTAAGACACAAAAATAAATTTCTCAAAGAGCAGGCTGTTCACAGAGTGCAGTTTCAAAGCATATCCACAAAAAGTCCGTTGGAAGGAAAAAATGTGGCTGGAAACGCTGCACAACCAAGAGAGATGACCGCAGCCTTAACAAAATTGTGAAGAAGAGCCGCTTCCAGAATTTGGGGGAGCTTCAAAGACAGTGGGCTGAAGCTGAAGTCCAGGTATCAAAAGCCACAGTTCACAGACGTGTCCGGGAAATGGGCTACGATAGCCGTATTCCCATGGTCAAGCCACTTCTGAACTCAAGACAACGGAAGAAGCGTCTGACTTGGGCTATGGAGAAGAAGCACTGGACAGTTGCAGAGTGGTCCAAAGTCCTCTTTTCAGACGAAAGTTTTGAATTTCATTTGGAAGTCAAGGCGCCAGAGTCTGGAGAAAGGCTGGAGAGGAGCAAAATCCAAGTTGCTTGAAATCCAGTGTGAAGTTCCCACAGTCAGCAATGGTTTGGGGAGCCATGTCAGCTGCTGGTGTTGGTCCACTGTTTCATCAAGTCCAGAGTAAATGCAACTGTGTACCAAGAGATTTTAGAGCACTACATGCTTCCATCTGCTGAAAAGCTCTATGGAGATGAGGATTTCATTTTCCAGCATGATCTGGCACCTGCCCACAGTGCCAAAACCACCAGTAACTGGAGCACTGACCATGGCATCACTGTCCTTGATTGGCCTGCTAATTCCCCTGACCTGAACCCCATCGAGAATTTGTGGGGTATAGTTAAGAAGAAGATGAAAGACACCAGACCTACAAATGCAAATGAGCTGAAGGCCGCTATCGAAGCATCCTGGGCATCAATAACACCTCAACAATGCCACAGGCTGATTGCCTCCATGAAACGCCGGATTGATGCAGTAATCCGTGCAAAATGATTCCCAACCAAGTACTGAGTGCATCAATGGACATTTTCAAATGTTTGATTTAGTTTTGCTGTTATAAAATTATTTTTTGACTTGGTCTGAGGAAGTATTCTAATATTTTGAGATAGGATTTTTGAGTTTTTTTCAGCTGTAAGCCAAAATCAGCAATATTCAAATAATAAAAGGCTTGAAATAGTTCAGTTGATGTGTAATGAATCCAGAATGTATGACATTTTTGTTTTTTTAATTGCATTACAGAAAATAAAGAACTTTGTCACAATATTCTAATTTTCTGAGACAGTCCTGTATGTACTCCAAAACACACGATAATGCCAACAGATACAAAAAAAAAATCCACCAAAACCCTTCCTGCATCGTTTGACCATCATTGTTATAATCAGTTTGTTATATGTCATGACTTACTTTGGCTTCGAATATCCTAGCCAGCAGCCAGCAAAATTGAATGATGATTGATATATTGGCTAGCCAATGAAATCTAAAAAAAGCGATAAGCAAATGTACACAGTGTATTCAAAGTAGACCCCAGAATAAATGTGCGTAATGCCACTCAGGATTTTTTTACACCCCTTTATTACGCGCAAGTGTACACAATTTCTGGAAAGAGAAGTCAAACATTTACAACTCTTTCAAAATGTCTAAAAAAAAATTGTCCAAAGTAAAATACACAGTTGCAAACAAGTTTTTAGTGCTGGTAATAATCCTCTCCAAATGGCCACTTTAGGAAACGCCTAGCCCCACCCTTAGAAAAATGTTAAAGTTTTTCAGATTGTGATCAAATTTGACAAAGCACCAGGAAGGCTTCAAAGCAATTTCTTGCCTCTTTTCCAGCTAAGATGTCCATACTACACTCATCTGCAGGCATTTGATGGTAAACGAAGAATGAAATGAAGAATGAAACCCTTCTATTTGTATGTGTTCAACTCAAATTACTTCATGTTAGTAGTCTTGGAGTGATTATTTCGACTTGGGACAGAACTTCAGAGCGTTACCTTTCAAAAGAGACCAAAACTGTCCAGTTCATATTCTCCAAACGGTTCAAGAACAGCATTCAATTTACTTTGCATACGTCTTGTATTGGGATTTTAGGTGAATTTTATAGGAACGTAAAGGGGTTTAAGATAACATCTTTTTATTTCTAATGAATATGTCAAATATTATAAAACAATTGGACACCCTACAGATAGGGAGGTACAGGCACTGGAGAACAGAAACATTTCCCCCTTTACCACACTGATGACTTCTGGTCACCACAGTCAGTCTCTACAACAAACATCATCACGAAATGTAGCCGTCCTCCAATTCCCAATGCTGCGGAGTTCAAACATCTGCCACAAAAAAAAGGGTTACGAGAGTAAACAGCGGGCTAATAGTTTCTTCTTAATATCAAGATCTCTCACTTGGCTAAGTTTCCTATATGAGTCACCTCGGAACATAACAGGGACCCTTGATATTTTTAAGAGGAGGCTCAAGACCCACTTTTTTAAATGATAAAGTTTATTTAGTTTTGATCTGTTTATCTTCTAATCTTTTACTGTATCATACTTCCATTTTTATTACATTTTTTTTGTGCAGTTTTTTTTATTTCTATTTTGATATTTCCGTGTTTCCTCATTTGGGGGTACCGCACTGGTAAAATGTGGTTTAATGGCTGAAAATCCTGAGGCCATCTGCTGCAAACCCAATCAGTGTGGATGAGCCTCCCTCAGGTCCCTTTTCTCACATGGTTAGTCTGTGCCTTGCCATAATCATTTTTTTATCTCTATTACTATTAGTTTAGTTTTGATTGTATTTTTAACCATTGTGTATGACGTGTTTTAGGTTGTCGGATGTGGAAGGGAGCGGGATTATTTTGCTGAGTGGCATTCTTTTGCCTGAAAAGTGCTTTACAAACAAATTTGATTTGAAATTTGATAAGCATCTCTTAATCGCCACTCATAAAAAAGAGAATTTCCATACGCCATTTGTCATCACCGCCTATAATTGTCGATCATTGTCCGATCTCTTAATTGCATATTTCAATTAAAATAACGTGACCGTGAGGTGGCATTGTCGTTAATATCTTTAGCGTTTCATCACTTTCCGGATAAAGACGAACAACGCTGGCGTAGGTGCTGTTGGATACGTCAGATTGGGGGAATCACCCCACTCGCACTGTGATGCTGTTTGAGGGGGAGGAGGTTCGGTGCTGAGCCAGGAGGGAAGGGGTGCGCCTTTATAAGAAGCCTCACAGGAGCTGCTATGTGTTCACTTGTTCAAACCTTTAGCCTGAGGATACAAGCAGAGACTACAAAACTGAAGACGCGCACTGAGAACAACTCCATCCTTGCTTATCAATAAAGGTAGGCAAGTTTTCGTTGTCACATTCCATGCAGAAAAAAAAACAAAAAAAAAAACACTTGAGGATAATCGACCCAAAGCGGATACCAATAAGCGCCTTTAACAGTTTTTCCTGAGCTCTGGTGGTGTTTTTGCGTTGTGATTTTATCCTAAGAGACCTGTCTTTAAATAACAATATCCACCAGGAGGCTGGCTGGCGTAGTTTATTTGTTTTTGTCACTACTTGGTTTGTATCCCTGTTGCTCGGCGGCCCACACCGTAACCGATTACTACTTAATTAACAAGATAGTCCCACGCTGTGCTGAGGCGGCACTTAGCAGTGCTTGGTGATGGGCTGAGGTGCTGATGACTTCAACCTGACTGGAGAAACTCTTATTAAAAAAAAGTAAACGAGGCAGGAGGAAAATCCTTCACATTTTCTTGGCAGGTGTGAGCAATACAGTACAGTATCAGAAAAAACAGCGTGGTTGATGGGTGTCTGACTTAAAAATCTGTCAATTGTACAGTGTTTTGACTCTCAAACTTAATTCACCTGGGGGACGCCAGAGCCTAGGTCTGGGTGAGGCCTGGCCAAATGGAGTTTTCCACAAAAAAAGCTTCAATAAACACATTCCACTGTTCTCAAATATCTTAAAAAAATCTACAGTATCTGAAATAACAACACAAAGAAACAGCCTGGTTGAAACCCTGGTTTGACGTAAAGATCTGTCAATGGCACAGAGTGTTTAAAGCAGTTTTCTCTTATTCAATGTAGTTGAGGACTGCCAAAGCTAGGATCTGGGAAAAGCTGGGCCAAATCTGTTTTTCCACAAGAAAAACTTGGCTAGAAACATTTCACTGATCTCAAATATGTTTTAAAAATTTACACACAAAAAAAAGATGTAAAAATCAAAAACATTCAGTTTTATTGTACGAATTAATCAGTCAGTACTAAATTAATCCATAATTTGCATGGGCTGCACTTTGTAGTTATGTCACAGCAGCCCGCAAACTAATTGGGCAACACGTCACAAGTTTGAGACCCCTGGTTTTAATAAATCATTAAGGAGGATTCCTATTCTGAAACATAGACCTACTCAACAGTGCTGCAACTGGTTGTAAGCAAATACTGCATTCTGCAATACCTCATCGTCAACAATAAGCAATCATTCCAACACTATCAACCGTAATTATCTCTGAAAGCCGTGTATGATAGAACCAAAAAAGGAAAGCTGATATGCTTATTATGGTTATATTGTTAGGACCTGCGGGTATTATGGGGGGGAAGCAGGAACCAAAACAGACATCCTGAAAAAAGGATGTTTAACAAAAAAATCCAGAAACAACGTAACAAATAAACAAGTGTCCTCAAAACCAATTAGAAAATATCCAAACCAGAAACAAAAAAACAAAAAAAAACACACCTGGCAATGACCCGACAACCTCTGATGTCTCAGCTAGTCAACACAAGAAGCCGGAATGATTAGGTGCAGGTGGGCACTACCTAGCCACTCCCCCCCCAGGGGGATAGAAAGCCAGATCCCGACATATATGCGCAAATACTTTGCAATATTACGAAAAAAATAAAATTCTGTTGGAGTAGTGTGTTTTTTCATATGAAAAGTTACCAATTATGCTGGAAGGAAAAAACAATTTCCAGAAAGTCATGTCTTTGTTAATAAATCCAGTATGTCATATGTAAATCAGGGATTACCGTGGGATTACCATTTTGGGCAATATTGTGAGATAACTCTACTTTTACAGTCACAAACCTGTGTCGTGACACACGTAAAGTAATAACTAAATGACAATTACGATAAGAGAAATTTTCATTTCCCCTCCTTCGGTATGCTTCTTTTTTTGTTCCGCAATTTAACATAAATGTAATTTCCGTAAGCAGCTTTGCTCTTTTAACTGGTGCTTAAGCGTTAGCTAGTAATTTTTTGACAACAGAAGAATCCCGCCGGTGACTATCTCCTCCTTCAAACGCAAAAAGCTGGGGAAGGGAATCAGTCAAACGCTGTTATTATGCAAAGCGCACGATGGTGATGAGTTTAATGATAATGGTAATGAATGTGCATAATCGCGAGCCGTTATCAGCGAAGACGTCGGTTGGAGAAAATGGCTGCTTAATGTGTCGTTGGCAGATAAATGACTCGGCGGCCAGGAATTGTTTCATGAGGGATGGAGACTGTTTGCAGGACGTATGCTCGCGCGTCGAGCCGCATGATATTTCTGCATTCAAGTTTGTGACGTGAAGAGGAAATGATTAAACTCTGGAACCTAATCTATGAAAGAAAAGCATCCAAATTAATAAGAGATTATTTTAGAGATGTTGTAGATTAGCGATATATGCCAACTCTTTTCTCACCAATTAAACCCCGCTTCTGGAGACTGATAATTGATAACTTTTATTATTTTAATACTATTTACTTTTTATTCATGTATGTGTGTCTTTGTTTTTGTTTACTGTAACATTTTGTAGGTTATGTTTCCTAAAAGTAATGATAACGAAGATCGATCTGTTTGCCAGTAATATTCACTGTATAATGATAATATATTGTTCTAATCATCATAATTCCTACATACAGAAATTGCAGAAAGCGAACATGATTTAAGTGCTCATTGTAAAAAAAACCTCACTTCTAAACATAAAAAAGTGCTTAAATACTGAATGCAACACATGACTTAGCTATGAAAATATATCACTCATTTTTATCAATTGGCATAAGCTTGGCTGTACACATTAGTAGCTATGATAAATAAAAAATAAATATACAAATATTCCATCAGGAAAAACTAATGTTTTAAGATTATGGGCACGTTGAAAATGTGAAAATACGCCACTTCAAAACATTATACAAGTTGTCCAATACTGAATGGCACACATGCCCTGGCTAAGAAAATATATGACTTATTCCCACCTTCTTTATTCAAATGGACTAGATTGTGTGTTGTACAGAAAATACTTATTTGATATTGTGTTTTTCTGGTATATACAGTATTTTACATATAACATAAACGGTACTTGAAAATAATCTAGTTTTATCAAACTATGCAATAAAAAAATCCCCACTACCTTAATCACACTTCTTGAAATCAATAAATGCTCTTATGTAGGACAAATTTTGGGACATTGATTGAAAAAGGAAAAAGCAAGGAAACACTATACAGCAATTTGTTTAAATGACTGGTCTTTATTTTTGAGCAAAATCTAAAAGCAGCGTTATTCGTGGTCAAATTCAAGATCTTTTAAAGGACTTTCAAAGCCAATTTTCCAATTCTTCCAGTACTATCCAATTTAGAAATAATACATTATATTGTTAATAATAATTATCATTATTATTGATCCTACCAACACTAATGATATATTTGAGTTTGGTGCAAACCAAGTCAATTCTTTAAAAGTTTAACTTCTGACAGCCCAAAAACATACCAATTTCAAGCATTCACGAGCACTTCACGCAAAATTCAAGCACTTTTTAAACCTTGAAAACACCACATTTAAATTCAAGCATTTTGAAGGATTTCAAGGACTCGTACAAACCCGGTACTGACCAAAACTACTTACATCAGTACTTTAATCTCGGTCTTGACAAATACAGTGTTGAGATATTGTTCTAATGAGACTCAGCTCTAGAAGAACAAGGCGTGATAAGTAATTCTGCACTCATTGCTTTAGTATTTTTTTTAGCTTCACAAATAACTCATATTTACACCTGACTGATAATAAAAAGTGAGAAAGTTTACTTTTCTTGGCTTGTACACTTAATAACAGATCAACGACAGAACGTTAAAACAGAAGCAAAACGATCAAGGAAATGCCGATCTGTGAGCCTCAAAGAAAGTGGAAGTCGGTGGCTATGTAGAAAAGTTTCATTCCAGGCGTGCAGACCCTGGCCGAACCCCGGCCCTTTTGCCGGCCCATTTGGCAGTCCATCTTTCTCAGCGCCATTGTAAAAGTCAAAAGCGGTCGATTGCTTTTCCTCCGGTTGCGTGTCCAATGGATTTGTGCGAGTGTCAGCGCGGCTTAACAGCAAAGGAATCAATGGCCCAAAGATGTCAGCCGCCAGACACGACTCCGTAATATGGCGGCAGGTCCTCTCATTTGCCGCTCACTAGGAATCGGACGTGAAATCAAACTCGATCAGGATTTTGGAACCAATACATGAGCGTGAAACCACGACGAGGTAGTTCCTGCGTCGAGCATTATAGTGTGCGACTTCCAATGCGTTCCCAACTATGAAGGACACGTCGGGCAATAAAATCCCATCCGGCTAATCGGCTCGGTGAAGTAATTTAGCAGAATCCAGTCCAACTGGGGGGAAAATAATACTAATCATATGCTTGATTGATCTCTAAAGGTGGCCAAACACACAAATAAAGAGGTGAGCTAGAATGTAATAGCGCTACCAGAGGAGCAACGATTATTTGACGATTTTTTACCGGTCGTATGAAACATTTCTATTAATCATCAATGAATAGTTTGGATGAACTTTTTGGAATAGGAATAAAAGAAATGCACCAGACAAGAGTTTAAGTTTTTGTCAGGAATTTGAAAATGTTGTACTCGTCTTCAGGCTTAAGTCATCATTGAAGCCTCTGTCAAGGTCCCTGTGTGGCACGTGCAAGTACGTGCATTTCTTAGATGCGCTCAAATAATTTTTCATCTTTCATCTTTTTGTGGGTTGGGTTTACCCTTTGGACTTCATTTGAAACAGAAATGTTCTGAGTTTTGCCATTTTCATACTACACTAAAAAAAATGATGATGAGCATGAAATCACTCTCCAGCCCACCCCCCGATTCCTACTGTGTTGCACATCCTGAACACCACTGGTAAAAGATAGAAACAACTAGGCCGATTGGAAAAAAATATATAAAGGCTTTTTGAATTCAATTGCGCATTGTTCACATATAATTAATATGGAAATATTCTACTTTAAACTGGTTAATGGCACCTCAAATGACACACTCCACCTTTAATGTCCATGGAAACAAGTAATTTAGCTTACTTTGACTATTATTTTTTTATTATTTTACTGTTTTAAGTTCTAACTATAAACATTTATCTTGTTTTTCTAATTATATCTCATCTCTTTAGCTGCACCGCTTATCCTCATTAGGGTCGAGGGCTAATTATATATATATATATATATATATATATATATATATATATATATTACACACGGGCAGCACGGCAGCGCAGTGGTTAGCGCGTGTGCGGCACAGTTCTGAGGTCGTGGGAACCTCCTGTGTGGGTTTAAATCCAGCTACCGGCCTTACTGTGCGGAGTTTGTATGTTCTCCCCGTGCTTGCGTGGGTTTCCTCCGGGCACTCCGGTTTCCTCCCACATTCCAAAGACATGCATTTCAGGTGAATTGGCCGGTCCAAATTGTCCCTAGGTGTGACTGAGTGAGTGAGTTGTCTGTCCCCGTGTGCCCTGCGATTGGCTGGCAACCAGTTCAGGGTGTCCCCTGCCCACTCCCCGGAGATGGTTGGGATGGGCTCCAGCCCCCCCGCGACCCTAATAAGGATAAGCGGTACAGCTGATGAGATGAGATGATATATATATATATATATATATATATATATATATATATATATATTACACAAGGGCAGCACGGCGGCGCGGTGGTTAGCGCGGCACAGTTCTGAGGTCATGGGTTCAAATCCAGCTACCAACTTTCCTGTGCGGATTTTGCATGTTCTCCCCGCGTTTGCAGGAGTTTCCTCCGGGCACTCCGGTTTCCTCCCACATTCCGAAAACATGCATGCCAGGTTAATTGGACGGTCCAAACCGTCCTTAAGTGTGAATGAGCGAGCGAATTGTCTGTCCCTGTGTGCCCTGCGACTGGCTGGCAACCAGCTCAGGGTGTCCCCTGCCCACTGCCCGAAGATGGCTGGGGGCAGCCCATCGCTCCAGCACCCTACTTAGGATAAGTGGTGCAGATAATGGATGGATGGATGGATTGATTACACACATATATACCTTAGTGAAAAAAGTTTAAATGTTTTAGTTTTCTTTTTTTACAAAACTATTCTAAATTCTAAAAATAAATGAAGGAAAAAATAAGGTAAAATCAGCTTGTGCATGAAGACTATAAAAACAGTATTCATTGGGAAGTAATTTGCTTATTTCAAGTATGGTTTTTGTATTATTTTACGATATTAACTGTATATTTTACTATTTTTCCTTCCCAAAAAAAATCCACTGAAAATCGATGTCGTACTTTTCTTATTTTATTGAAAAAAATGTCTAAGTCTAAAATAATACTAATATTTTAAATTAGAAAAATTACCTGACAGTGGAAAGAGTAATATTTGAGGGGAAATATGACATTCTTGCGAAATTTTTCTAATTTTTTTGGGATCAAAATAAAACACTTAGCTGGTACTATAGCATAACATGACAAATTAACAATTTAAAAAATATATTTTTTTCCACAAGAAAGTTTGATGGAATTACCCCGATCTTAGCTAACCTGCATTAGCTCCCTGTTAGCTTAAGATGTGATTTTAAGGTTCTGTTGGCATCATACAAATTAGTTTAGGACTTGCTCCCTCATATCTTTCAGATTTAATTTCCCTTTATGTTCCGGTCCAGAGCAAATTTATCTTCAAACTCTTTTTTTTTTTTTTATCAAAATGAGTTGGAAAAGCATTCTGTTTTGGGGTCTCTAGAAAAAGACTTATGGGAGGGGCAAAGTTTTTTCCTAACAGATTTGTATTTACTAAACCAAAATGTGCTTTAAATGAATGAGTTTGAATCCATATGAGTAGAAAAAAAGATGCGCCAGTTACACGTATTTCAGCTCAATTTCGTTTGCGATCAACACTGGAGATAAGAGTACTGCGATCCTGGCTGCTGATACTGAGTCACATAAATCAAAATACGAGCCATTTGCGCAATTTCTCCAATGCTGGCTATTAATCGTTTGATCTTGAGAATTTCTTATCAGCTTTTACAAGACAATGTTGTGCATACAGCATACTAGTTATTTTGAAATGACAAAGAACAATGGAAATGCTTTTAGGAGAAATAATGGGTAAAAAATGTCCTTTTTCGTTTGTCAATAAGCTCCAGTGCGTCTACTACGCAGTCAACTTTCCAAAAAAAGGTTGTAAAGAACAAGCGTTATGCCTAGAACCGAGGAGCTCATTAGTGGCATAGTTGCTTTAGGAAAAAAAGGGGGGGGGAGATCAAGACACACTAATAAAGCATGCTTTTCCTTCTAAATGAATCAAGGCAGCAAAACAAGAAATAAAAATGGAGCACGGCAAAGAGGTAGATGTCCTTCTACTCTCCAAAATAGCCCTTCCATCCCCTCTAATGCTTTTAAGCAGACTCCAAACAGCGCACCACAACAAGCGCGCTTGTTTTAGGCTTCCATTAGTGTTAACGAAGACCCTGGAATTGTCGTTTTTACCTTTTGAAAACAGGAAATCAATCAAAGCATACATACAAGGAACACTAGCGCGCCGCTTTTACGTGTCCTCTTGCCTGATCCTAAAAATACCGGAGTACAAAGTTTGTGCTTTCAAAAGAGGGCCCTAATAGGATACACGCAACTTTTAGGAGAGCGGAGCCCGGGCGAGTTATTAATAACGCTAATAGTGATTGAAATGAGCATCGGCGGCTGTGACGGAGGTGACTTAAATGGGAGAAAGGGGACGCCAGAAGAAAAAGCCAGGCGTGACTCACTCTATCTGGTCCATTAGCTGCCGGCGTGCCAGGCCCAGGCACAAAGGAGGCTGCTAATGCACAGATAAGCGACAGGTCTCTCCATGTCTCCTCCTTTGTTACCTTCTTGCTCTCTAGTTTGCATCCACTTAGACACTCGTGCTGCAACGCTAATACCTGAAAACGACCTTCTTCCTCTTTGTTAATTCCTGCCAATGGAGAGTATATTGGTATACGGCATCGCTGTGTGTTTTGCTGGGAGCATGGCTGTAGACAGAAAAACCGCAGAGAGTGATCAACTCAGCCCAAATAATCATGGGCTGCATTTCGCTTCGTCTGAAGGACATTGTCGACAACGTTATTAAGGACTCCTTACAGAGTCATCAACAATGCCCAGAAAATCATGGGCTGCTTTCTGCTCAGTCTAGAGAACATTGCAGACAACATTATTAAGGACTGCTTGTAGAGAGCCATCAACACAGGCCAGAAAATCATGGACTGCTCTTTGCTCAGTCTGAAGAACTTTGCTGACATTATTAAGGACTCCTTACAGAGAGTCATCAACACAGCCCAAAAAAGTATCAGCTGCTCTTTGCTCAGTCGCAGGACATTGCCGACAATGTTATTAAGAAATCCTAACAGATAGCCATTAACATAGCCCAGAACATTATAGGCTACTATCTGCCCAGTCTGGAGGACATTGGTGAAAACATTATTAAGGACTCCTCTCACCCTAGCCACCATCTGCCTTCTGGCAGGTGCTACAGGTCCCTTAAAACAAAGACTGATGGATACTTTGCGGATTTTTTCATATCCCGAGGGTACAAATCTCCTCGAACCGTGATAAACAAGGATTACAGGTTTTTTCTTTTTTCTGAGTTTACTATTTTAGGCTTTTGTTAAATGTTTTTCCTGGAGTCAACGTTAAATTTTGTTTTAAAGATTGTAACTTATGTTGTTATTAATGACTATAAAGTTAATTCAATTCAAACCGTGGCAGCTTGGGACAATTGATTGTATGGCCACGGCGGTTCCTCAACCCTTTCCAGGAGATGTGCTTACTTTTTACCGATGGAAATTTCCCCCGTTCTGCTTATTACAGAGCACAGCTCGTAAACGTTACCTCATTAATTCCTTACAACCTGAGGAGATTCATTAGCGTTTTATCACCATGCGTTTTGTGGCAAAACGCATTGATCTGAGAAAAGATTATGACTGCAGTCATAAAACGGATTCGGGACAACATGGTTTGGATTGTGTTATTTACCTGAGTGACTCATAACGTGTGATGGTGTGAAAAATAGCTTGTCTGTAAAACTTGTTTATTTCAGTGAGTTACAATTATTTTTGTATTTATAAGATTATTTTATTCTTGTGATTTTTTCTTCAATTTCACACAAAAATGCAGAAAAAATGTGATGTAATACATATTTTTGGGTTCTTTTTGCGCGTATGTATATTTTTATTTTCTGTTTTTAATATTATAAGTATTCATTCATAACTTATCATTTTAAGTAAACCATGCAAACTTATCTACGATACAAGATAACTTGCTGCTCATTTTAAGTATCACTCTCAGTTTGAATTGTTTTCATTAATATCATTACCAGTATTATAACCTTAATTAGTTAACATTTACAATATTTAGACATTAGAGAGCAACATTTTGCCATGCGTGTGGGCTCTTTTTTCCATTAAATGAACTGCACTTGTGTGGCTGCGATACATTATCCCCAATCTGCAAGCGGGGACTGTCACTCTTTTTTCCGTTATTTCCACCTAAGATTAAAAGCACCCGGGCGGCCAAGATCCTTTATCTGCGGTCAACTATTGCTGCAACGGGGGCTGGCAGAGTGCATGTTAAATATGGGGGTGCTAATTCACGGATTTTTGTATATTGCGAGAAGGTTTGATCCCTATTAACTTCGAAACGCAAGAGATTACAAAAACAAGAAAAGAGAAAGCGGTTGGAAATGTGTTGGCAAAGCACATAAGATGTCCCAGCATGCCTAATGGCTCAATTACCTCTGTGGGGTACATCACATGTTGTCCTACCCCCAAAAAAATAATCCTGCCGTCACTATTTTAGTCACTGCTGCGTTTTGTGTGAAACCTTGCGAGACTCTTTTGATGGTGGATCTGATTCTGGGAGGACATCCCTGTTGGTGGGATGTGGCTTCACAATTTGACTGTTTTCTGAATGTTTGTCCCAATCCAAATCAGCCAATCAACACCTATTGTGATATATGTGCGTTACCACATTTCACCTTCTTTGCCGTAGCAGCGCAGAGTGTTTGTTGTGATGATTCATCAATCCGCCCTCCTGACACACGCTCTCTTTTCAATCACAGGCCAATTATTGCTCGCTTGAAAAGACTTCAATTTGAAATTTCTGTCCTAAATCCGCGACTCCCACTAGATAGACTCCTTTTGGTATTGCACTAAAACACATGTTTAAAATCCTCATTTGTTCTTGTCTGCTATCAAAAACAAAATATAGAACAAAAAAAATTATTTCCCCTTTGGGTTTTTTTTGTTAGCATTTATAGAATGTTTATTTTTTTGGTGTTATTTTGTTACATTTCTTTTTGTCTTTTAACACGAAGTACAATCCGGCAAACCAATCAATCAATTAATGAATCAATCTTAAGCCATTGTTACAGAACAAGCTAGGTATCTAAAGTATCCACAAATGCCAATCAATCAATCAATTAATCAATCAATCAATCAATCACCTATATATTGTTAGCCATTGGTAAAGAACAAGCTAAATGTCTAGCCAGTTGCATTATCTAGCCAAGGGATCGGGAAACTTTTTGACCCACAGAGCCATAAAAGCAATACTATTTTTTTTTTAAATTTGAGAGGCACGCCTCATATTTTAAGACAAAATGCAACAAAACCGCTAAACCCGCTCTCCAGACAAAAGATAATTCTTCAGCACATTTTATTTCACTGTGTAACATTTGATGATTTGATTAAATCTACCAAATAGTAATACCACAGCCTGTGTCCCATATCAATAACATAACAATTCAAATTTGCCTCCTTCACTCAGATACTTAAGATGTTGAAGCTCATTTTGACTGTCAATAATTGTTTCAAAACCAAGTGCAAGGTCTTTTGTAAAAATGTCACAAAACACTACAAACGAGAAGGATAGGATTGTCTTTAATGGGCTTCCATTTAAAGGATTTCTCAGCGACTAAAATTGGCATCTCAACACCCGACTTTGGAAAGCCAGAGAGAAATCTGCTGCGGTCCAATTTTACCTCCAAGACTTATGTACTCATGAAAAAGCCATATATGCCACATACAATATCCAGCTATCTACAAATGATGCCGTGTATGGCTCGCGAGCCACAAGACCCGATCCCTGATCTAGTTGCTCAATGACTCAATCAATCGATCGATAGCGGTAAACAACAAGCTAGCTCACTGGCTGCAGTACCTAAACATGCCATCCAATCCAATAATCAATCAATAAAATCATCCCATCAACAATCTTGTTAGCCATTGGCAACCAACCAGCTATTCAGCTAGTTAAGGTGTTGAGCTATCTACACAAAAAGGCCAATCAATAAGTCGATCATTAACCATTGGTAAGCAACAAGTCATCTAGTTAGCTGCAGTATCTAGCAATCTACATGTCGTACAATAAATCAATCATCAAGTCAACCAGTGGTCTAGATACTGTTAGCAGTTGGTAAACAAAGGTTCAGCTACCTGCAGTATCCAGCTATCTAAAAGCTATCTACACAAATCCTGTGAAATCTATCAAATCAATCAATATATTGTTAACAATTGACAACAAGCAAGGTAGCTGCAATATCCAGGTATCTAAATGATGCCTAATCGATTAATCAATAAATAAATAAATCAGCTGATTATCTACTGTTACCAACCAGTAAACAAAAGCTATCTAAATATAGTATCCTGCTATCACCACATACCATCCAATCAATCAAAAAAAAAACAATCTGTAGCCATTAGTAAAAAAATGCTAGTTATATAGCTAGCAGCAGTATTTCTCTATCCACACATCTGTCAATTCAATAAAAAACTACAAAGTATCTAGCTGGCGGTACCAGCCATCCACTCAATTGTTCCCTCCTTTATCTATCAACATCAGTTTTAGTCAGAGAGCATGAGAAAATAAATTCAAATTATAGTGCTGACGAGAAATGGAAAAAATGTATAAGAAACAAAAAAGCTGTCACGGTTCTCAGTAGGCCCTCAAAACACACAAAAAAGTTTGCTGACCCATGCTTACATCTTCAAAAAATGCCATCTTTTGTGGTGCAAAAGGCTTTTTGTGAAAACAGCAGAGGTACAAACTAGTCATGGCATCTATTCATGATTAGATGTAATGGGCTCTCCCAAAGTTATGCATAGACCTCGGAGGAGTTGCACAGCAAGCATCTTCGAAACCATTTTGGATGGGAGCAAAATGTCTTATGATGTGACAAAGGCTATAATTCCCCCCTCCCCAGAAGAGGCGGGTGAGAATCACATTTGGTAACCCGAGTGGATCTTCAAAATGGATTTTGCACTCACAGCAAAAACGTAAATCAAAATAAAACATACTAAATATCATTAACTAGCTTCATTTTATTTTACAAATGCAGTAGACCCCTAAGATAGTAATGTTGGTCACTACGCATTGGTGTGGGTGGCACCCCTATCATTTTGTAATATAACAGGTTACGAGAGCAGTGGAGAAAAAAATAACAGCCACTCAGATCATTGTAAATTGCTTTTTCCCCATATGCAGCTGCCTGGCTTGTTGGGTCTACTACGGATCACAAAGCAGATGAAGCACATGTGCCCGCTATGCTTAGAAAATGTCACCCTGCGGGGGCTTCGTTTTGGCGTTCTCCACTTCATTAGCCTACCGGCGTCTTCCATAAACACATGTAAATGTTTTACGTTGTTAACAAGCATCCCTGAAGAGAGTCGCGTATAAAAACTTAGAAGAGCGGTTAAAATCGCTGAGATTTATTGAACAACCTGATTAGTGTTAACTTTGTCCAATTAGCTTTTGCTTTTTGCTTCTGAAAACTGTTTTAATCAACAGCTTACTAGCTGTTGTAAGTAATGAGCTTTTGTCTTTTTAGGGAAATCAGGAACAAGTTAGCCCCAGGGACAACAAAAGGGGCTCATTGTTTAGTTCGGAAAGAAGGTCCCAAAAACAAAAAAATAACATACTTCCTAGAGTCCAAGTCTAAAAGCCCGTTATGAAAAGTATTGACATTTATTGAAAAAAAGAAAAGGAGCTGCAAGAGTATAGTTAAATTCTCACTTGTAAATGTCTTGAAAGCTCTTGCGATGTGAGCTGCTGACAGCTCAATAATTTCACACTCAGTACATCACACAGAAAGTGAGTGAAAATCGAGTGGGCGAGTGGGTAGATTATCGATGAAGAAAAAAAAGCATTGAATACTCGTCGTGACTGTTCCCGTGTACATTACACGCAAGTACACAAAAGAACGTGAAAAGCGGACACAGGCCATTTACCTTCGGTGTAGGCGGCGCTAGGCTAGGAGAAGAGCGCTGAGTGCATAGCTCCGCTCACCCTTAACATTCACCCAATCAAATTGCTCTGTGTGAACTTAAATTATTTGATGAGCTTTCATATAGAATAGAATAGAATAGAATTTACTTTTATTGTCATTCTTTGTAACAATGCACACAGAACGAAATGTTGATACACCTGACCTGTACAGTTAAACTGTAGTGAGCCGATGCCGATAAAGGATTCCTTAGCGATGTAAAGCCAAAACGTGGTCTGTTGGTGTGACAGCTAGACTGTAAACTGTAGTGGAGAGTAAGCTCTTTATATACTTTTTGTATTAGTGCTATGTTGGCTATGTGCGCCCTAGACTCAACTCGGCCCTTATTAGAATTGGTACGCTATGGTTGAAATTTGCGTGAGCTTGATTTTATCTCTGAGCCATATGTACCTATGAATGGAGCCATTCCTGTCTCGCAAGCCATAGGTTCCTGATCCCTCCAATAGACCCTAGGGAAACGACAATCTGTTCTGAAGTGGGGATCGCACAGTGCCATTTAGTGAGAAATAGTAACCCATGGTAACAAGCCCGAAGAAAGATTCATTTCTATAGTTAGCATGTTTTTGCTTCTCACTTTACCAAAGGGGTCTCAAACTCAATTAACCTGGGGGCTGCCAGAGAAAGGATCTGGGTGAGGAAAGGCCAATAGGTTTTCCACAAAAAAAAATTCCGATAAAAGTTTTGACTGATTTCAAATATCAGTTTTTAAAATTACACAAAATAAGATCTAAACATTTTTTATATAAATCTGTCAATCAGTAACAAATTAGTCTATAATCCGCTAGGGCTGCACTTAAAAGGACAATATTTATTATTCAGTGACTCCTACTGGTAAAAAAAATGTCAATTATTAGAGAAAAAAAATTTGATTTAAATAATCAGCAAAACTACATGAACTATCATATAGGTGTGAATTTTCTTAAATGCTCATAGGACAAAAAAGTTATATTTTACATAGCATGAGCCTCAACTAAAGGGTGATGAACTAATTGTCCACCATCTTGCTACTACAAAAAAAACTTGCAAAAGGGTGTTTATAAAATTAGAAGAAAAATGGTGCTTTATGGTCACTTTGAGCCTTGAATTTTTCATTCCTACTTGTGTTTTTAGCACTCATATTTGGTTGCATTAGTGGTCAAATAGTGTACATTGTCCCTTAAACTTTCTTATTAAGGAAGGGCCTCGAACTACCCCCCTGAGGCTGCAAATGTCCTCTGGGCTGTGCGTTTGAGACCCTGGCTTTAGCATTACAAATCCTGGACCCATGGCAAATACAAATAGTATAATATTGTATTGTCAACTCAAACACAAGATTCTGAGTTGAAAAAAAGAGAAAGTCATCATGGGAAGTGATTCAGTTAATAGCATATTAGCATTTTAATGATACTGTGATGCAAACCAATAGCAGAAAAGCATTTTGTATGACGTAGACCAATAGAAGACAAGCATCATAAAGATGTAATTCTATATACAAATATATGCAAGAAATCCCGAAGGTTTTTGTGCACAAGAAATAAGTTGTTTGTGATGTCGTAAAATGGGGGAAAATGCCCTAGCGTGGGACCAAAAAAACGCACATCATAACGAAAAAACATCATAAAGCGGGGACACCGTATCCCGGGGTCCTACTGAATTCTGTGCACTGAAAAAATTACTAGATAATTTGTCTTCTGATATTTTTGTTTGAATTTTTATGCATGCATAAGGCTTACTTGTTTTGTTCTTTTTTTAATTCATTGCCTCGGGTTATAATCTGTTTATCATATTGCGGCAACACTGTCCAATTCTTAACCAAAGCTTGGACCTAAAATGAGGGAAAAAAATCATGCTAATAAATAATCCCTTGGATGAGGAACTGACGCAATCCTGAGCAAATACTTTTCTTCTCCCCCAGGCTCGACTTGCATCCCTGACCCAGACCTCAGCTCTCGATTGTGGGCCCTTCCTCCCTCCCGACTCGCCCTACTCTCCTGCCTGTTGGCCTGTGTTTTTTTCACCTATCGGGGGTGTGCAGAGCCATGAAGATGCGTTTGTGGTGCCTGCTGGTTCTACTGCCTTGTTTCTTCAACCCTGGAAAATGCGACTGCCAGGGAGAGTGCATGGCTTGCAGCCTGCTTCTGCAGCAGCAAGAACTGCAGCAGGCCTTTGACACGATGGTATGTCAATATGCGTGAAGCAGATATCTTACTTCCCTACAAATTCCATAAAAAATATTTTTAAAAACATATGTATGTAAAGTAGGGATGCACAATAGGATACAATCCTGCTTCTGGAGACCGATATTGATATTGTTATGAGCACCCTAACACTGACATATAGATCTTGCATGAAGTGCATGTGTGCTTTCACGACTTAAGATTACATCCATTCTAAACATTGTACAAGTCCTCCAATACTCAAAGTCACACACACATGCCTTAGCCAAGAAAATATATCACTCATTCTGTTAGTATCTGTAACAAATCAAAATAAATATGCAAATAGTGATTCAGAAAGGAAAAAACTACAACGAGAAAATTACGGCTATCACATTTGGATATAAATCATCCTTAAACTAAAATGATCTAGAGCAGGGGTCAGGAAGTTTTTTTGTTTTTGTTTTTAATAAATAACGGTTTCAAAACAAGGTGCAAGCAGTGTTCTTTTAAATAAATGTCAAAAAATACTGCAAACGAAGATACTGACGCATTTACCTACAATGTGCTGGGCGGACAAGAAGCACGCCGTCTGCATAGTTCCGCCCAATCCTGCCGCTAACTCAATCAAATTGATTTGTGTGCTTGGCTGGCGTTTCTGGCTGATTACATTTTTTATGTAGGATTTTATCATTAAGTGTCTCAACAGTGAACCTAAATAGTTCATTAAACCTCCGTATAAAGGATTCCCGAGTGACGAACAGCCAAAATGGGGTCTGTTGCTGTAAATTTTTGTGAGAAGTACGCCCTTCATATAATGGACCAAACCTTCCACATACTAGTGGTACGTCAGCAATAGACTCGACTCTGCGCTTGCCAGATTTGGAAAAATACAGAAAGAAATATGCATGAGTATGATTTTATCTCCGAGCCATATGTACTCATGAAAAGAGCCATAAAGAAGAATTTTGCTTATTTTTCTGTATCATTGTTCACATTTTGACTAGAAAATACAAATATTTAGAACAAGAAAACATTTAAAATGAGCTTTTTTGAAATACATGCACAAAATAAATGAACAACACCACCTTCCATCTGTAGATTAGATCATTGGTCTTATTTTTATCTAAAATGTTCTCACTTTACTAGAAATTTAGTTCAAGTTTAAAGAACAAAAAAAAAACAAAATTGTCAGCTTTTTTGGCAGTGCAGGCACCAGATAAATTCTTTTTTTTTAATCTCAAGACAATGCATGACTTCCATAGTCATATGTCAAAAACTAAAAGCACAATTAGGTTATTTTTCAGAGTTCTTTTGTTTGTTTTTTTAGTGCCAGCCATCTTCTCTAAATACAAGATTCACATCTTTTGCCGATAATGGTGCTGAATATTTTCTGACTTCTAAGGCGGGAGTCATATTACACGAATTCCGACAGCTTTACACCAAGTAGGTGGGCTAAGACAACAACTGTTTTGAAAATTTAATTACTTTTACCCCGGAGAATGGTGATATCAGGAGGACATACATTCTCGCCAGCGTATGGCATTGAAAACAATGAGCGGCTCGGGGATTCCATCTTTGGAACAATGAGTTTGCTGATCAAAAGTGTCAGTCAGCGGGCCGATGAGCCTAAGCAGCAGTCAATTACATCCTTCTATTACATCTTCCATAAAGGTCTCAGCTGTCTTCCTCTGCATCATTATTGGCTGAATTAGCCATCCGACGGCAATTCCAGGTTGCCCGGCGGCTGTTTTGACTCTTTCCCCGGCTGTTTGGAAATGAGATTGCGTGCGGGGCTACTTTTCCCAGACTTGAGGCTGAAATTGACTTCATTCATGGGGGGAGGAAGTGGGGCACAGCTGGAGCAAAATGGACTCGCAGCGTGACTATCGACTCGTTATAGGATTTGTTGGCATGAGGTTGAATTGCTTTACCATTAAAAGTCGCTAATATTAACATGCGTTAGGTATCACGGTGGTTTTCTTGATACCGCTGGGGATTTTTTGCCCGTAATGTGGCCTGCGTGGATGTTGAAAAAAGTGATTTCCTCCTCTCAATCAGAGAAGCACCATAAGGATAATAAAACATCTTGATTTTATAATGGAACGGCGTTGGAAACGTGTAGCCTCTGAGGCCATGTTAATGCAAACGATGACTGTACAGTATTTTCTCGCCCTGTCGCTATTCGACTTTCCCATCCTTGGTACATTGCAGATTAGTATGTTCAATAGATAAATATGTACATTGCAGAATCCAGGCGTCACTTTTACAAGCGCCTTTACAAGAGAACTGCTTTCTGTTCCTGGACTATTGAAAATCAAATAACCGCGTATACATGCTGTTTAAGAGCAATTTCATCAGGTGCGTGGCCAAGCACGACTAACATCATTACCCAAATAGATGTCGTTTTAGAAATTAATGTTTAAAAAAAAAAGATGATTTAATTCATGTCACTCACAAAAATCAGCAAAGTACTGTGCTTGATTGCTCCAAAAGTGTTCTCCAGTGCTGCATCAAGTCTATGTACCAGCTGTGCTCAAATAGGGCTCTCCATAAGCATAGACTTACACTATATATGGATGGAGACACCTGTGTCATTTATGCCGTTGGGGGAGAAAATGAAATGAAAAAGTCCTAGGGAAATCAACTAATGAACCTGAGCCTTTTTTAGCGAATAACCCGGAAATAGCAAATATTAATCGTCTCTGTATTAGTCACACGGTGCTTTGCAGCATAAAATTATCTGGGATGAGGAGAGCTGCGCATTTGCAGTAATTCTCACAAATAAACACATACTTTGTGTTATGCTATAATACATACATAACATACATACACTTTTATAAGAGTGGTTAGGAAACAGATTAACTACCAAAATTGATGGAATACTGTACAACTGATTAATTTCCCAATACATGTGAAAATTTGTCTAAAAACTCGATTAAGGTTCCTCAAATGCCTTCTCTGACTGCATGAATTTAATAGTAGGTAGCAGCATTAGCTTCAGCTATGGATATAAGGAGTAAAGTAATTGTGATTGGTGAATATACTTCGGAATGTTCCTTTAGAAGTTATTCTTCAGATTGGTCTTTGATAGCCAAGTGCCAACCACTCGACTTTAACAGACTAAAACAATAGGAACAATAGAAAAATAACTAAATCCTTATTATGCAACGCAAGAATTAAAGCATATGGCTTTGAATTGCTTAAAAAGATAATAAAGCGCACTTTTATCATTAAATAGTGAAGGATGTGCACCACCTTTTTTTTCTTTTGCTTACAAGAGGCCTCTCAGTCCTAAACTCTGGGAGATTGTATCATTGATCCGACTGGGAGAATCCCACACTGTGCTCATTTCATTGAAGGAAGATAATTAATTCTCGTTGATAGATTGGCGGGGGGACTCCCTCGCCTTTCATCCTCCTTCGTGTCTGCAGGTTTGTGATAACAATTTGACTCTCAAGGCAGATTTGAGAAGTCAGAGGACTTGGATTCCCACTTTTTGATGGTCAACTTTTCTATCCATATAGCAATATGGAAGTGCTGTGCAAGGATACCTCGTGACTCGAATGACTCTGTATTTGAAAAAAATCTGTATTTGAGCTCAATATTCAAGTACATTTTGCTTCAGTATTTGCACACACAAAAAAAAACACCGGAACTCAACAACTCGAATACAACCAAACATGTGGCTTAGAGCGGCCATCTCGGCTACTCTAGCCTGGTTTGGTGGAAACATTCCAAGAGAGATAGTCAGTCCAATGACACATGTTGAGAATTTATTGTAATTTTGTGTTTTTTCTGCCTTTTTGCACAAGATAACGAGTCCCAAATAAGTTAATGAAAAGAGGAAGGAAAGGAGAAAAACAGTGAGACCAGTAGAGTTGAAGAAATACTAGAATGGTATGATGTGCAGAGTAAATGATTTGAAATTGTATTATATGTTTAACCTCAGCGTGTTGAATCTTTATTATCCAAAAACAAAAACAATTGTCATTGTTTAGATGAATGTTTTGTAGGTATAAATGTATAAAAATAAATACCATTATTCTGTGGGGGAAAATAACTTCTCAGTACTTGAACGATTCTGTATTCGATCACCTATCACAAACAAATTATGGCGGAGTACCAAGGTATCGCTGTGAAAACTTTAGAAAACTTTGGAAAAAAAAAATCCTCAAATACTTCCTACGCTTAAAGTACCCGTCTAAAAAAACTGACATCTATATGAACAGTATTTTCAGTTAATTTGCTTCTGTCAATCACGACGCAAAGAGCAAGTGACCTCCATAGTGTGATTGACGTGTTCGATTAGTTCTGGACTTTTAGTCCATGCCGGTAACGCCGCCCCATTACTTTTCTGACAAATCAGCCAACCATGTCGAGTCCTTGAGTTTTACAAGATGAATGATGAACCAAGACCAATTTCCACATACAGTTTGTAGCAAAAAACGTGTCAAGCTTTTGTTACTGAAAAAGTACTTCTGGGCACAAATGTTCATTAAATTAGAAGTCATCAAAGTTCTAAAAAGACCAAAATCAAAGCAACAAAGATAAAAAAAAATTGATAAAATAAAACTCACCCGTAGCTGTCGCTGGGTTGATGAACACCGCTGGAAACAAGAAGGACATCATGAACCAAACACAACCCACGCGAAAGGATATAAATCATAACATTTTTACTGTCACCAGGCTTGAACCGACCAACAATTTCATTGAATTCATTGAAAGGTGGGAGGCATCATTTGAGGCGTCAATGAAAGTTAAATATTTTCTCTATTGGGTTAACGCCTAAATGAGTTCAAAGAGCCCTTTTTCTCACAGCGCCAATCTGCTTTCATCTTACTTTTAGCAAAGCTCTTTGGGGCGGAACACATTAGGTAGGAGCATGGGGTGGGCAAAGGAGAACGGTGGACAGTCATATCATGCTTGTCCCTGCGCTTTTTTTATTATTACTGTATATTTGTTAGTGTAGCATACTACACTGCATAGAGAAATATGCAACAGAATTCCAACAATCATAGAAAATGCTGAAAGTGAGAAAAGGCATGCTTCTAATACAGATAGTAAGTGCATTATTACTTTTAGTGTGCGCACCCATTGCAGAGCAAAAATGACGAAAAAATACAGACGCTCCCCTACTTACGACCATTCCACTTACGTAAAACGGTAGATACGAACGTTTTTTTCAAGATGTCGAAAATTATCCGGACATTGTTGTAAATTAGATTTTGTATTGTGTGCGCCTTTTTCCAAGTACAGGAACTTACTGTAATGCTTCTCTCCTCCGCTACCGGCGTGTGGAGGCGCTGTGAGAGGTCACCCAGTATCCACCCCGAAGAAGAAATCCAGCTTCTACTTCCTAATTCGTGTGTTAGCGCTAAGAACTTTGACGATTTTATCGTTTAGTATCTTGTGCATCCATTCAATATGGTTGGTGTAAAGTGTAAAGAAGAAATTAAATGAAAGTTAAATAAGAAAGCTTAATGCGGTTGAGAAAATGGTCAGATTACTTTTATTGGGCCGCTTTTACCTTGGAGGAGTTGCTTAATTCTTGAAGCGCATCTTCCAAAAGTAGGTTAAACTCAACTTTATTTATCTTTATAGAAGCATATTGTTTTATTAAATATTTGTTTTTTAGTACAAAACAGTACAGGTTACTTATACAATCCATAAACATACAGAATATAGCACTGAAGCAACTTTCAAACAAATTCAACTTACTAACGATCGTCTCATTTGTAAGTAGGGCGGAGTCTGTAAGTGATTTCATAACAAGAATATCAATTGTATTATTGAATGTTTGTGCTTAATTCTAACTGGATTTGTAACTCACAATCGATCCTGATAACTTCCCAACGATTTTGAGTCTGACAACATGCACATAATTGCACGCGCACAATGAAGGAGCTGACAGAGGCTACAGTGATGGCACAAGCCAGAAAATGGCGGACGCGACTTGAAAAGTTCCAAATCTTGTACAACTCCTTTAAAGTGTCAATGAAAAAGAAATTGCATTATGAGTAAAAGTTTGAGTAACATCATGTTGAATTAAATCGTTATACCATTGATCCAAATTGAAATGTTGAATTGTTACCCAATGTACACTACCCTGTCATCAACCGGCATGAAAATGGCTCTGGGTTTAAAGAGGTGATACGGGTGTGGAGGAAAACCCATATTCTTTTATGTATAACGTGCATCACTATTCTCTCTTTTAATCAAAAATCGGTATAAAATTTTGCATTTGATGTGACAAATGTTGATACGTGCAGCCATGATTCAAATAATTTACTGACAACTATGAACACAATACAAACATAAAATTGACTATTTACGTCATGTCATTCAAAGTCTGATTTTAAATCAGATAGACCAAAGTGTTGTTTCCCTGGTTATCTTTATCTTCTTATTTTTTCTTTTTTTTTTTTTAAAAAAGGAGAAAACAGACGACTTTCTGTTTTCTCCATTTGCTAACATTAGTCTATGATGAATAAAAATAGTGTGAGAATGAGAATTTATTGCACGTTACACACAAATAAATACAGTACTCCTGCCCACTGGAACGACAATGATTTTAATTCTTACGCACCCTCAAATGCCCGATTCAGTCTGGGAGATCTCACAATGTCCCCCACCCTAAAACATTTTCCCCTCAAATTTATACAATTCTCATAGGTCATCCTTTTTGATTTCGAAACGGAGAATTTCTCGTAATGGTGAGAGATTTACATGCCTGATTCAATGACATTAAAGAGACAGTGTGTAATATTTAGTGCCTCCTAGTGGTACAAAATACTTTCATTCGGTTAAAAAAAGCATTGAGATGAATACTAGACAAAATAGTGGCTCAGGTGGTAGAGTGCTCGTCTTGGCATCAAGAGATCGCAGTTCGAATCTTGGCTCCTCCGTGTTACGTGTCGAAGTGTCCTTGGGTAAGACACTGAACCCCTATTGCCCCCGATAAGCAGGTTAGCGCCTTACATGGCTGCACGACTGCTATTGGGAAATGTCGAGCACACTGTAAAGCGCTTTGGGAAGTCTTGACTTGAAAAGCGCTATATAAATGCAGATCATTTCATTTCATTACATAAACTATCATACCAATGTCAATTTTTATACATAAAAACAAAATCATAAGTCGAGAAATTTGTATTTCTTTAAAGTGGAATCCCAACTTAGGTCGCCGGCATGTTTGTCCACCATTCTGACACCACACTGCTTTGTGGCAATGGCCCTAATTCGCGACAGGCAATACAGAGCCATCTAGTGCTCAAATATAAATATAATTTTATTGTAATCTATAAGCTGCATTTACTCTTTATTTTTGTGGATAAAAAATGGACAACCTACACAATGCATCTTAAAATGTGTGCACCCGGCATACACATGAATATGCCGCCTCTTTGCATCCATAGGTGTGCATGTTGGAGTGTAAAGGTCAAGTCTCCTCCTCCCTCACCTGGCAGTTGTGTGAGCACGCCCTGAAGTTGGCCGTCTATCCCTCGTTGGGCGAGGGAGGCACCCTGCTCAAGAGCACGGCGGCAGAGGAGCAGATGACCTCCTTGGATCTGACATCCGACAGAGAAGTACAATCGGCGGCTTTCCGAGACGAGGACCTGGATGAGGACGAGGCCCCCTTGGAGCGGCGCGACCTCCGTTACGACTCATCGCTGCTGGAGTCCACGGAGGCGGGGGAGGACGTGCAGAGTCTGTCCCTACGTCTGGACAACCGCGCCGGAGAGTCGGACGAGCGGGGTGAAAGCGCCGAGGCCGCTGGCTTATCCAAACGCTTCGGCGGCTTTCAGCGGGGCCGCCACGGTTACCGGAAGTTGATGGGCTCCCCGGCCAGATCGCTTCAGAAGCGCTACGGCGGTTTCATAGGCGTCCGCAAATCTGCCCGCAAATGGAACAGTCAAAAGCGGGTCAACCAGCTGCTCAGGCAGTACCTGGGGATGCGGAGCAGCCGCAGCGGCCGCTTCAACGTCTCCCCGGTGACGAGAGTCTGGTGGCAAAACAAACTGTAACCGCCTCGGCGTACCACAATCCATCACTTTCCCGACAGTCCGGACTCTGACTTCCTCCATCGTCATGTCCAACACATACAACAAGGAATGCTTTGACCATGATCGATATTTACCATCCCGTCCTGTGAAATAAAAATAATTTAGAGAAGTGCAATTGAATATATTTTTGTGTGTCGCCATGGCGAGACAGGCCGAACTAGATTGGAAAAAACGAGTGTGACTTTTGCTACTTAGACTTCGTTTGCGCTCGAGTTTGGGCAATTATCTGGTTCAAAACAATTGGAATGTCTAGACATTCCAGTTTAAAATTCTGCCGTTTCTCAACAATCAGATTGAATTCTACGCTCGAGCTCAGACATGTGGACTCTGTGGAATTTAGATTGTTTTAACCAAGGACAACCTCATAGGCCTACTTTAGGTTGACTACAGTACACACAAAACTACAGGAATGTCTCAGCAAATTGAAAAAAAAACAAAAAACGTGTTAAATATCTGTATTCTCTGTAATGTACCGTAACTAAAAAAATACTTTCTAGATAAAGGAAAATCAACTGAAATGTTTTTAATATTGCCGACTATAGATAAAACTAAAAAAAAAAAAACATCTGAAAACATTGGAATATCAGTATAAAGTATACTAGAAGGTAGTCCGCAATATTAAAATGATGAAAAGCTGTAATTTTTCGGGGGATTTGTGACGATCCCAGAATGACATTTTTGGGGGGAATTGCATTAAAGAAGTCAAGTCAAGTCATGTTTATTTGTGACGGCCTTAATCACAAAGAGTCTCTAAGGGCTGCACAGACCACAGATTATTGCAAATTATTACACCATCCCCTGATCTAAAACCGCCATGAGGGCAAGGAAAAACTCAAAAACCTCAACATGAGGAAAATGAAGAAACCTTGAGAAGGGAGCGCACATTAGGTCATCCCCCTTCCAGCATGACCAAGCTGCAATGGATGTTGCAATAACAAATAATACACAGATATTGTCAACATAAAATATAGGTTATTCATATGCTAAAGAACAGAAGTGTGTTTTAAGCCTAGATTAAAATAACTATCACAATATTATAATTGTCTGAGGGTCCTGTATACACATACCTATACTAATGAATGCTCACTAAAGATATAAAATCACTTTTATAACAAAATCACGTTTGGTAAAGTAAACAAACAACAATTACGCTAACAAGTGTGACTGGCAAATTTTGCATTATATTGTGTTATTAAAAACTTCTCAACATAAAAACATTTTAAATTACCGTTATAACTAAAAACGTATAACTTATCACTTATTAGTATGTTCGATAAAAAAAAGGGGTAAATAAAAAAAATATATATACTTGCTTTTCGTCCCGCACTTTAAGACCACTTGCAGTAATGGCAAACCTATTGAAAGCTAAAATGAATATATTTTCGTTGCTTTCTTTTCTCGTAGTTACATTTTAACAATTTAAATATAATAATTTATTTTAAATATAACTATTTCAGAACCTCGCTTTTCAATTAGTAATCACCTTCGCGCCCCCGGATGCGTTTCCACCATTTTGATTTTGTTGTTCGAAATGCGTTGTGATCTATGTTAAAATATTTAAATATCTTACTTTATTTGGAGTACTTTTACGCACGCGACTTTTTTGTTCTTTTAACCCACATTCAGATACAACAAAGTTATAACAATTGGTAAAAATGATAGATTTTAAAAATTATTCACATGCTTTGTTTTCATTAATGTAGATTTTCGTGTCGCAGTACACTCTTGCGATTTAGGTTTTATTTTTCCCATTCTATTGTGGTCCATGGTATACTACTATAATATTTTATATAATATTGAATTGAACTTTTTAAAGTGTAGTTTGAGTTATTTTTAGTGCATTACTTTTTGTTATTTTCTTCCATAATTAGATACCTTGGATGTATAGTACAGTAAACATGTCTGCTGTCCATAATCCAAGGTAATTATTATGTTAATGTCGTAGCTGAAAACGTATTAAAACTCTTTTCAAAACAAGTTTATTCTCCCCCACAAAAACCAAACTTTTTTTAATTTTAACTTAATACCCAATAACTTTTTCATACTACTGCACCCACGGTTTATCCCGGGAGAGGCAATACTGCCCTCTAGTGTCTCAGAATAGTTTCAACACTGTGGATAGCAATAATCGGTTTTCTTCTCGCTTTTTATTAGAACGATCTCGATTAAATTAGGAGAAACAATAAACCAGCGGGAGGAAACTCTTTTAAATGCCCAATCAAAGTTAAATTGAATCTTTAAATTAAAAATTATTCAGAAACCTTTAACCTAATTAACTTTCTAATGTTTTCAGCTACTGAATTGCATATAGAGTAAAAAAACATTATGAGGTAATAGATTTGTCCTGACTGCCAGTAATTGCAACTGTCACTGTGTTTTCATCTAAATAAATTGTGTGGAAGACCCAAGGAAGGAGTCAAGAGGTCAGCGGCCGGACATGTTTTCAACCATGGTGCATGTCAATCAGTCATGCTCATTATTATCCAGGATAAGAAATAAAAGGTTTACTTTCCTCCATCATGTGTAAAGTATGTGTGCGTAGAGTGTTTGAGAAACAGTGCACCCGCATGTGTGCGTGTTTCTTTGTGGATACCATGTAAATTTCGACAATTTTTAAACATTCAAGTATTGTTGGTTAAAAAAATGTGTATAGAAATGCAGAAATAAAATAGTTTGCTTTTTGTATGGTGTACTGTCATGCAAGAAAGGAAAGCATCTCATTCCCGGTGTTTTTATTGTTTATTTGTGTGACAGTATACTGCATTTCCTTTTTTTTATTGCTTTTGCCGTAAACACTCAAAACAACCAGCACCATCGGTTGGTTGACGACATACAGGCAGAAGGAGAATCCGTAAATGATATGAATGTAGCTTATTCCTGTGATTTATATTCCATGTAAGTGCCATGAACATAGAAGGAAAAAAAACACAAAATATTTTGGCGTAACAAGACGTTAAAAAAAGTACAAAATACTTGTATCCCCTAAAAACACTTGGGTCAAAAATGGGACCAACCCAAAAGTTGGATACATTTTACACAAACTGTTTATCGTAAAATGAAACAAATATGGAGGGTGTGAATTTAAACAAAAATACAGAAATTTCTTGTACAAAATTAAAACATTACACAATTTTGGGGAGTGCTTGTTTTTGGATAAATGTATACATGTTGGGCAGGAAAAAAATACATTTTGTTGTGAATTTTAAACATAATTACTTAATTTGTCATTCTTCACCTGTACCCGCTCCTTTGGCGCCACCTGCATCGGACGCTGATTGGCTCTCTGTCCCTATTTAAACCTACTCCTATCTGTCCCCTGTTGTCAGTCCGTCTGCGAGCCTCAGTTTACGTTAGGCAAGCCTTTTTTCGACCCTGACTGCAACCTGTTTTTTGCTCCTGTCCCCCGGCTTCGACCCGTTTTTGTCCCTGACCACGTCTACTCTACTTTCCTGTCTTACGACTCGCTTACGACCCCAACCACGTTTTTGCTCTCATGTCCCGGCTACTGACCCGTTTTTCCGTTCCCGACACCGCCATTGCTCACAACGGAAGTCCCAGTTCCGCATTCAGAGCGACCTGCTTCCCGCGCCCACCGATCACCGGATCGTGGGGGGAACCTTTTCCTTTCTTCCAATAAAACTGAGAAACGTAATGCAAGGGGGTCCTGTCTCGGTTCTGATCCTGACACAATTTAGACGAACAAAAAAAAAATCCATACAAATATGTTATGGGTGTTCCTAACCAACACAGAACAATTTTTCAGAAGGTTGTTTAAAACAAAACACGGCATTTCTTGTTTTGTTTTGTTTTGAATCAAGAAACTATGGTAATATCTCGTTTATCACGGTTAAAGGGGACGAGAACCCCCCCACAAATCTGCAAAGTAGCCCTGCCCTCCATTTTTTTTAACACGTGGTTGGCAGCAGTAGTTACCTGGGGATAATGTATTGCGGCCGCAAGGATGCTGTTCATTTTAGGCGTACAGAACGAAGAAGAAAAAAGAGACTGCACACATGACTCAAATTTACTTTTTTCGACCCAAGTGTTTTAAGAGTCTACGTAGCCCAAAGTACAACGAACGTCATAAAACCACTGGAAGAGGATCGGATAGAACGAGCAAATCTAAGCAGTCTAATACTGTAGGCGAAGGACACCCAAGGTTGTGACGCCACATTTGAAGGAAGTAGGAGGCGCTTTCTCTGATCAACGTCACTTAGCACCAAGTGCGTAGTTAGAAACGTGCACAGACTTCCCATGATAGATCCGCCGGATACAACGGAAGAGATTCGTATTATGTACAAAAAAGTAAACATTTTCTTGATGGCTATTATATACACGACTTAATCATCCTTCCGTTTGTCCGTCCGTCACCCGTTTAGTCAGGGAAGCGCTGGCAGGCTTTTTTCCAGCGACAGGCGGTGCACCACTGGTCCTTCCGCTCCACGCCGTACACCTTGCGACATTTTTTGGCCTCGCCGCGACTTTTCCTGTCAACCAAAACATACAGATCATCATTATACATCCATCCATTATCTGCACCGCTTATCCTCAGTAGGGTAGCGGGGGTGCTGGAGCCCATCTTAGCTCTCTTCAGGCAGCGGGCAGGGGACACCATGAACTGGTTGTCAGCCAGTTGCAGGGCACACAGAGACAGACAACTGTGATGATTACCGATTTGAACCACCTGTACCGCTGCAGGCTACCTGATTGGTTCCCTGTCCCTTTTGAAGCCCGGTCCTGTCACTCTCCTTTTGTCAGTCTGTCTGCGAACCTCTGTTGATACAAGGCAAGACTTTTTGACCCTGACTCCCGCCTGACCCGTTTTTGCACCTGTTTTTCCACCTGCCCGTTCCTGATCTCCCCATTTGTCTCCGGCTATGACCTGTTTTTTGATCTCGACTACGTCTGCTCTCCCGTCCCGGCTTATGACCCGTTTTTGATCCCGACCACGTTTTAGGTCTCGGCTATTGACCTGTTTTTCCATCCCTGACACCGCCATCGCCCTCTACGGAAGATCCTCTTCCATCTTTGGATCACTGTCCGGTTGAGAGAGCGACTTGCTTACCGCGTCCAGCGAGCACTAGATCGTGGGCGCAGCTCTTCCTCTTTCTCTAAATAAAACTTGTGGTAGACGTTACGCAATTGGGTCGGGATTCCGTTCTGGTCGTGACAGACAACACACTCATTCTCACCTAGGGACAATTTTGACTGACGAATTAACCTGACATGCATGTTTTTGGAGTTTGGAAGGAAACTTGAGTGCCAGGAGGAAACCCACACAATCACGTGGAGAACATGCAAACTCCACACAGGAAGGCTGGTAGCTGGATCTTCAACCCCTGGTCTCAGAACTGTGTTTCAGACACGCTCACCACTCACCTTCCGAGGCGCCACTTAAAACCAAATTTACTTAAAGTGACAGTTTATAAGAAATCCCCACGGGAAGTCGTTGTGGCTTGAAATGAAATTTTAGGACGAAAACGCATGAAAATTCGAGACCACTTTTCTCAATAAAGAGAAGTTTCAAGTCTCAGTTTGGCAAGGTAAAACTAAAGTGACAGTGTGTAATAATATACCGTTAAAACAGTCGTAGTTTAGAATGGAACTGAAGCGTGTGAAGCGTGAAGAAGACACTACGAAACCCATTTCAACATTTTCTTGAGTGAGCAAAAATGAATTTGACTGGCCACTTGGCCACAAGAAATGACTGGCTGAGCTTAATACACCCGATTGTCATGATTACCAATTTGGATCACCTGTGCCCGCTCATTTGGCGCCAGCCGCAGCAGGCTATCTGATTGGCTCCCTGTCCCTATTTAAACCCACTCCTATCTGTCCCCGTTTGTCAGTCTGTCTGCGAACCTCTGTTGATACAAGGCAAGCCTTTTTGACCCTGACTCGCCTGTCCCGTTTTCGCTCCCGTTTTTCCACCTGTCCATTCCTGATCTCCCCGTTTGTCTCCGGCTACGACCCGTTTTTGATCCCGACCACGTCTGCTCTCCCGTACCGGCTTACGACCCGTTTTTGATTCTTTCATTGATTATTCTATTAATACTGTTATTGATGATTGTTTATTTACTTACTTGACTTACTTATTTGGTTACTATCGAGACAAATTATATTGAAGTTCTTGGATCTCCTTTTATTACCATACGTATATTGACAATTTTTTAAAATATTACTGAACCTTTTGAGCTAGGGAAAATAACTCAAAATTAAACTTTTATAAGGTGTCTAGTAGTGACCATTTCACAATCAGGAATTAGACTTAAGACTTTTCAGAAGAAGCGTTTGAAAGTCCTAAAAATATGAACACATTAATATGATTTATATTTGTTTGAACTAAAAAGATTTAGTGACATTTAGCTAAGACAAGAATGCTTGGAATGTGACAAAGAAGACAAGGAACTAGCAAGGAACCAAGGAAGTGTTCATTGACTTGAAAAGCGCTATATAAATGCATATTTACATTACATTTACATCCCAACCACGTTTTTGCTCATCTGTCGACCTGTTTTTCCGTCCCTGACACCGCCATCTCCCGCTACAGAAGATCTACTATTCGGATCACGATGCGATTGCGAGAGCGACCTGCTTCCTGCGCGTGGCGAGCACCGGATTGCGGGCCCTACACTTCCTCTCTCTATCTCAATAAACTTGTGAGAAAGGTTTCGCGATTGGGTCTACCCTTTGTTCTGGACGTGATACCGATGTACTGAAAAGGGCCAAGGGCTAGTGTAAGTGGCTAACTTAAGTAGCTAACAAGAGAAGCTACTAAAAAGAAAGGAGAGTGACCCTAAAAGGACAAAGCAAGTTTTATTTAGATGGACCATCTAATAACAGGAGCTTGCATGTTGGTTTTATAGGTGGGAGGCGGGAGTGTGACTTCAATGGATAGGCCAACCCATCCATTGGGTAGTTCAGTCACTTCCTGTCAGGACCGCTCTGTTGGGTCATGCTGGCTTTGGTCATCCTCTCTACAGTACTCGCCACTTTTACCTAAATGCATCGCCGCTTTCAAGCACATATGGTCGGTAGGACGAAAACTCGCACATTGCAAATTGCTATCAGCTTCGTGCGCATGCATTGGTAGGACTAGGACGTCTCGATTGGAAGGAATTTCAGAGCACTGGCAAACTCGGATTATAATAAACCTTTCTCCAGTCGGGGAAAAAAACAGCCATTCTTATATAAAGTATACGACCCGTCCCCTAATGCTTTGGTGTTATTGTAGTTTGAAGAGCGCATCTCAGATTTTAAATCGATCCGTAGAAGACCGTGTCGTGATACGGCCGCCCAAAAAGAAAATGGCTATTGACTTACGACTTACCTGAAGGAGCAGTGAGCGCGTGAGGGCGAAGCGCTCATCGTCTGCAGCCGGTTTTGTTGCAGCCATTGCTCGCCCACGCTCACTGAGCGGCACCGCGCTTTCACCATCTGAACCGGAATCAATCAATCAATAGAGCAATCAATCAATCCATCTACCCTTCAATCAAGTTGCCTGAACTTTTATGCTAATGTTGATTAGCTCACCAACGACATTTGCAATTAAACAGAACTATAACAAAAATACTAATACAGAAATACTCCTACAATGCTACTACTATTGTCATGATTACTGATGTGAATCACCTGTGCCCGCTGCTTAGGCGCCAACTGCATCGGATTCTAATTGGCTCCCTGTCCCTATTTAAACCCACTCCTATCAGTCCCCTTTTGTCAGTACATCTGCGAACCTCAGTTAACACTAAGCAAACCTTTTTCGACCCTGACTCCCACCTGTTTTTTGCTCCCGTCTGTCCCCCGGCTTCGACCCGTTTTTTGGTCCTGACCACTTCTACTCTCCCGTCCCAGCTTTTGACCTTTTTTGTCCCCGACCACATCTACTCTCCTTTCCTGACTTACGACTCGCTTCCGACCCCGACCACATTTTTGCTCTCTGTCTCGGCTAGTGACCTGTTTTCCGTCCCTGACACCGCCATCGCTCGCCACGGACGTTCCACTTCCACGTTCAGAGCGACCTGCTTCCCGCGTCCAGCTATCACCGGATCATGGGCACAACCCTTTCTCTTTCTTCCAATAAATTTTGCGAGAAGCGCAACGCAAGTGGGTCCTGTCTCTGTTCTGGTCTTGACATATACATAATTTCAATTTTAATATAAGAAATCTCTTTCTTTAGGTATTTATATATACTAGAAAAAAATACAATACATATTAAAATAAGTTTAAAAAAAATCAAACAGGAAAATAATATGCAAGAAAGGTTCTTTTCTAAAGCCCAAATTCACCTGAGTGTTACTGTGGCCAGCGGGCGTGGCAGGCATGCTCAAAGCGGGCCACCCGGGACTCCTGGGGGCCACCTGGGTGGGGCCATAGGCCTGCAGGGAAGACGCATATCAAATCTTTGTTAATATTTGTTTATATTGTTCATCCATCCATCCATTATCTGCACCGATTATCCTCAGTAGGGTCACGGGGGTGCTGGAGCCCATCCCAGCAATCTTTTGGGCAGTGGGCAGGGGACACCCTCAACTGGTTGCCAGCCAGTCGCAGGGCACACAGGGACAGACAACTCACCCGCTCATTCACACCTAGGGACAATTGGGACCGGCCAATTCACCTGACATGCATGATTTTGGAATGTGGGAGGAAACCCACGCAAGCACGGGAAGAACATGCAAACTACACACAGGAGGTTCGATCTCATGACCTCAGAACTGTGCCACACACGCTCTTCCAACAGACCTGGTAGAGATGCTCGGTTCTGATCTGCCAGAAGCTTCCCGGTGCAGACTGACTGAGCACCGGCGGACCTAGCCCGGAGGCCGAATTGGACCTGGGCCTGTGAGCAGGAGGGATTTGGACAGCTAAAGCAGTGGGGACCCCGCACGGGGCCCAGCCCAGAGGGGACACCGAGCCTGGAACTGGAGCGGCGCTGTTCTCTACCGCTTCACAGGAGAGCTTTGTGTAGTAAAAGTCTTCTTCTCTTTGTGACTGATCTGACAGGCTGCTGTCAGTGCACACAAATGACGCTAAATGTTAGCATGTTGGAGCTAAAACACGGAGGTCGACGGACCTACCCCAAATGCAGAACTCGGATATGCCGTTTGATTCCCACCGAAGACGTGAGCACTTTGCCACAATTTGGCCACAGACACTTGTACAAGCCTTTGAGAGAGCTCTGGGATCACAAAACACAGATAACATTAACCTCATTTCTTGTACTTTCTCGTCATAACTTCACATAAAAACACTAATAAGTCTTATTGTTATGCCTAGTGATTGAAGGATTTTATACACTTGACTATAAAGGACTTTTTATGATTGATTACAAGTTACATTTATTGAGTTTAATGCTGTAGTTATTTACTGACTGTGCCTTTATTCAATGAGCAGTGAAAGTTCAGGGCAGGCATGAGTGGTGGAAGATGTTGTTTACAGAACGGGACGTACTGCTGATAAGATAATCAGCACATCCAGACGGAGGACGGCAGACGTTGTTTTGCGAACAAGGCCCTAATGACGTAGAAACGCTCGGTGATGTTTTGAGAATTCCAGACATTGCGACGCTCTTCTACGAGATGGTGAAGCCCATGAGGCTTCATTGGCGTGCCTATGGGAGGAGTCGGCACGCTATTGTGCGGGGAGAAGATGGCCAATAGGAGAGAGCTAAAGGACTTCAGAGAGGGCTTCCCAGAGACTCCAACGACACTAATTCGGTTGTTTTCGATGGAGTACATTTAGTTAAATTGTTAATGAAATTAAATCTGCCCCCGTGTGGAAATGTCGGCTTTCCTGTTCATCTTTCCCGTCAAGAAACGAGCGCGCATAAATTGATAAATTGTTGGGTGAATGTAGGTTGTGTTTTGTCAGATAACTAATTCGCACCATTTGGTAAACGCTACATTTTGATATTTGATTCCCAACAATTCGTGATCCCTCTCATGGCCTCAGTAAACGTAGGCCATAACCACTTAATCATTAATTTGGCAATCAAGTTTGGGTCTGGTGTTGTTCATTCCATCTAAAATGCAAGAAGAGTTCATAGAAGTAGTTACCACTCAACGAGTGGCCTTGCCGCCATAAACTTGTCCTATCAGTGGCACTGTTGGGGCTGTATGAGTTAAGTTGAAATCAATTATAATGACAGTGTAATAATTCACCACGAGAGGGCATAGTAGTTTAGGACAGAGTTGAAGCATACACATTTAAAGACGACACACTACGGAAGCCCAAAGGATACCACTTTGCAAAATTTGACATCCTATAAGTAAGTTGGCGCCTTGCATGGCTGCATGGCCGCTATTGGTGTGTGAGTGTGTGTGTGAATGGGTAAATGTGAAGCACATTGTAAAGCGCTTTGGGAAGTCTTCATTGACTTGAAAAGCGCTATATAAATGCAGACCATTTTACCATTTATATCCATAAATTCCTTGCGTGCGTAACAGGACATGAAAGCTGCTGTTATTTCCCGTGAACAACAACGAAAGACCGAGCGAGCTATATACATGTGGAGCGGCTGAAAAGAGCCAATCGCTGGAGTTGGTCAGTTTTAAAAGATTTACTCGAGCGGCTGGAGACGAGTAACAATAACAACTTAAAAATGCCTGAATTATGGGACTTAGGTGAGTGACACTGAAGGACAAAGCGGTAGACTCTAAAAATAACAAAAATGTCTAGCAGCGAGCTAACGTGGATGATAGAGAAGGAAACAGTAGAAAAAAGTCAAATATGCCTAAATAAAAGAACTCAGCGTCTTGTGCTTGCATGATCAGCTGTGGAAGGTGAGCCGTATCCTGCTGCTAGGTAGTTAAAATGAGTGGCTAGAGAAGGAAACAAATAAGTCGAGCATGCCTAAATCATGCGACTTTGCGACGTTCGCTTGCATGAATAGCTGTGGAAGGCGACTGAAACTGAAAGACGAAGCTTGAGCAGCTAACAATAGCAATAGCAGCTATTGGGGAGCCCTAGTCTGAAGCCAAGTGGGTAATATAGGTGGCTGGAGAAGAAAAGAATGGGGAAAAAAGCGAAGACTTCTGGACAGAGCTCAGCTGTGTACGGTAAGTTTCTGTTAAGTGCTAAAATCACCTTGGAGACAGGCTACCCGATAGTAAAAAAATAATAATTCGGGCTTCCGTAGTAGTAAGACGGTAGCCTAACATGTCAGCTTCTTCAAGGGGCGTCTAAATTGTGTCATAAAGTGACAAATTCTAAACCTAAAAGTCTATTTTAAAAAAATAATGGCTTTGAATACTGTAGATGTTAAGTGTGTTACTATTGGATGAGTGCAAAGGAGATTTCCTTATTTGATATTCGTTGTTTTGACGATGACATCATTGCCGCTATCGGCCAATCGCGTTGGTTCAAAATCCATCAATGTCTTCTCGCCTTATTTTGAGTGTCTTCTAAAGTTAAATCTTAACGATAGTGCGGCACGAGTGTATAAAGAAAGAAACTGTGTTATTTAAATGAGTTGAGTATTTTTATACCATTAGGGGTCGCCATACAATACACAATTTATTCACCGTTTCATTGTTTGTGTGCTCTTCTGTGTGTCTATCCACCCAAGAAAGAGGGGAGAAAGTTTAGATATGACCACCATCTTTCACAGGCAATCAGGTAGGTTACCCTAGATGTGAAAAATGCCCAAAAAATCTGACATAACACTCTTGGTTTTGTTGACTCAGCATTGTTTTTCACCCAATGGCGCACATCTACTCTAGTTCCAATGTGCGTACCTTGAGTTTCTTGGCATGAAGTTCCTCCCCCTGATCCAGTTCCATGTTGAGGCCTTCGTCCGGGCTGACGTCCATTTCCGGGACCGATGGCGAGGGGGCGGGGCTTACGTTGCCGTGGTCCCAGCTCCAATAGCCGCTGCTGCCGCTATCCGAGAGCTCCCCGCCACCGCATTCCATATCTGCCGACGCTAAAATCGGAACATGCGCTTTTTTAGGAGCCAAGAGAAATTCAGATTTGTTGTCAGTCCGTCTGCGAACCTCAGTAAACACTAAGCTAGCCTTTTTCGACCCTGACTCCCACCTGTCCCGCTTTTGCTCCCGTCTTTGACTAGTTTTTGATCCTGATCACGTCTGCTCTCCCGTCCCGGCTTTCGACCTCTTTTTGTCCCCGACTACGTCTTTTCTCGCTTTCGACCCAGACCACCTTTTTGCTCTCCTGTCCCGGCTACCGACTTGCTTTTTCCGTCCCCGACACCGCCATTGCTCACCACGGAAGATCCACTTCCGCGGTCGGACCACAACCCGAGTACCAGAGCGACCTGCGTCCAGCGAATACCAGATTGTGAGCGCAGCCCTTTTTATTTCTTCCTATAAAACTTGTGAAAAACGCAACGCAAGCGGGTCCTGTACCCGTTCTGGTACTGACACTATGTCGGCCGACACTAGAACGTAAAAATGTGTTTTTTTAGGATCCGAGAGGAAATTCAGACTCATGTCGGCTGACGCTATAATGTAAAATCTGTTTTTTAAGACCTGACAGAGATTTAGACTCAGACTCCATATCGGCAGACGCTAGAACTTTCTATTTAGGACCCTAAAAGTGTCAGGACCGGAACGGAGACAGGACCAACTTGTGTTACGTTTCTCTCAGTTTTATTGGAAGAAAAGAAAGGTTTGCACCCACGATCCGATGATCGCTGGACGCGGGAAGTCGGTCGCTCTGAACGCGGAAGTGGGACTTCCGTGGCAAGCGATGGCGGTGTCGGGAAAGGAAAAAACAGGTCAGTAGCCGGGACAGGAGAGCAAAAAACGTGGTCGGGATTGGAAACAAGTCGTAATCCAGGAAAGGAGAGTAGCCGTGGTCAGGATCAAAAAAGTCGAAGTCGGGGAGCGGACGGGAGCAAAAACAGGTGGGAGTCAGGGTCAAAAAGGCTTGCCTAGTGTAAACTGAGGTTCGCAGACGGACTGACAAAAGGGGACAGACAGTAGTGGGTTTAAATAGGGACAGGGAGCCAATCAGATAGCCCGCTGCGGCTGGCGCCAAATGAGCGGGCACAGGTGATCCAAATTGGTAATTATCAGATTAAGACTATGTCGACCGACGCTAGAACTTATAAATTCCTGTTTTAAGATCCGAGAGGAAATTCACTCATGTCGTCTGACGCTATAATGTAAAATCTTTTTTTTTTTAGAACCCGACAGTGATCGAGATTCAGACTCAGTGTCTGCTGACGCAAGAACGTCAAAATCTGTTTTTCGGGAGCCGACAGAGAACAGCAGGTGTCGCAAACAAGTGCCACGGTTCTCCTCTCATCCAAACGGATTTAGCGTCTTCTTTTGTTCCCATTTCGTTGCCCAATTATTTCTATTCCGTTCAGCCAGCGCCTATTTTTACAAGGCCTTAATATTACTGAAAGGGAGAAGATAACAACGGCAGATTTGAAAGAAGAGCGGTGCAGACCTGTTCCAGTTTCTGGACTCTGGACCACCGGGTTACAAGACAGACTGGTCAGGACCATTGCAGCCATGATCTCGTCCATCTCCACCGATTCCGGGCTACGGAAACTGGAGACAAGGCGAGTTTACATTTCTATACGACTGCCTTTAATGCTTTATGACGGTCGTCTCACCTGTATGTCGGTTCTCGAGGCGATACCACGCACGGGTCCATCGTCCTCCTGAGACCCCAACCCCGATCTAGATCACCCTGTAAGTGGACGGATTTGGTCCTCTCCGCCAACAGGTCTTGTGCGCAGTTCTGTGAGTAGACCTTTGGGAAAGAGTAAAAGTGAGGAAAGGGCCACCCACGGATATGCTCTGCCCTCCAAAAGAAAAGTGGATATAATAATGAGGGCAGCCTGGGCAGCGCTTATGCTATCTCATTCATTTTGTGTAAGTCTGTGGACACTAGCGTGGAATCTCCTGCCCCCTACAGCAAAGTCAGTCCTCATGTAGCGAGCAGCCCCTCCCAGCATTGAGATGTTAACCCTCTGTGACCATTTTGCAATAGAATCGTCCTGGGAACTCCGTCTCGTTATCGCGAACGTCTCTTTTGGCTCACTACACGGCTCTTCAGATTTTTGTTTTTGCTTTTATCAATTTATTACCGATTATCATGTATCATTATGCACAAAATGAAATGAAATGGGGCGGCCCGCCAGCTGGGTGGTTAGCGCGCAGCCCACGGTGCGGAAGTTCAGTGTTCAACTCCAGCTACCGCAGCTTCCCCATGTGGAGTTTGCATGTTCTCCCCGTGCCTGCGTGGATTTCCTCCCACATTCCCAAAAAAATGCATGTCAGGTGAAATGTCCCTAGGTTTGAATGAGCAAGTGAGTCATCTGTCTCTGTGTGCCCTGCGACCAGTTCAGGGTGTCCCCTGCCCACTGCCCGAAGATAGCTGGGATGGTCTCCGGCCCCCCCGTGACCCTACTGAGATTAAGCGGTGCAGATGATAAATGGATCAAATGAAAAGGGGGGAAATATGAAAAAAAAGACAACACTTAGAGAGGAAATAAAAAAGTAAAACTGTCACGGTCGCCCAATTGGCCCCGCCCGTGTGGCGATAGCTGTGGCTCGTTGACAGATTGGCTTCACAGCTATTTAAAACCCAGTCCTGTCAGTTCCCTGTTGTCAGTCCATCTGCGAACCTCTGTTTTTTCAAGGCTAGCCTTTTTTTGACCCTGACACCCGCCTGTCACGTTTTTGCTCCAGTTTGTCTTCTGCTACGACCCGTTCGGATCCTGACCACGTCTGCTCTCCCGTCCCTGCTTACAACCCCATTTTGTTCCCGACTAAGTGGACTCTCCTGTTCTGGCTTGGGTCGGTATAAGTGTTCCCTCTAAGCTGCGCGCGTGCGCAATTGCGCACTGCTCGCACATTCTCAGCGCACAAGAAAATCTAGCCAGCGCACAAAAATGAGGGCTCAAAATTACTAATTAAGAAGCGACTTAAGTCAAAGTTACAGTGCATGAAGGTAAAAATACACGGGTTCCCCTGACGTTGTGTCCTAAATGCGGTATTTTGAAGTCGAGTCGAAGGAGAACGAAGTTGAGTAAAGTTAGTAGAGTTTGTTGGGGAACCGGCTTCTTCGGCTCGGCTCACTAAAAGGAACCGGCTCTTTCGGGTCCTAAACGGCTCTTCGGGTTGTTTTTGCTTCTTTAATCCCTATATGACCAAATATTATGTAAATTTATGCACAACATGACTTAAAGGAAGGGGGGAATAGAACAAAAAAGAAAAAAATACCAAAATGAAAAAGTAGTGAAAAGCTGAGAAAAAAAGAAACAAAAGGAAGAGAAAGAAGAAGGAAAAAATTTAGAAAAAAGCCAGGAAAAAAGAAAAGAAAGAAATGTAGGAAAAAAGTAAATAGAGAACAAAAAGAAAAGAGTAACAGCTCAGAAAAAATAAACACAATGAGATTTTTTTTAAAGGAATTTTTAAAAAAGTAGAAAAAAAACACGGAAAAAAGAAGAAAAAGTTTGTGTTGCATTCAAATAATATCCAATTATAGCAAGTGAATCTTGTTGCCAACATTGTACTTCTACTAAAAAATGTGATTAAGTACAGTTCTGTATCTTACAATCGACTAAATAAGCCCCCAAAAATGTTAATATTATGCGACAAAATATATCAGGAAATAAAAAGAAATGGATATCTTGTGAAAGAATTGTAAGAACTAACAACATTTGTAGGCCCTACAACCTTTGCAATAGTACATGAGTCAATTCATTCAAAAGAGAAAAATCATTTTGCGTTGCCGGAAACTCAGCAAAATGTCAAGTTTTGGACATGTTTGATGATTAATTATCTTGCCACACTTGGGATTATGGTTGCTCACTGTTGTTTCAAGCGCTGCTCACCGACTTTGTGTGAACGCTCAGACCCGTGGAAAATTACAGGGAACATTGGTCGGTGTCGGAAGCCAGAATGGGAGAGCAGACGTGGTCAGGATCAAAACGGGTCGAAGCCGGAGACAGACGGGAGCAAAAACAGGACAGGTGGGAGTCAGGGTCAAAAAAAAGGCTTGCCTAGTGTTCACTGAGGTTTGCAGACGGACTGACAAAAGACAGGACTGGGTTAGAATACTGACAGGGAGTCAATCAGAACCCGCGGCCAATGAGCGGGCACAGCTGAGTCACATCAGTAATCATGACATCCGTAAAATGGATTTCATTTATTTATTGTTTCAGTGTTGGCTGCGTTTCCCATTTTCGGTTTTCGGCTCCAGACCCAGATTTTCGTTCTGGTGCATCCCCGGTTCAAAGGTCGGATTTTAAAACAAAAGCGGACGACTGGAAACAGTACTAGCGCGGAGCAAATGCTTCAACTCCCCCGGCGGTTTATTTCGGTTAAGCTGATTACATAAATCTCAGAACGGGAGTTTTGCCGACCGGGGCGAATAAATCTGTTGAGAAAATATTTCCTGTCCATCTGTAGCGTCCCAGCTTACGATAAAGGTGGATAACAACCACTAAGAAGACAATCAAAATGCTCGAAACACCCTCATTTCCATAATACAAGCCCCAACTTTTGTCACACCATTTCAACCCTGCAGCTTATGTAGAGATGCGGCTAATGTATGCATTTTTCCTTTTTCATTGTTTTTTTTGTTACCGTATTTAACCTTGTATAACGTGCACTCAAGTATAACACACGCTCCTAATTTTTAATTAAAATGTCACGGTTGCCATGGCGCCCAATTGGCCCCGTGTGTGGCGCCAGCTGCGGCTCGTTGACAAATTGGCTTTCCGTCTACTTAAGCTCAGTGCTCTCACTCTTCCTTTGTCAGTCCGTCAACGAACCTCTGCGCCGCAAGACGTGGGTTTTGACTCGGTCCTGTTTCCTGTTGGTATTTCCTGTCCGGTATTGTTCCCGTTTATTTTGTCCAGTTTAATATCAGTTTCCAGTTTCGTTCCCGTCTAGTTTGTCCTGTTTAAATTCGATATGATGTTTTTATATCAATCCTGTCTGTTTCGTTGTTTAATATCAGTTTCCAGTTTGGTTCCCGTCAAGTTTGTCCTGTTTATTTTCGATATCCTGTTTTGATGTCAATGCTGTCTGTCCCGTCCTGTCCGGTATCGACCCCATCTTTCTGATATCTGCTCGGGCAATTGGAATCGATCTCGTCTGCCTCTGGCTTCCTATCATTCCACACCAGACTGCTGCCTAACGTGTATGACCCCCCCATTTCCCGTGAAATAAAATGCTTGTGTGAAAAACTTCACGCATTTGGGTCCTGATCCTGTTCTTGACATAAAAATCGTGAGAAAATTTTGTTTCACTTTCTCATCTCAAACTATGCATTGTAAGTGGAGTGATTAATATCATGTATTGACAGCGTATTTATTTGTATTTATTCATTGTCCTTCAAAGTTCATCGTCATATACTCCAAAGTATTTCCCTCAAACGTGCTTTTTTGGTGTCATTTACATCTTTCAGGACGACTTTCTGTTTTTCCATTGTCTAACATTGGTCTCTGGTACCGTGAGTAAAAATAGTTGGATCGTGAGATAAAGTCGAATGCCTTTTCAGACAGCATCTGTGTCATTAGTGGTCTAGTGGTTAGGTGACGGCGCTCTCACTGCCGCAACCTGGATTCGATTCCCGTTGCATCCAATGTTTGGCACTTGCCATCAGTCATTTCATGAAAAAAATAGTAATACAAAAGTGGTAGCTCTACTTACAAAATGTCCTACATAAAAAAATTGCAAGTCACAAAGTACCTGAACGGGAAAATATTGTCTCGAGTTACAAAGGCGTTTCAGGATACAAAGTCAAATATACAGACATTACGCGCTGCCATTCATCGTTCCCAGAGTTCTACCTGGCAACCCGATGCTTATGCGTGAATCCAGGCATGCTCTTCGTGTCCCCTTCCTGCTCTGTAAACAATCTACTGTATGGTATCGCTACAGAGAGCTATCATTCACAATGTACCCACCAAAAACATGCAAACAAGTGGACAAGGAGAAAAAAAGAAGAAGAGACTTTTTCTGTCCATTGAAACAAAGCAAGAGATAATAGAAAGGTATGAAAACTCATGTTTCAAACTGAGAAAATGCGTCTTATAGTCAGGGCGGGTTATGTATGTACAAAATGTATGTTCCTATAAAAACGTATTCGGTGCGGCTTAAAGTCAGGTGCGGCTTATAGTCCAGAAATCACGGCACTCACGACAGGACGGACGTCCGAGACGAAAGTCCGAGGCCCGGTTGCGAGTCCTGCTAGCTCGGACTCAGCTCCGTCCTCGGATCTCATAGCTGCCATGATGCTGTTGCTGCGGCGCCGGGTGTCGGCAGTCGTGCACGCCCTCAAAGTTCCCTATGGAGGACGCAGCAGAGGAAAAAAATACATGGGATCTGTTTATAACCTCTGTCGTTTTTCCACTTCTGCAAATTTGGCTTAGAAAATAATGACAGAGAAAAAGACTTTTCAGCTTCAGTTCATTTTTTTACCTTGTCAACATCGGCAACAATTTTGAAAATATTAAGTTGATTTTAATATATTATAATTGTGGGAGTCTGAAAAGACAGGTATATAGTCCTGGTATGTATTTTTTTCACTTTTTTCTTATATATTTTTTTAAATATTTGTTTTTCTGCATCGTTTATATTTTGATTAATGATATATGTTTTAATATTTTGTTTATTTTATGTATTAAATGGTCATTTGTATTTCTTTATTGTATATATATATATATATATATATATATATATATATATATATATATATATATATATATATATATATATATATATATATATATATATATATATATATATATATATATATATATATATATATATATATATATATATATATATATATATATATATATATATATATATACCAGCTCAGTAGCCTAGATGGTAAGGCGCCCGCTTTGAGACTGGGAGGTCGGGGGTTCGCGCCCCGGCCGAGTCATTCCTAAGACTTAAAAAGTGGTCGGCGGCGCCCTCTGTTGGCTGCGGCTGCATCGGCTCGCTACAACGGGTCAGGTGCAATTGACATTTCGTTCTGTGTACATTGTTACACAGAATGACAATACAAGGAAATTATTATTATTATTATATATATACAGGTATACATTCTGACATAATCTTTATCTTGCATACGTCTCATCATCATTAGCTGTACCGCTTATCCTTATTAGGGTCGGCGGGGGGCTGGAGCCCATCCCAACCATCTCCGGGCAGTGGGCAGGGGACACCCTGAACTGTTTGCCAGCCAATCGCTTTGCACACGGGGACAGACAACTCACTCGCTCAGTCACACCTAGGGACAATTTGGACCGGCCAATTCACCTGAAATGCATGTCTTTGGAATGTGGGAGGAAACCGGAGTGCCCGGAGGAAACCCACGCAAGCACGGGGAGAACATACAAACTCCGCACAGTAGGGCCGGCAGCTGGATTTGAAACCACGCAGGAGGTTCCCACGACCCCAGAACTGTACCGCACACGCGCTAACCACTGCGCTGCCGTGCTGCCCATCTTGCATATGTTTTATGTATTATTTTTTTATGTATTTTTATTTTTATTGTATTTATTCATATATATTGCTTCTTTATAGTTTAATGTATTGCATATTTATTCCTATTTATATAACATTATTTTTTATTGATATCTATTCTTTCCATATATTTCTATGTATTGTATATTTATTAATTTTTTTATTACATTATTTCTTTTATCATATCTTTAATGTATTTTCAACCTCCGTTTTACAAGATTTTTCACCTTTTTCCTAGTTAAACTCGAAAAATATGTCGCAAATTCAGTTGCATTTTGTTTATTCATTCACTTCTTAATTATGTATTTGTTAAATGATTCATACATATAGTTTAATTTATGTATATGTATTTAATATTTATTCATAGTTTATTTTAGAGGGTTAGGGTTTTTAAACTGATACTGCAAATATTTTTTATGTTTTTATTTTAGAACTTATATACGTTTGGCTATGGGTCCCAGTGCTTGCAGTGATGCTAAAGGTAGAAGCAAAATATAATAATCATGTAAAAAAAATTGGGACGATCAAGCAATATGAACAAAGCACGCGAATGTCCGATCGACAATTGGACTACTATTAAAATTAAGGAGGCGATTAAAACAGCAAAATCTTCTAGGGGCACGATAATCAATGCAAGTTTTCCGCTGTCTCCTTCCCGCATCTCCCTGCTACTCCAATGAACCAATCACAAAACACTAAAGGTAAATAGAAATTCATTTTTCCTTTACATGTATATGTATTTGTTCCTTAATCATATGCATATATATTACAAATAATTAGTACTTACTCTAATGTTTTTACCTGGGGTGCTGAGGGTTGGTAACACTTTAGCTAATGAACATAGGTTTCCAACTCCCACTATTGTTGTGACACTGCACTTATACTGGGCATATTTTGTCCCGTAATTGTTCATTTTGTGACACGGTTGCTCACCCGTTAACATGCCTTTATATTTTGTCCAAAATTTGGTCGTTTTCTTGCGTTGACATGCTGCTGCACTTACTGCCGACAGTATAGTAATACTGGACGCATTTTGCCCCAAATATTGGCCGTTTTCTTGACGTACTACTGCTTTACTTCATTCCCCAACTCAGAAATGATTTGTGGGAACTCAGAAAATATGAGAGGCAACAATATGATGAATAAATGAACCACGATAAATGATTTCAAGTTTTTTCTGCTTCTGCTTTTTGATGAGTTAAAATGCTGTTGTGTTTTTAAACCATGTTTTAAGTCATAGAATTTAGCCTAACAAATGATGGTTTGGTTTCGTTTATAAGGCAAAATAGTCCCACTTTTTGTCGTATGATTAAAACTTGTTTTCATTGCATAAGCTATCAAAGACGTTTAACCACTCAACAAATGTCCCACTTCTCTTTGTGTCCCTGAACGTAGCATTAAACCCGAAACTGCCAAACCTCTCCACCAATCAGATCATCGAAAGCGTAGTAAACAAGCGCTCAAAAAATGGGCGGGGACGCGCGCTGATTGGCCTTCCCCTAGTTCATGGGCACACACCCCCTTTCTTGACAACGTGTTTCGACACGAGTCCCGCCAGAAGGTTTGACGAAAGAAATCACCTTTTCACGCCAATATTTTCACAAACACATGTAAATAATGTCAAAATAATGTCAAACTGCTCAGAAAAAGCCAACAAAAGGGATTGTGTGTCGATATAATTAGGAAAAATAATAACGTCATCGCTTAGAAAATGCTGCGTTCAAGGCGACTCGGATTCGACGCAATGGACAAGAAACGAAGGGTCGCACAAACACTCTCGCGGCGTGTTTGTTTACAATCTGTGGCGTATTCGACGCAAATACACACAGGAACAATTCTTATTCGGAATCCAGATGGAAATTGACGTAGGATTAACCGCACGAGTCGACACCAGATCGAGCAAAGTTGCACTACATCACAGATATCCACCCGGCAACGCAACACCCGTCTCCCCTCCCCCTTTCGGCTTATGCAAAACAACATATCCACAAATAACACTTTTAAGAAGCATTTTTTCAACGAAATAAATCTCTTTTTTGTACTTACTTGGTGGATTAAATGGTTGAAGAAGCCTTTTTGTTGCAGTGGCGGCGGTCGTCGCCCGTCCCGCCGCTCGCCGGCCGTCAGAGTGCACGGGGAGGTGGGGGGGGGGTGCTCAAACGGAGAGGAGGGGGAGGGAAGGGGTTGTTCTGTACGGGACGTGCGTCGGAGAGTAATGGTGAATTCTGGATATTTTTAGAGAAGTGGCTTTTTAGGCTTAACCCGCTGAAAAGAGCCAACTTTTTCGGCTCCCAAAAGGCTCTTTTTTGTTTTGTTTTTTTAAACATATACAGTATTTTCAATTGTGATGAAACTTTACGCACCAAATGTATTCATTTAGAAACTGCATTATGTGTGTGCGAGAGAGAGAGAGAGAGAGAGAGAGAGAGAGAGAGAGAGAGAGAGAGAGAGAGAGAGAGAGAGAGAAAAAGCAAATGTAAGAAAGACAGACAGACAGACAGACAAAAATGGCAAAAAAAGAAGGATAGATGGAAAAAGAAAGGGAGACAGAGAGATTGGACGAGAGAGCGAGAGAGAGACAAAGTGAGAAAGAGGGATAGAATGACAGAAAGAAAGGGAGGGAGGAAAAGGGAGAGAAAGAGACAAAAAAAGAGAGAGAGAAAAAAAAGTGAAATAGGGTGAGAAAGAGATAGAGAAGGAGATACAGAAAGAGGGACGGACAGAGAGAAAGAAAAAGGAGAGAAAGATACAGAGATCAAGAAAGACAGATATAGAGAGCCAGAAAGAGAAACAGACAGAGAAAGAGAGAGAGGAAAGGAGATGAAGAACACAGACATAGATAAGAGGGATGCCAAGCAAAAAAGATAAAGAGAAGAGAGAGACAGACAGAGAGTAAGAGCAGACAAACAGACAGAAAGAGACAGACAGACAGACAGACAGAGAGGTTGTTGAAGGGAGCCGGCTCCTTACTGGCGTGGAGTCGCCTGTTGTTGTTCACCGCAAAGAGCCACCTTATAACGCCGTTCTGTTCACGAACGATATATAGCTAGTGCGTCTACGTGTATTGGTTTGCTGTAGCAATGCCGGCCTGGTTGACAGCTGCCTGTGCAGCGATATACAGAGAGCGACCCTGCCAAACAATTACAAAAATTTGCATTCTTTCTTAGCAAAATTCCGTTTTTAAACAAAACTCTTTCGTTGCTCTTCACACTCCTCTTCTAGACAAGCAGACTCTTACAGAGAGTCCTCAACACAGGCCAGCAAGTCATGGGCTGCTCTTTGCCCAGGTCTGGGGGACAGTTCTGCAGAAGACACTTCGTATGTTCGAGGTGCATGGCAGCTGAAAGAAAAACCTTACGTAGAAGCATCAACACGGTCCAGAAAATCATGGGCTGCTCTCTGTCCATTCTGAAGATGATTTCTGCCGACAACTGCCGGTATCACTGCGTGGTATGCTGGGTGCACGGCAGCAGATATTTTTTTTTTCAGAGAATCATCAATACAGCCCAGAAAATCGTCGGCTGCTCATCACCGCAGACTGATAGTGACATACGGCATTATGGTTTGGTATGCTGGCTGTATGGCAGCAGGCAGGAAAACTTTACAGAGAGTCATCAACACGGCCCAGAAAATCATGGGCTGCTCTCTGTCCAATCTAGAGGACATTATTGCCAACAACTACTGGCATATGACATCATGGTAGCATATGCAAAGTGGACGGCAGCGGCTAGAGAAACCTTACAGAGGGTCATCAGCACATCCCAGAAAATCATCGGCTGGTCTCTACCCAATGTAGAAGACATATATGTTTATAAATGTTTTATTTAGCGTCAGAAAATATATTTGATTGTTTTTGGTATATATTTCTGTCGAATTGTGTTTTTTTTTTTACCGTCTTAAATGCTTTGAACTTGTGCAGAATGACAGATATATAAAAGAGGTTATAATAGTTAAAAGTCAACTACGACAAAGCAATCAGAAAGTGGGAATTCATTTATTTTGGTTGTTGAATAACTCATGTTATTTAACACAATATGAATTTAAAGGGGAAGGCAAGTAAAAGAACATTTCAGGCTAAAAACACAAGAAAAAAAAGGCCTCTCTGCAAAAAAATGGAACTAAAGGTTCCTAAATGCAGCAGATTATTGATCAGTAATAACTAATCTCTATGTTTGGTTGACCCACATTAATAAATGGAGCAATTATAACCTTTTAAAGAGCATACTGTATTCTCCTCTGCCCCTTTATTGACCCCACAAAAAACGATGGAGATCAAATGGGACTGACATTACTGTTTAAGTGGAGAGAGAGGGGGAGAGAGAGAGAGAGAGACAGAGAGAGAGAGGCAGATTAGTGTCGACTGTCTGCACTCAGCCAGACATGCAGTCAGCAGGGATTTTCTGGTCTGAGCACAAATAAAGCCAAGGAACGCAATCCTAGTCCCAATTTCATTTGTAAATCACAGTTCTCAAATGTAGGCACGAAATAAGATTCAAGACAAAGTTGTATTTACCAAATAAATATCAGAAGAGCAGCACAGCAACAGAACATGAAAGTTTACCAGGATCTCCAGATTTTAAAGACATTAAAGATACTCTTACACAGGCTTGACTACACATGCCGCCTACATAATGTTGAAAAAAACTAAATAGGTCTAAATGAACACAACATGAAAGTATGAAAACGCAGGGTATGTTGGAATACCAACTGACCCAAATTGAACAATAAAGGAGAGAAAGACGATGCAGAATATGTCGTCACACAAACTAACTGAACACAACATGAAAGTAGGCGAGCGCAGTCCATGTTGAAAGACCAACTAGCTCTAAGTGAACTAACTGTGAAGACAATGTGGGATATTTTGGAATACAAGCAAGGTTGCCCTGAACAAAACATGTAAGAAATTGCAGGGTATGTTGGAACACTAACTAGATCCAACTGAACAAAACATTAAAAAGAAAGGTTGCGTAATGTGTTGGGACAGTAACTAGATTTAACTGAACATAACATGAAACGAAGATGTGGGTAACATACACAGGGATAGAACGACTACATAATGTCTCAACACCAAACAGCTCTAACAGAACAAAACGTGAAAGTAAGATCACACAAGTAACATTCAACAGTGTCATGATGACAAGACCATTAATTATAATGCAGGCGCACTAACTAGATCTTAATTAACAAAACATGGAAGTAGGAAAACGCATAGGTTGGTGGTATTCCAACTAGTTTTAGCTGAAAAAAACCCACCAAAAACATGCTCTACACGAACTAAACATGAAAGAATGATAACACAAAAAGCAGTCACACACGGACATAACAGAGGGTGTCATGATGACGAGAACATAAAATATAATGCAATCACACTATCCAGGTCTAAAAGAACGCAACGTGAAAGTAAGAAAATATGGTGTAGTACCAACTAGTTTTACTTGAACAAAACATGAAAGAGGGAGGACGCAGGATACATACTCAGACGTGAATGGAATTACATAAAGTTCCAACACCGACCAGTTCTAACAGAACAAAATATGAAAGGAGGACGACACAAAAAAAGAAGTGTGGTCAGAACAACAAAGTCAGTGTCATCATGACAACATAATGCAGGCACACTAACTAGGTCTAAATGAACAAAATATGTAAGCAAAAGATGCAGGATATGGTGGCGTACCAACTGGTTTAAACTGGAAAAAAACACAAAAGGCGGAGGAGGGATAGAACCGACAACACCAAGCCTTAACGGTACAAAACAGGAAATTGGGGAGTCGCAATGAAGATTCCCAAAGAAAATTAATCAAAATGACATGATGAAAAAACCCATACAACATAATGCACTAATACGCTGACTGGATCTAAATGAACAAAACATAAAAGTAGGGAGACACGGGATACCTTCTAACACTAACTGAGCAAAATCATTGGGGAAAAAAAGAAAAAGAAAATGGAGTGTTTTGACCACTTTGGGTCTCCGTAGTATGTATTCTTACCGTGTGCTTTTTAGCACTCATTTTTGGTTGCACGCCCATATACAGCAACATCTCGAATAGAATAGTCAAGTCATGTTTATTTGTAACGCACTTTATCACAAGGAGTCTCAAAGAGCTGCACAGAACACAGATTATTGAAAACTACAGACTGTTATTACACTTTTTGATATTAAATTCAATAGCTCCTTTTAAAACTGTAATTTTAATCATCTTCTTTGTTTGATTTATTTATTCAATTATATAAATGTGTAACGATTTAAACAATAAAAGGAGTCCGAAGCTGGATTTTTTTTTTAGTTTTTCTGAATTCATTTTGAGAACAGCAAGAAGTCCAGTTTTGTTGGCGTTAGAAAGCACTTTTCTCTGCCTTTAAGTACCGTAAATTCCAGACTATAGAGCTAACCTGATTATAAGTCGCAGCCAGTATATTTTTAAAGGAAAGAATTTCCAATAAGTATCAATGAAATTCAAAGCAGCCCCATATAGTGCACTTATGCACACATAATTTAAAAAGTAACAACAAATTAAAAGTCCGGCAATTACCAATATGATATAAAAACAAAAACAAACAAAAAAATGATTGACATCAGTGACATCTTGTGGTCAAATAATAAACACAGTCCCTTCAACTTTCATATTAAGGCAGGTAGTTATGAACCGGAACAGGATCAGGACCCAAATGCGTGACGTTTTTCACACAAGGTTTTTATTTTACAAGAAATGGGGAGTCATGCACGTAGGCTGCAATCCTGCGTGGAATGATCGGAAGCCAGAGGCAGACGAGATTGATACCAATTGCCCGAGCAGAGAGGTGTCGATACCAGACAGGATGGGACAGACAGGAATGATATCAAAACATGATATCGAAATTAAACAGGACAAACTACACGGGAACGAAACTGGAAACCGATATTAAACAGGACAAAATAAACGGGAAGAATACCGGACAGGAAATACCAACAGGAAACTGGACCGAGTCAAAACCCACGTCTTGCGGGGCAGAGGTTTGTTGACAGACTGACAAAAGGTGATTGAGAGCAATGAGCTTAAATAGAAGGAAAGCCAATTTGTCAACGAGCTGCAGCTGGTGCCACAAGGGCGGGGCCAATTGGGCGCCATGGCAACCATGACACAGGGGGCCTCAAACTATCATCCTAAGGGCATCCAGAGGTTTAAGTCCCCTGGCCCAAAAGAAACAAAGGTAATACTGAATATGTTTATAGCGGGAGATCACTAAATCTGTCTTTTATGCCCTATGACTTGACTTGACATGCCAATGCTCTAACGGAACAAAACATGAAAGTAATGACAGAACAGAGCGGGTAGGGGATGGGATCATCACACAAATGTCCACATCTGGCTTGCTTCTGTTTGGAAGAACACGCTCGAAACGAGAAAAACGGCGTGGATTCCGGTTTCCCACGTCAAAAACCAGAAGGAACTGTTTTCTTTTTTCGAATGCAAAGAAAAACACTGAAAAATAGGGGCCCGGGTGTCGAAAAATACGTCTGTTGTGATTTGAAATCCTCTCCAAACAGAATTTACGAAGCTTCATTTATCCCCAATCCCCGTAACGTCCTGTGCGGTCTGCCAGGAGGAAAATACTAAAACGACCTCACACGGGTTTATTTTCTCCCCTGCTTGACGCAACATTAGCTGTTAGCTAAAAACCAGATGCTAATGAAAACCTAACCCAAATTAGGGGAGGGAAGTGGGGGGAAGCTTCTAAGTCATCCAGGTTGGAAATTTCCTCCTTTTCCCTCCCTAACAAGACACAAGGTGGGCAGCACAGCGGCGCAGTGTGCGGCACAGTTCTGAGGTCATGGGATCGAACCTCCTGTGTGAAGTTTGCATGTTCTCCCTGTGTTTGCACTACGGATTCCTCCCACATTCCAAAAACATGCATGTCAGGTTAATTGGCCTAACCAAATTGAATGAGCAAGCGAATTGTCTGTCCCTGTGTGCCCTGCGACTGGCCGGCAACCAGTTGAGGGTGTCCCCTGCCCACTGCCCAAAGATAGCTGGGATGGGCTCCAGCACCCCCGCAACCCTACTGAGGATAAGCGGTGCAGATAATGGATGGAAAACACAAGGTGGAATCCTTCCATTAGACACACAGATGGTTGAAAACAGACCTAAAAGTACCGTAATTCTTGGACAATGAGGGACACTGGATTATAAAGCGCACCCTCAAAAAGAGCCTTGTGGTAGGATGTGTATTTCATTCCTAGGCCTTCAGTGATGTGCAGGGTTCAGATACCGTTTCCATCGTAGAATTCAAGCACTTTCAAGGCTATTTTTTCCAGCACTGATAAAAAAAAAAACTTATTTTGTTGTTATTGGCTTTGATGACTAGAATAGAGCTGCTATCTTGCTGCTAGCTTATCCTTTCCGCTTATTACACCATTCCTATCCGTGATCTTTTTGTGTCAATGGGCTTGCTATAAACTGACACAAATTCTGCCATACTGTTTCAACAATGCATGCGCAGCTTTAACACGCAGTCTATAAATGTTGGGTAAGTTCAATACGGGAGAAAAATAAAAGAAAGTAGAAAACTGAGGTTAATTTGGACTCATTTTGATGATCATGATTGCTCCAAAGCAGAGTGCAATTTTTCTATTTTAGACACTGCTGATCTTTTGCTTTTTGATTTACTTAATTTTGATTTTTTTGCATGTTTTTCAAATAATCTGTTTCTAAATTGGTTAAAATAGGATTTTAAATAGTTTTTAGTTTTTTCGCACTTCATTATTTATTTATAGCCTTAAGGAGTTAGTCTTTTAATTTCTAATCTTAATCTTAATCTTATTGTTTAGCATTTTCAGGGATTTTGTGTTATTGTTCAATTTTAAATCTGTTCAGTGTGTAAAAAAAGGCAAAATGTTGGATTTTACCATTTTTTGTAGATCTGTAATTTGATATTCAGAGGGGATATTACTAAATAATTTAGCACATAAAGTTTTATCATTATTGATAATATATCGTTTGAGCCAAAAATGTCGGATTTCTAACCAGAAGGGGGCCTGTGACGCTTCACATGACAAGCAATTTTAAACATTTTTTTAAATTTATTGCGTACACTACACTCAAAATTCATGCATTTTCCTGACCTTGAAAGCAACATTAAAATTCAAGGGTTTAAGGATTTCAAGCACCCGTACAAACCCTTTTTGATGAAAAAAAAAACAAAGGGAAAAATCTACGGATTAAATACGGATAAATTGATCGAGGTCGATTTATGACCCAATTTAGGGTTATTTTTGTTTCTAAAGGATTTCTCTACTATCAACAAATAAATAATTAGCATGTAGCTGTTAGCATGACTCGTAAACATGTAGTCATTAGCATGTAGCTGTTAGCACGACTCGTTAACATGTAGACGCTAGCATGGCTCGTTAGCATCTGCTCAATAGCATGTATCTTTTGGCCCAACCCATTCATATGTAGTATAGAATATACTTGTTAGCATTTATTTGTTATCATGTAGCCGCTATCATGACTCATTAGCATCTGCTCAATAGCATGTAGCCTTTGGCACGACTCGTTAACATGTGGTCGTTAGCATATACTTATTAACATCTATTTGTTGGCATGTAGCCATTGACACGACTTGTTAGCATTAGGGGGTTAACATGTAGCCATTTACATTACTCCTTAACATGTAGTCATTACCTTGTAGCTGTTGGCATGACTCGATAGCATGTAACCATTACCATAACTCATTGACATCTGTTTGTTAGCATGCAGCTGTTACCGTGACTTGTTAGAATGCAGCTGTTACATGACTCGTTGACATTTAGATGTTAGCATGATTTGTTAGCTTGTAGCCGTTAGCATGAAGTGTTAGCAAGACTCCTTAGCATTTAGCGGTCGGCATCTACTTGTTAGCATTACTCGTTTGTACGCTGCAGTTAGTACGCCTTTTGCCCATGGCTAACTTCATGTGGGTCACCGACCCACTTGGGCCACCCTTGAGAGCACCCCTGGTTACCATGGTGACTGAGCCGTCTGACGTAAATTGAATGGGTCCCATTCCTTCCGGATGGGAGAGATTGTGACAACTATTGCTTACAAAAGACATTGCACACGATTCCCGGTCGAGACAGAATTTTTGATATATATATATATATATCGTTGGTACACTAATAACTAATTGAAGGATTATAACAGTTGGGGTGTCATCGTTAAAAAAAAAAGCCAATTCACAACGTATTTATCGTTGCAAACAACTACAAATTGTTGTTCAATGCAACTCCTGGGAACAGTCTCTCAGACGTGCTTGTATCTGTTGCCCTCTTGTGGCCGTAACAAACAACACTGCAAGTGACGCATTACAAACTTGGGCGTGTTGCGTTTTGGTGTGTAGAACACACGCGAAATGAAAACTGGCATTGCAAGAAAAACAACCGCACCCTTCACTCATCATGGCGACTTACCACACCCAGCTTCTTTCTTTTACGATCAAAATCAAGACATCCACTACAAATTCCAGATCGTCTTCTTAGGGTTGGAAAAGGCATTTAATTAAATGTGATACAAGTTCATTAACAGGCAACAATGAAACATATCGAGGCCCGAGTATACTGTATGTGGCAAAGTTCTCCATATTTTCTTAAGTGAGCCTGGATGAATTCTAGCTAGCGACAGAATTTGAAAGATGGTGTTTATCTCTGAAAACGACAACAAAAGACTGAGTGAGCTGGATACATTTGAAGCTATTGAAGAGAACTCATAGCTGGAGTTTGTCAGAGCTGTGGAAAGTAAATAATTTTTGCTGGAGTAGCTACAAAAACGGCGAGTGTCACTGAAGGACGAAAAAAAGGCTTTATTTACACAGATTTTAACCATGACAGCATAGCTTACAAGAGAGGCTAGAGAAGGAAACCATGAAAAAAGTCAAAGATGCTTGAATCGCGTAACTCAGCTGTGGAACGCAAGTCACACTGAAGGCAAAGCAGGAGCCACTAACGAATAAAAGAGCAGCTCGTGGGGTGCTGTTGCATTAAAGCAAGTGGCTAGAGATGGAAAAAGTGAATAAAAAGTCAAACGGCCTGAATTGCGGGACTCAGCTGCCGAATGTGAGCGATACTAAAGGGCAAAGCATAGGCAGCTCGGGAAAACAATAGCGGATAGTAATGTGCGGTCGCCTGCAGCCAAGTGACTTACATGAGTGACTGGAGAAGGAGACAGTGGGTAAAAAAAAAAAAAAAAAAAAAAAAAAAAAAAAAAAAAAAAAGCACCAGATGCCTGAATCACGGAACACAGCTGTGGAGTGCTAGTGACACAGAAGTACGAAAGATGTAGCAGCCGACAATGACAATAGCAGAAAGTAGCAAGCCACAGCCTGTAGAAAAGTGGCTAGAGAAGAAAACGGTGGGGGAGGGGGAGGGGGGGAGCGAAAAATGCCTGAATCATGGAACTCAGCTAAGGAATATGAGTGACACTGAAAGATAAAATAGGAGCAGCTAGCGATAACAAAAGCAGCTAGCTCTAGCTCTCAGCCAAGTGGCTTACATGAGTGGCTAGAGAAGGAAACAGTGGGTAAAAAAAAGTCAAAGATGCCTAATGACAGGACTTGGCGACTATCACGTGATACAAAACATACGAAGAAAGTATGACAGATGGAAAGAATTAAAAGCAATGATAAAACGTTTTGGGGGTTATGATGTTTTGGTGTTTTCCTGGGACTGTTTGCGGTTGCCCGATTTGCTTTTAGTGCCTTTTTTCCCCCTCAAAAAAAAAAGGAACATCACTTTTTCCAAATTTCAGGAAGTTTAATTGACTTTACATCTTCACTTGTACCAAATAAAAAAAACGTTCTCACAGTCAAGCTGATTCAAAATGACTTAAAGGGACGACAATCGTTTTTATTTCCCTGACTCACAACGTGACAATGTTAGTGTGGTTCCAAAATAATTATCCTCGATGCCACGGACGGTTATAGATGTCAAAATGAGAGCGAACGACCGTCCTCTCTCGGTGTCCATTCAGAACTAAGCTAACAGTAAAGCAGGTGGGATTTTTTTTCTTAGGTTTGTTTTTTCCCCTCTTATCTTTCTCTCATTTCGAAAACGTCGCGGGGCTGGCATAGCGTCGGAAGCGGGTTCGGGGTTTCAGTGAGCTACGTTCCTCTCCAAAGTACTTTTGGGCATGCTTTTGTGGTCCCTCCATGTCGTGTAGGTAGAGTCTGGCGAGAAGATTTTATAAAGTTCATTCAATATTGAAATTTGAGAAAGGAAAAACGGATTTTCGAGGGAACTTACCTCTGCCGTCAACCTGTAGGAAAGATAAAGACCATCAATAAAAAAGCAAAAACTCAAACCAAAAAAATGTCACAAATCTTAAAGTAGTTAAAACATTTGTTTTATATTGATAAGGCAATACATACATCCGATGATTAGCATTTGAACCAGAAAACGTCATTTATGATAACATGCCCACTAACCCTGCCCTTAAAAAATCTTTTGGAGTTAAATAAGAAAAGTTAAGATAATTTAGCTTATTTTATAAAACAGTATCTCTGATTCTAATAATTACAAATAACAAAAATTAAAACGTTTCTTTTAGCAAAGAAAAAAAAAAAAAAGTTTAGTTTAATCCTTCATAGCTTGTGTTCCTCTTGTGCTCTTTAGCACTCCTTTTTAGTTGCACTATACAGTACAGCGACATCTAGTGGTCAAATATTATAAATTGTCCCTTTAAAACTAAAAGGGGCAAACCTTTACCAAAACGGAAGTCTAATGTGATCGGTGAAGTGGTTAATTCGTGCACAAGACCTAGTCCCTCTTCGCAATAAAACAGCCCAAGACTAAAATACATGTCTCAGGTTAAAATATGTTGTAGTTTAGATTTGAAAAATTGGTGGGCAGCCTGGTCATCCTGGAAGGGGGATTACCTCATGTGCGGTCCCTTCTCAAGGTTTCTTTATTTTTCTCATGCTGAGGTTTTTAAGGTTTTCCTTGCCCTCATGTAGGTTTTAGATCAGGGGATGGTGTAATAATAGACTGTAGTTTGCTATAATCTGGTCTGTGCAGCCCTTCGAGACTCCTTGTGATTAAGGGCGTCACAAATTAACATGACTTGACTGGAGGTTTTTGAGTTTTTCCTTGTCCTCGTGTAGGTTTTAGATCAGGGGATTTGTAACAATAGTCTGGGGTTTGCAATAATCTGGTCTGTGCAGCCCTTTGAGACTCCTTGTGATTAGGGGCTATACAAATAAACATGACTTGACTTAAGATTTAATAAGCCGTTATCCAATACGCTAAACTCCTTAGTCACATCAAAACTCTGAAGACGGGCCAAATTTTGGTCCACCCGTTTATTGATTTGAAAAAGGAGTAAAACTTACAAATATATTCTTTTTTACATATTTAAACATAGCAGTCAGTCATAAGGAAATTAAATTGCGGTACTGGGCAAATAATATATAAATATATTAATAATTAAAATATTTTTTCTAGCAATGTATATTTAAAATACAGTAAAAGTAGAATAATATGTCTTAAGTTAGCAACATTAAAACCATCCTTTATATTGAAAAATAAAAGGTCTTAAAATGTACTTGAATAAAACATTTACTTTAGTATATCTATATGTTTAAACAATTATTTATTATAGAAAAATACAATTCTAAAAATGTACATCATTAAAATAGCGATCTAAATGAGTAGATAGAAGTCTTACCAAATAAAACAATTTTTAAAAGTAGCCAAATTGTTATTACCTTTTAATTTAGTAAAATACACTTCTTAAAAATGAGCCAAATGTTAGTATTTATTCTTTTTCGTAGAATATAGTCTTAAAATTTGTCAAAATCTAAGAATTGATTTTGCGGAATATACATTTTAGGATTAGCAAAACGAGAATAATTATTCCCATTTGAAAGAATAAGTGTCTGAAATAAGCAGGATTAAAATGTATATTAACGTGAAGCACGTCTTAAAATGAGCCAAATTAAAAAAATTATTTAAAGAATACAATATTTATGATTAAAATTACATTTGAAATACATTGGAACTGGGAAAATGTGACTTAAAATGAGAATATTACATGAAATGTTTGTTTTCACTCTCTTAGCATAGCAACAAAACCAACAGAATCACATAAGCTTAGCTTAGCATAGCTAACGTAGCAGCTAGGCTTTTTTTTCCCAATGGGGCCCCAAAAGACGCCGAAAATCTAGCTAGGTCCGCTTTACTGGTTGCCCCTCCCTTGACGAAAAAACCCACAGAAACGATATTCGGCTTTTCTTTAATCAGGGGGGGTTTGCACCGAAAATGCTATTTCAAGCAAACTGGCTTATCGGCCTTTGCAGAAACCAAACAACAAACGTGAAAGGAAAAGGGCGTGTCTCCGTACCGTGGTGCCTCCTTTGTTGACGTCGTAGGCATTGCCCGAGCCCCTGAGCAAGGCAAAAAAAAAAAAAAAAAACAGAGTCAAGTATTGTTTCCTCAAGGTGTTACCCACCCCCGCCTGTGTGTCCGGGGACAAAGGTGCTTCCCGTCCTTTATATACTTTCAGAAAGATAGCCAAGATGACTTTGTCATTCCAAAATTCGATTTTTTTTTTTCTAATGTGTGGCAGTTTTCCTCCCCAGGGCCACCACCACCCTAGACAAGCATGAGAAATCTATATTTTGCCAGTTGTGTTTAAAAATGGGTTTGTTGCTAAATGTTATGAAGAAAGAAACTGCACTTCCAACTTAAAACAGCCTCCAAGCACAACCTTGGAAACATTTTTTTCTATTGATGGTGACATTCTTTTATCTTTTTCTTTTAAGTCTTTATTACGTGGTCATCATAGAGTGCCACGTCTAATCCCGTTGCAAACAATCTTCCATACGTTGTTATGAATGACAGTAAAGTTAAAGACAATTCTATTATATTGGCAGATATTTTTTTAATTACATTTGCACTTATTAAAATAAGACCTCTTATAAACAATAATATTTTGCTAATTTTCAGCAATATTTTCCATTTATGGCAGATAATGAAAAAAATTTCCACCAATATGAAAATAGATCTGAAAGAGCAAAATGATCTACTTTTTCTGCATTGTATCTTTTGCTCATTTTCAGTCATATTTCTTATTAATGGCAGATTATTATACACATTCGTTTTCATAATTAAATTAAAATAAGCAAAATGATGTACCCCTTCTGCATCATATTATTTTTATCATTTCAATTATTTTTATGTCATTAAAGTTAAAATTATTACTAAAATAAGAAAAAAATCTGCCTTTTTTTAAATAGAATAAAAGTGGAGAAGCGTATTTGGTCCTATTTTCTCATTTTGTTGGAAAATAAAGTTAAAAATAAAGTAAAACAAGGGAGGTTAGGGAAATCAAGAAATCATCTGCTGGTGTAAATCTATTTTTTAAGCATATAAATAAATATACATATATAATATACAATATATAACATGTTCTTCATTAAGATTAACAGATGAAAAAGAATTGTAAAAGTAAACAACTTAGTACAATAAAATGCGGTATAGTAATTTTACGCAATTATGATTTTAGAAAATTCTTATTAACACCAATTATAACAAAAAAAAATATATTACTCTTAGGCATGCATTTATCAAAATGACAAAAAAATGGTAATTCCTGAAATCACGGCTGATCATCCAAAATGATATATATTATCATGATCAGACTGAGGAGATAATTTCTTCCTCATGCCATGAGGCTATTTAACTCCACCCTGAAAAAAAACAACAACACATTAAACCCCACCCCCACATTTGCATACTACCCCATTTTTATTACAGTGTGTATTTTCCGTAGCACGATTTAAATACTCTGTAGCTAAACGTTATATTGGGTATTTTTGTATTCTATATCTTTCATTTTATTAATTTATTTTTCAACACAAGGATACTGCTGGAAGTGTGAATTTCCCTAAGGGGATGAATAAAGTATCTATCTATCTATCTATTTTCTCTTATATTCACTCAGCTGTCAATTGGCCCTTTTATTTTGTAAATTATCAATTATAATATACAACAAATAAAACGATAGTCTCAAATGTTGAAAGTCTCGTTGAGCATGCCAAGTTGACGCATATAAAAAGAATAAATTATTTTTTTCACATGGTTGTGCAACGCGTTTTGGGCTTTATTTTCTCGATGACGAAAATAGAAATGCTCAGGATGTCTGATGAGTTTCATTCTTTGCGATAAGGCTGCATTTTTTCTCACTGCCTCACTCGTCGGTATGTTCGTTAGCAATGGGCGTGTGTGCATAGATGGATGTGTTTTCAAACTATGCTAATTGTCTCTGTGGAGTAAAAGTATTCCTGACCTTCTTTTTATTTTACAGCTCCATTGTTTAAATGTCTCAGATTGCAGTTTTAGCCAGCTACTAGTTACTACATCAATACTAGCGTAAAACGTGTGTTTTCATTTTTGGTGCATATTTAGTCTTTTGAGAGGCAAAAAAAAAAAAACAGCACAAATTGAAAACTATTCACAAAATAACAACAAAAAACTATTTTTTCAGTTTTGATTAAAATGGCAGCCCAGTAATGATGGTAGCTTTTATTAATTAATAGAAAAAAAAAGACACATAGTCACTGAAAAATTAGATATTAAAATATGTCCAAAAGACTGCCAAGTTCAGTCCAAATGATTTCCTAATTTGATTGAAAAACAGTATTTCAGATGTTAAAAAGAAGACTTTTTTTAATATATTTTTTTTTATTTTGATGTCTTTAGTAGGGCAGCACGGCGGCACAGTGGTTAGTGCGGCACAGTTCTGAGGTCATGAGATCGAACCTCCTGTGTGGAGTTTCCATGTTCTCCCCGTGCTTGCGTGGGTTTCCTCCGGGCACTCCGGTTTCATTCCAAACCATGCAATTCAGGTTAATTGGCCGGTCCAAATTGTCCCTAGGTGTGAATGAGCGAGTGAGTTGTGTGTCTCTTTGTGCTGGCAAGCAGTTGAGGGTGTCCCCTGCCCACTGCCCAAAGATAGCTGGGATGGGCTCCAGCACCCCCGTGACCCTACTGAGTGTAGTAAGCGGTGCAGATAATGGACAGATGGATAAATTTCTTTAAAAGTTTTGAATGGAAAACTACAGTTCCAATCTTTATCATATACTGGTTGAAAAGGGCCTTTAAAACCGGATCTTAAATTGATGGAAAAAAATGTGTTTTTCAAGACATTGTAAACTTTTGGGGGATAAATAAACAAAATTAAACATTTCTTACTTCTGTAGTAGTTTCAAAAGTCAAAGTACTGCAGCTCAAATTTATGTCATAAACTGATTAAAAGACATTGATAAGATGTTAAAAAGACGCCAAGGTCCCCCCCAAAAGACGTGTTTGTTTGAAAAAAAAAAATTTTTTCTATAGGTTGAAAAGAGGACATTTGGGGGGAGTAACTTGGACCATGATGACTTAATTCAGACTAAATTTGATCCACGTTTGGACAGGCCTAGCTCAAGATGCCCATTTATGGACTAAAATCAGACCAGACCACATCATAACCCAAAATCCAACATCCAAAGGCATTATTTATTGGTTGAAAAATGTATTTTTAGAGACATTGAAAAGAAGACTTTGATTGGATAAATTTGGACTACAATTTCCATAATTAGTTTTACTTTGGACATGCTAAAGCCAACTTAATTCTAGATGTCCATTTTTGGACTGAACTCAAACAAGACCAAAATGTAACCCAACTCCAATATCCAAAAGACAGCTTTAGTTGGTTGAAGTATTTTAAAGAAGATGAAATGACAACTTTAGCAGGAATCAATTTGAAACGTGATTATTAAATTTGGATTAGGTTTTGTTGCCAAATCCAACCTAATTCTTGATGTCCACTTTCGGAATAAAATTTAAAAAATAAACGACCAAAATGTAATCTGAACTCCAACACCCAAAATACCTTTTTATTTGTTTGAAAAAGGGTCCTTTTTATCACCTTAAGACGACTATGGGAGCGATAATTTGGACTGTAATGACTATATTTGGACTACACCTGGTCCATGTTGGACAGGCTAAACATAACTCTTTGGGTCCATTTTGGGACTAAATTATGCCCAGATCAAACATCCGGTCCGAGGTAGAGTCATTCTTGCACATTTCGGAGACATTAAGTGTGAATATTGGACTCGCACTGGCTTTCAAAAGCCACAGCTGTGTCTCCTTTCACAAAATTCCCCCATCAAGTCCGACAAGCTGCAAGGAAGTCGGACTGACTTTTAACCCCCGACCCCAAAATGAATCAAACAGGATCTCTGTGCTACAATGTGACACTCACTTCTGGCAGTCGTTGCAGAGGGCAAGCATGCTAACGATGACGATGAGGAAGACCACCAGCGAGATGATCCCCACCTCGGCGGACGAGAAAGAGGACAGCGCGTCCAAAATCGCGATCGGAGCCATTGCCGAGCTTACTGACGTTCATTCGGCGTCGTCCTGATCAATCGCAGGTGCTCGGAAGGAGGGATCTCTTTTCATTGCTGGAAGGAGGTGCCAGGAGGAGAACCAGCCCATGGTGCAAACCTGCATGTAAAAAAAAAATCCACACCGGCAACATACCTGCGTGCAAATTCCAAGCGTCCTCGTTACACTGGAATCAGGCAAAACTTGCGTCATACGCGTGTCACTACATAAAGAATTGCTGGGGTGTTTTTGCTTGTAACACTGTGCAGCATGGTCTTTAGTGTATAGTAGACGTGGAAAGTTAAAAATGCATTCATAAACTAGGGAAAAAAACGAGTGCTGAAAAGCCACTAAGGTAAAATAGTATTAAGAATGGGGCAGCGCCATCTGCTGGATTTATCTGGTATTACATAACTTTAGCATTGACGCTAACTAGGACTTAGCATCAAAGTCAACGTCGTTATTTTAGTTAAAGTAGTTTTATCAACCCTAATTTTTTGACAACTGAAAAAAAATATATATAATAGAATAGAAGCAAAATTCAAGTTACACTACCGATCTGACTTTTTTAATATTCTGAATTAGCATTACTGTACCGTACAACCCTTTAGCCATTATGCTAGCAAGGACGTAAGAAAACAAATTCGAGTCAACGTCTCAAAAGCAAACCAATACTTGTTTTCAAACAACTTAACATGAGGTAGGAATAAAAATAAGAAGAAAAAGACAGTAAACGGGAGTTCTTAGTCGCTTATTTGAAGGCTGGTTAGGAGTCGTATATAGTTGTATACCCCGTGTCACTTCCGGTGTGGCGTTGAACGATTTAAGTCTACATGGGGTGTCTCTCAATTGGTTACATAAGCAGGCGTGATAATCCATGTATACAGTATAGAGTGCTTCGAGGTCCTAAGATTACCCACAATGCATTGCTGGCGGCCATTTCGGAAGTCCACAAAGCTTTTCACTTCATTGTTATTGTTCAGCGAACCAGTTAGATTCTACATTGTAATGCCGAATACGTGCGTTATTGTTGGCTGTTGTAGCCGAGGGGAAAAGGGTGGGAAGGGCTTCTTTAGACTTCCGAAGTGTGTTTACAATCAGGGGATTGAAGCTCAGGAGAAAAGTGAACGGCGAAGACGAATGTGGCTGGCAGCTATCAACCGGTCGAATTTGCCAAAGCTTGACTGTGTTCGTGTTTGTTCTGACCACTTTCTGACAGGTAAATTGAATTATTTATGATGTAGAAATAAATTTTAAAAAGGTTATGGGACATGTGTACTTCATGTACATCTGTCGACACCATTCAAGTATGGCTAGGTTAAGTACTGTAGGTGTTGCTTCTTGAGTAACATTTCTGAAAAAATATTCTTAAAAGATCTAGATGTTGAACAAGTATATACCAAGAATACATAGTAAATGTGCATTTCATCCACTTTGATGAGATATTTCTTCTCTCTCAGTGGATAACATTATTAAATAACTACTTCACCATACACATGTATCAAACAAACATGAAGTATGCGCTGTTTGCAATTGTATTTATTTTCAATCTTTGTTTAGATGAAAGGCTCATAACTAACACCTTTAATTTACAATGGCTGAGGGGGGCGAGATAGCGTTTTGAGTTTCAGTGTAGTATCATCCAATGTTCGCATGTTTTCGCCACATCACAAACCTTGACAAACACAGTAAGAGGATTCCTCAACAAATCTGTCGTAGGCTTCCATACTTTTGTAATTTTGAAAATCCTTCAGTTCACAAAAGGGACTTGGGTGGAAAATAAGATAGTTAACAAGTTCGATGTAAGTCACACACGGCAACAAATCGGGATCAGACTTCCAGTCCTTGTTTTTAATTTTGTAGGGATCCAATTTTCCAATAAAATGCAACTTCGCAGCGTACCGCTCGCGTGCTTGCTTGTCTAAACTCTCCACGTAGTTTTCCATAGTGTTGATGGACAAAATCCGTACACAAACGAAGCTAGTTGAGTAAATAAATAGACAAACTGAGTAAATATTTGCTCCTCTCGCTATCACCGCTTGTAATCGACAGACTTCCAAGATGCCGGCACGAAGCCGTGTTACTATTTTTAGCACAAAGCGCGGAACCCTCTATATAGATTTTTTATGTTTTAATTCATCGCGCTTGTTTTGACGTCACGCGACCATTAAAGGATATAATCATTAGTAAAAAATAGCATACACAGTCCGTTTGCTAGTTGAAACGCGTAACTTGTTCATTAGTCGTCACAAAATCACTTCAAATGTTTACATATATGTTAATATTAGAATAGAAAAGTGCAGACACTTTATACGTTAGTTTTGTATGATTGCCTGTGAAGCTAGCTCTTGCACCCATTTGCGGTATAAATCATTGCTATTATGTCATGAAGTAGTAGCAGTTGTAAAGTACAAACCATGCATTAATCATTTCAACTGCAGCAAATGGAAATATCCTTTTTTTTAATACAGTGAAAATGAGGGTTGCAAGTAACATGCTTTGGCCATATGTTGCCACTTTTCGCTTGCATTGCAGAATTGTTTTCAGGCATTCCTACCTCTAATTGACTTTGCGATGACAGCAAATTTAGTCAGCAGCACTTGATAGAAATAATGCATGGGAAATTAATGACTAATTTGACATTTGAGTCATGTGTGTTACCTGGTTTGAGACCAGGTGGAAACATATGTTGGCCTGGAGAGGGATAGGCGCCACCAGGCTGTACTTGCCCAAGATACACCACAGGAAATAGTGCCCCTACGACTCTAGTACTTAAGGGATCCAGCCAGCCAACCAACCATGAAAAAAAAACAATGAAGAACGTTAGTCACATTCCTCCTGCTAGAACAATCTCAATGATTCATTGAGGAAAAACGACTGCAGATCTTGTGCAATTGAAAAGCACGACACGCCAAACATTTTTTTCCAAGAATCAGCTGTGAAATACTTTGAATTTTTGCAAGACAAATTCCCCTCTAAATGTTTGTTTTGTACTTGTTTATTTCACATATCCAACAGACTTTAATTTAATTAAATGACTCAATTTATAAACACATTTGTCAGTCCTCTCGCTCTTTTTCACTCTGTAGTTGTTTTTGCTTATGCCTCATGGTCACAAGTGCAGTCAAAATGCACAAGAGGAACAGGGCGGGGAAAATTATACAGGCGTGCCACAGCTGTCCCTCTCCAAACGTCTCCAGCAGTGTATCTCTCCGCCGGATATAGTCCCTGAAGAGAGCCTCCAGTTGAAGAAGTGTGCAGAAAGATAGAAATAGGTGAAAAATCTGGTGCCCTTGGCCCAGGAAGTCGCAGCGACCTGGGAAAAAGCGCTCGGGTACGTTGCAGGAGAAGAAAACAGCACTCAGGAGGAACGATACAATTTGGAGGGCGTGGAAGGGTAGGGAAGGCTCTTCTGCCCAGTTGGCGCTTGCCAACCGGTGAATCACCGGGCTAATGTCCAGAAAATATGCCAAGGCTGCGGGTATCAACTGACATATTTTGCGCCCGGGTGGATACGGCCTACGAAAGGCAGATTTGGCCAAACAGCTGCTAGCGCAGGAAAGCCACCCTAGAAAGGCTGCGCCGGGCAGAAATACAAGCCCCAGGCAGCTCTCTCGCCACGCCGGCTCCGATGCATAAAAATAATGTCCAAGAGAACATCCGTACTGATAAACCGCCACACCTGCATAGTCCACAAAGAAGAAAAAATAGTGCGCTTGCTCTGAGTGAGACTGGAACAGATGAGCCGCTGCGCTGAAGAGCAAATATGTCAACGAAGATGCTAAGAAGAGGCACAGAGGCCACAAAACCGGAGTCAAGGCGTACTCCACGGCGCTCGTTTTAGCCCACCAGCGTTGCAAGAGCGCCAAGGCCGCCAGCAGGTGAGTCCACACGTTGAAGGACTCGTTGTGCCTCTGGAACAGGCTGAGGAGGTAGCAGCTCCACTTCTGACCAACAGGACGATACCCCGATAGGATGTACGGCTCCCGGAATAAATCTGGCACCTGCCAGGACGCCACGGTGGGGCTGGGCAGCGGGAGGGAGCGACGGGGAAGTTGCACCATGTGCGTGATGGAGGCGCGGAGGCGATGGCCAAGGTCACCGGACATCGTGCAGACTGAAGACTGTAAGAAAGAATTTGAATTGTCTTTATTGTCATTGATAACTAGCGATCATTGTTTACAAAGACATTAGACATAGCACTCCAGGTTAGACATTTCATTAACAATGAATGCTAATGACTTTTTATTTGCAATCCAAATGTTCAGCATTTATAAAATAAGTTTAAAACAGTATTGAGTATATACAAATAGGAAAAGACTATGTGCATATATTCTGTAGTAAAAGAAGAAAAGAAGATTAAGAATATGAGGATAAATAGGTAATATTAAAAATGTGGCGTTTGTACACTGGGATAAGCTGTAAGTGCATCAGAAAATAATGCAAAAAAATGGAGAAGCAAATGCGTAAATTAAAAACAGAGTAAAAGGGAAAAAAAGAGTAGAAGAAAATACATATTTAAAAAAGGAAGAAAAGGGAATAAACAGAATATGACAGGGAAAAAGGAAAAAGAGAAACAAAGTATTTAATTAAAAAAAGAGAGAAAGGTGAAAGAAACATAGAAATCTAATAATGATAAAGAAAAAAAACAAAAACAAAATGAAGACATAAATAAAAAGGAAAAATAATCATAAAGAGAAAGGAAAAATGGGGAAGAACCAAAACAAAATGAAAATTAAAGAAATGGAAAATAAATTGGTAAAGAAAGAGAAAACAAAGACAAAGAAACTACCCGCCCTCGCTTTCGTCAAACAATGTCACTAAAAGTTCACAAATAACAGATTCTTGGGATTAAACAGCAAGTAATGGCAGGCATTTTAAACTCAAACAAACATCAAAAACACTTTCTTGGACGCGCATTTTGAGGAATTGTTTGAATCTGTCACACTTCAAAATCACCTTAAGGAGTGTTTTTGAGAATGATTGTCATCTCGTTCTTTAATTTTTGAAATTGGTCACTCAAGCTGAGTCGATTTTAAAACTGTTTTCAAAATTGAATTTACACGGTATTCATGCATTTATTTATTTAGATGGTCGAATATTTGGGGAAAAAACGCAAACAAGTTCAGCGAAAAAGTTGTTTTGAGCGCACCGGTGTGTTCGGATGGAATCCGCCGTCGTCCTCCAGGATATGCACGTCCCCGCACGAATCAAGCGTTTAAACTCGCACGAATTTCTCGCCTCCTTCTCAAGTTCTGCAGCCTGACAAGCTGATAACATGACGACATGTGGACGATTTATTGGGGAAAAAACAAAACAGCCCAGCTGAAATTTTTGTGGGCGGGGTCCGATTGTGCAGAAACGCCCTAAACAATCGCCATCGATTTTGTCAATGTAACTTATTGTCAATTTTGATGACAAAATAACATTGAATACACATTAACTAGTTGTATGATTAATCTAATTACTCCTCTTATAAAAACAAAATTGTTTACAAGTGAGTCACGTGAAGTGGGTTTGGCCCCTGCATATAATTCCCCGGGTCCCGCCCTTCAAAGACCAAAATGGTCTTTGACGTCACTTCCGCAACATACTTTTGCATACAGACGACAAGTACCGTACTATACTTTTTCATATTTCAATAAATTGAGATTGGAACTTTTTAAGTTTTCGACACAAAGGGCAATATTAAATAAATTTTAAACATCTTGAAGCATTTCGTTTGTTTTTTAACGAATCCCAAATTTACGACATTTGTTTTTAATTGTAATACAGAAAATAAAAACGTTATCAAGGTCCTTTACGTATGCGTTATATCGCCCAGGAAGTGATGCTACAATTCAGAAAACCAAACTTTTGAATTTGAACGGAAAACTAACATACATAGCCCTGTTAAATATGTTATTTTTATCAGGCTATAAAATGTAACAGTAGCTGAAAAAAACATGTTGCAAAAGACAAAACAGCCCAAAAACGTTTTTTAAATGATATAAAAACCTCATTCTGTCATGGTACAAAATGTGAAAATATTTATGTCGCCATCTCCTGGAAATCAAGTGAATTTGTCGTCGTTAAAACTTTTTTCCGGCTTAGTTTTCGCGGGAGTTCTTGGCTAGGTTGTATCACGTGGTTGTACAACAGCGTTTCATTGGACAGCAGTAAAAATCACGTGCAAAACGCGGGGCTCGTTTGACCAATTGCGTTTTACTTTTTCTCTAGGTCGGGACGCCGTGGCGCGAAAAGTTGCCTTTGTGGTGAACAGACTACTGAAGGGTTCCGTTCCATCAGCGTAACATTTATTCCGTTTTTTTTTAATTAAAAAAACGAAATAATTGCATCATGGCTACCGATATTGTTGACGACCGATTAATGAGGGAAGCACAGAGGGACTATCTGGACTTTCTGGATGATGACGTAAGTTGGAGAACATTAAAAAGTCCTCGTGGTTCAGAAGAAATGAGTTACATTTCTCGAGTCGTCCTCAAATTCTTAATTAAGTAAAATCAAGTGTCTTTGAATTAAAACTATTGTGTTTGAGGTAAAATTGTGTTTTCCGATACGATTTTTGTCTCTTTCAGCAAGATCAGAGTGTTTACCAGACCAAAATCCGTGAGATGATAAGCGAGAACAAATCTCGTCTCATCGTCAACATCAACGACCTGAGGAGACGCAATGAAGCGAGGGCTTCCAAGTGAGCATATAAATTTTATTCAAAAGAAAAGATACAAAATGATTTGGTAGATGTAAAGCGCCATCTGTCAAGCTGCTTCTAGTGTGCATGGGTGCTTTTTGGAGGAAAAGATGCGTGTTAATATTTATCAGAATTTGAGGAGCTTTATTGTGAAATCCTACTTGTATGCGGTGTGTACAAGTGTCAAAGTCAATCCCCGCTTTATCTCATTCCTCCTACCACACACAGCTTCCCTAAAAGTAAGATAAATGCATAAGGCTTTTAAAACTTCGGTGGGCATTAACACATACTTAATAGTGAAAGTATTCAACTTTTTTAAGGACACCTTAAACGACACACCCTTAACTTTAAACGTAATATAGATAAAAATATCTAACAATTTTAAAGCATGTACTGAACCGCTCTCGTATTTTGCAATAATTCCCTTCACGACGGTTGTTCTCAATGACTCATTGGCTCGGCAGGTTGATGAACAATGCTTTCGAAGAGCTGCTAGCCTTCCAGCTGGCCCTGAAGGATTCTGTGGCCTCTGTGGATGCCACCTACGCCAAACAGTATGAGGAGTTTAACGTGGGGCTGGAGGGAAGCTTCGGATCCAAGCACGTGACCCCCAGGACACTTACGTCCAGGCTTTTGGGCAGCATGGTCTGCGTCGAGGGAATCATTACCAAGTGTGAGTTTCCTCAAGTTTAAAGCATTAAAAATATGTTTTTAAATGTGATTTGGTTTGGTAGGTTCTCTTGTGCGGCCTAAAGTGGTACGCAGTGTCCATTACTGCCCTGCCACTACAAAGACCATGGAGCGCAAGTACACTGACATGACTTCCTTGGACGCCTTCCCTTCCAGTGCAATTTACCCAACCAAGGTACAGTAAACTCTTGGGATACGGTGTCTCCGCAATAAGAAGTTATCACTTAACTGTGTGGAATAAGATGGGTTTCAGCCCCCCTCTACTGCATTTTCCCCATTAGAATCTTGGGTGCCTAACACTTTGCGGGAGTCTGATTAATACAGTATTTTTGTACTTTATTTTCCAAGACTTGGATTGATGTTAAAGGGAGCAGCAAAACATAATGATGCTAGCAAAGTTGTGATTAATAAGGAATATAAAGAAGGCCCACAAATGGTTAACTTTTCAAAGTTGCATTGCTGTAACTACTCAATGATTGTGACTATCATTTAAAAAAAAAGGCGATTTTAGCAGGGAAATGTAAGGGTAAAACAATCTTCTCAAGAGGAAGTTCTAAGATTCAGTTTAATTTTTTCAATTTAGCTCTTAATGTTTAACATTTTGTATGCCGTTGTAACGCTTTTACTTGGAGGATTAAGTTCGGAAGGCATTAGCTAATTATCATTGGCAATTTTACTTTGCGACCCCTACTTCAGAACAGATTATCATTGTATCCCGGGTGTCTACTACACAAAGACATATGCTAACATTGGCAAGGCCCTTCTTTTTTCTCAACTCACAGGACGAGGAAAACAACCCTCTAGAGACAGAGTTTGGGTTGTCTGTCTACAAGGACCACCAGACCATCACGGTGCAGGAAATGCCGGAGAAGGCCCCCGCCGGGCAGCTGCCTCGCTCTGTTGACATCATCCTGGACAATGACTTGGTGGATGTGGTCAAACCAGGGGACAGGGTTCAGGTCATTGGGACATACCGCTGCTTGCCTGGAAAGAAGGGAGGCTTCACTTCAGGGACCTTCAGGTGTCAAATTATTAGGACTGTGTCGTCCTCTTTTCAAAACATGGACAAATATCTAACATAAAATAATCTCAGGACCATTATGATCGCTTGCAACGTCAAGCAGATGAGTAAGGAAGCCTCGCCAGTCTTTAACACCGATGACATCAGTAAAATTCGGAACTTTTGCCGTAGCCGCTCTGTGGTGAGTCTGCGCAAAACATTCCTTATAGGTTCTTCTTCCCTGACTCCATGCTTTTTTTCTAGAGCGTTTTTGACCAGCTGGCGCGCTCACTGGCCCCCAGCATTCATGGCCATGAGTACATCAAGAAGGCTATTCTTTGCATGCTGTTGGGGGGCGTTGAGAAGGTGCTAGAGAACGGCTCACGTATACGTGGCGATATCAACATCTTGCTCATTGGTAAGATAATTTGCCTTTGATAGACTGTGATGTATTAAAAAAAAATGCTGCCATGGACTGCTAAAGATGTCAAAGATCCATTCTAACTAGGCTGACAGTAAAAGTTAATTCATGTTGTGTCAGAGAACACTAAAACAGAGTAACTCATTGCTCTACACATTAGTTTTATTTTAGCTTGGCTGACAGTGGCTTAGTTAATTAACGATGTATTTAATAGTATTGTATTTGGACTACAGGGATTTTATTTGTACCTTTTTGTGCTACAACCTCTTCTAGGCGACCCTTCAGTTGCCAAGTCCCAACTCCTGCGTTATGTTCTACACACGGCACCCAGGGCCATCCCCACCACTGGGCGGGGCTCTTCCGGTGTGGGTTTGACAGCTGCCGTCACGACCGACCAGGAAACCGGTATAAACACCTAACTGTGGCTCCAATTTTCTCCTCGTCTGATCTCGTTGATTCACGTCTGAGTTCGATCCCAGGTGAGCGGCGCCTTGAAGCCGGCGCCATGGTCCTAGCCGACCGCGGCGTGGTTTGCATTGATGAGTTTGACAAGATGTCTGATATGGACCGCACGGCAATCCATGAGGTCATGGAACAGGGACGGGTCACCATTGCCAAAGCCGGTATCCACGCCCGTCTTAATGCCCGCTGCTCTGTCCTGGCGGCGGCGAATCCAGTGTATGGCAGGGTGAGTAGAGGCGAGAGATAACCCGCTCTACCTGGATCTTCTAACCACACCTTTTGCGCAGTACAACCAGTACAAAACCCCCATGGAGAACATCGGGCTGCAGGATTCGCTGCTGTCCCGTTTCGACCTCCTCTTCATTGTGCTGGACCAGATGGACCCCGAGCAGGACCGGGAGATTTCAGACCATGTCCTCAGAATGCACCGTTACCGAGACCCGCGCGAACAGGAGGGCGCAGGTGCTGCTGCTGCTCTGTTCCTTCTCGAAACTGACCTCACACGATTAAGTTTTTAATTCATTTCTTGAAATTTGTTCTTTTTAGCCATGACCCTAGGCGGCTCAGTAGACGTCTTAGCCACGGAGGACCCAGACGCTGTGGCACAGGAGCATGAGGAGCTGCAAGTCTATGAGAAACACAACAACCTGCTGCACGGAAACAAAAAAAAGAGGTAGCTGCTTCACTCAACTTTGGTATTTGGCGACCCTATTTTTGGTTTTTGACAGGACTGGGATTTGTGTTTTGGTCTGGATTCCAGAAGTAATCTGTGACTATAACTGTTTAAATGTAAGATCATTGACTTTCGGTTCCTGGCTTCACTCACGTGACCACACCCTTTGAAGGCATGTGGTTAGTTGTTCTAGATTACACAGGGTTGATGATATGTTATTGATTCAAAAGTCCAAAGCCCTGTTAGGAAAAAAATCTTATTAAGAACTGTAATTTTATTGGGTTAATCAGTTGATTCATTGGATAAACATGTCTTCATAAACACCATTGGTGTCACTCGTGTGGAAATAAAATGGTATAGTAAAAACAATATCCTCCCCCCACAATAATTTGGAAGCAACCATACATTTAGGGCCTATATTCCTAAACACAATTAATGTTGCTATCAGTATAACAATGAAAAATTACAATTTTTGCCTCAAAAATTAGTTTTTTCTTATTATTGACTGATTTAGAAAGTAATTACTCATTAAACAATTAAATACAAATGAGGACTGATTCAGATGATAAACTAACAAAAACAATTTTTGGAGACAAATCTATTTCAAATGAGAGCGATGATTTTCAACATGACTAATTACATGTTTTGGTTTTAAGAATTTTGATTCCGTAATATAGATGGACATTAGTTTGATTGCAGATCTGATGGACTCTTTGGCATTTCTGTTTACCACCCCCACTTTTCAGAGAAAAGATTGTAAGCAAAGAATTCATGAGAAAGTACATCCACATCGCCAAGGCTGTGACGCCGGTGCTGACGGAGGAGGCAGCCAATCACATTGCAGAAGAGTACTCCAGGCTTAGGAGCCAAGAACAGCTGGCAGCTGACATTGCCAGGGTGAGCCTTTGGTAGAAATATAACTTTAAAGTGCCATTGGATCATCATCTTGGCATTTTTATCTGTCCCAGACATCGCCGGTGACAGCTCGAACGCTCGAAACCCTGATCCGCTTGTCCACGGCACATGCCAAAGCCCGGATGAGCAAAGTAGTGGAGATGGAGGACTCGGAAGTGGCGGTGGAGCTGGTCCAGTTTGCCTATTTCAAAAAGGTTTGCTCTCTACTGAAGTGGGTCAGGAGATTTTGGTTGTGTGTGACTGTATTTTTTGTACAGGTTCTGGAGAAGGAAAAGAAGAGGTCCAGGAAGGAACAGGCTTCCGGTTCAGAGGATGAGGAAGAGGAGGCATCTACTCAGCCATCACAGAGATCTCAAAGGAAGAGGTAGACTAGTTTCACCTGGGGGTGAATCTTGTCGTACCCTGAAGAAAAATATCGATTGAAACGCAAATATGTCCCTCAAAATGTAATTTGAACCCTGCAGGGGGCGCTTTGGCTCTCAAGACAGCGAGCCCTACAGCCCCTATGACTTCAGCCAAGAGCAAGATGTGCCTCAGAGTAAGAATACTTTGGATTCCACAAATTTAATTCCTCGATGCTCAGTTATTCTGTTTTGTTGTGCTCTTCAGTTCAGTCCGCCTCTACCAAAAAAGCCAAACAGGTAGTGGAGGAAAAAATGGACATGGACATCACTGAGCTTTCTACTGAAAGGTGATTTAATTGGTTTCCATATAGAAAAATAAAGAATTCTGTAAATCTTTTGTTCTACTCGTTCCACCAGGCTGAAGGAGTTCAAGTCGTCACTTTTCGCCGTTTTCCAGTCTGCCCACGCGCAGTCGGTGAAGATGCAAGCGCTGATGGAAGCCATCAATAAAAATCGCCAGGAGTGCTTCACCCAAGCAGAGGTGCGTGCCGCTCTGAAGCGCATGCAAGACGACAACCAAGTCATGGTGGCTGATGACATTGTCTTCCTCATCTAAGAGCTAATGTGGAGCAGTTTCTTCGTCTGTGTGCATCTAGCCAACCATTGTGTTAATTAATGCTTACTCATCTGTAACTTCGCTACCATTGAATTCTGTAAATAGAGTATAAAGAATTTGGGAACTAAATAAATACAAAACAATTGTGTTTTTTGTGTGTATGAATATTTCAAATTGTTTATTTTACCAGAAAATTGAATCACTTCATGATGTGACTTCACATACTAGACCACACCCTTAAACAGTATGAGTAGAGGTGTATTAGATTATGTAGAATTTATGTAACTTCCTTGATTTGTGTATAAAGCTAGCAGAGCCATTACCCGCAGCCAAATACCTAACACGAGTGGATAAAGGAAACTGAGGATAAGTGGCATGCATGGCTCACATATGGAAGGTAAGTGACCGTAGAACGCTAAAAGCTTATTTTGCTAAATGGTCATTCAGGGTTACAATTTCTAAACCTATGAGTCATGTCTATGGGACCTATTAGTTTTGTCAGTAGTATTCGATCAGGGTATTTATGAACCAGTAGAGGTCGCCAGATAATAGCCAGGCTTAAAATGAATACGTTGTAAGAGTAAATAAAAATGACACGAGTGTTAAGTTTTTTTTATACAGACCATGCCAAATGAACAATCATAGCGACACGTTTTTTTCCAAACGACTGTACAAACTTTTCAAGCTACGTGACTAAAACTCAAGTGGACAACAACGCCCCCCCCCCCCCTGTACCTTCCGCAAACCGACTGAATGCAGTCCCGCATGCCAAAGACAGGCCGACATAAATGTCCATAAAAACTCACCTGACATTGGGAACTAAATAAATAAAAAACAATTGTATGTGCTTCGTGTTGTGCTTGAAAAATCAAGAGTACAATTCGTGCTGTGCATGTGAGAGATATCGTACAATACGTAACCTAGAAGAAGCTGAAAAATTTGCAAGGTACATCAGTTTAAACTGTCAGGATCTGTCGCACCATTTTCCGCCTAAATAGGGGAGTAGCTGGAGAGCGTACAACTGCGCCTAACCATTCTCTGCACCCACTGTTAGTCCAGCTCTTTATATTGATCATCCCCAACAAGAGGTTGTTGGGTCATTGCCATGTTAGTTTTGTGGCATGTTTTTGGATTTGAAACCTGTTTGTTACTTTATACCTTTTTTGATCAAGCTCGCCTCGGTTCGTGCTATTGGGTCCACCAGTAATCGTGAAGAACAGTGTGACAGATCCCAAATGACATTAGCTAATTTTACATTTGAATAAGTGCTTTGAATTTATATACAGAATGCGTCAAAGCTAAATATAGGTGTAAGCTCATTTTAATTACCTAGCTAATTACTCAGACGCTAGAATGAAATGGAAAAAAGTGGAGCGATTAAAAAAAGCGATAGAGTAGTACCTGATTTTATTTTTTTTTTTATACTCATTCAATTTTTGAAACATGTTTCAGAAGAAGAAGACACCAACCGCATCTCCATATATTTTTTTCTTTAGATATGTCAAATGTAAAGTTTGACTATGGAAAAAAACCTTTGATGTCCAAAAAAATGTCAGATTCCTTCCCCAAATGCAACCGGGACACCGCTTTCACCCGCTTGGCCATTTTTTTTTTTTGGGTGTAATTTCAAGAGCTGGCCAAGTTGATTGTACATCAATATGAAAATCTTCTTGTCTTGTGAGCCACTTCATGAGTTCATTGATTTTTCTCCTGCACTCTTGATTTTGAGAAAAAACAAACCACCTATCTGCTTTTTGGGCATCCATCTTTCTCTATTTATCTTTTTTTCTTTCTAGTGGTCTACCGGCATGCTTCCTCCTTCAGCTCCTTGTTCTTCCTCACTTCTTCAGCATGTTTGTCCTGCGGAGCAATTTGAGGAAGATGGTGAGTGAAGGGGATTCTCAACATTTGGTGTCACAACCTCGGTACCTTCTCCTGCAGCCTCTCCAACATGGCGGCCAACAAGGCCTCCCGGTTCTCTTTGTTGGCCTCCATCTTCAGCTCCAGCTTCTCCTTGGCATTCTTTATGAAGTTATTGTTCTCCTCATAGGCCTTCTGGATCACCTCACGCTCGTGCTCCCTCTTCTCCGCCAGGTGCTTCAAAAGCTCCGCCTCCTGACCCTGCGGGTTAGGTTGGGAGGTTTTAGTATGACAGGACAGAAAATCAGGAATGTATGCTCTGCTGCATTACACATAAAAAAGAGACGTGTTATTTATCACACTTCCCCTTTCCTCCAGGTTTAAATTGCTCATTGAAATGGACCACCACTTGCACCTGTGTGTGTGTTTGCTGCTTTTTTATGTCGGTCTTTTCATCGTTCCTTTCCTCCCTTTCTTCCCGCCCGTTTGAGCACGTCCTCGCTATTTCCTCTTATCTGTTTCCAAGCGTTTCCCTTTATAAATCCTTCAACACACAAAAGGCCGGTTCAATGCCAAGGTTACACATTAGTGTTTGGGTTTGTCCATCTGGCTGGCTTAAAAGGGGATCGTCACGGGCGAGTTGCATTAATTTTCCGTATTCCTGGTGGTCGTCTTTTAAGTACCGTATTTTCCACACTATAGGGCACACCGGGTTATAGGGCGCACCTCCCAAAAATAGTTTTTGGTCCTATATCTTCCATACATAAGGCGCACCGGATTATAAGGCGCTACAATGGGAACGTCGACAAAACAGTCAGATGATTCAGTCAAACTGATTACCCCCTTAACATTTCCAAAGCTTGCAAAGAAGCAAATACGTGTCGTAGACACGTGCGGATGCGATGTCCGTACGATGTCACTCAAATGCATCGTTCCAAATATCATTCGGAAGGTTAAATATAGATGGACTTAATATTGATCCATATATAAGGCGCACTGTATTATAAGGCGCATGGTCAGTTTTTGAAAGAAATAAAGGCTTTTAGGTGCGCCCTATAGTGCGGAAAATACGGTAATTCAGGTTGTGTTTCATGGCATCAACTCGATTTATTTTGGTGCAGTTAAATCAATTCAACATTATGTAATAAATCCTGTCTTAATTAAATTTACCTGATAATAGATATACCATATTCATTCATGTATGACACAGAGACAAATGTTAGAAAATGGAGAAAACAGTTGTCCTGAAAGATATAAATGAACAAAAAGAAAGCAGAAAAATGGGGAAAACAAGAAAATAACTTTTACAAATACAGTTTAACTGCCAACCGAAATCATTTAAAAGATGAAAAAAGAAGAAATTATCCGAGTGCCTCTAAGAAATCCTCATACTTGCACGCACTACACAAACAGCTTGACATTGGCTGCAATGATTAAGCCAGAAGATGGCATCAGCAAGTAGAACATTTTCTAATTCTGGACAGCACCTTTAAAAAAATAAAAGTTTTATTTTGGTATTGCGTTTGATAGTTTACGTTGTCAGTAAATTATTTTTAACAACATATTCAACGTTTGTCACTCAGAATGCTTCGTTTGAGCGGAGAAAAAGTCAAACGAAATGTTATACTAATTCTTAATAAAAACATTAGGGGTGCGCCTTATACACTAATGCTTGTTATTCACAAATAAATCCAATCGATAAAATATAACACTGCAATGTAGAAGACCCATGAATAAGGATCTAGTTTCTCAAAGATGAAGAAGATGCTAGTTTCTTGAAAAAAATGGCCGACAAGACATGGGGATTGTAAAGTCCAAACGTAGGCGGAGTATGTCATAAACCGAAACCGTTCCTGTCTATAACACCTCAAAATAATGTGGACTCTCGTGTCTTATAAAACGTTGATGTACGTTTCAAATTTATAATCCATACCACACTGTAGTGGAGTTTTCTTAACTGCAATATTTACCACCGTTGAGACATATTGTATAAAAGCAAAAGGAGCTCTGCTAATCCAATTTCTCGTTCCCACCTTTCGCCTCTCCTCAGCAGCCTCCAGTTTCTTCTGTATCTCCTCCAGGGATGGGTCACGTCGCTGCGGCATGGATGTGTTGAGCTCCGGCAAACCATCGAACGACGGGGGCTTCAGGATAACCTCGAAGGCCTGACCTGAAGCCCTCTTGTTGAGCTCTTTGACTTCCACCTCCTTGATGGCGCTCCATCCCAGGTCAACAGCATCTGAGGCAATTTCCAAATGTTAAAGACTGCTGGCTTTGAGCTGAAATGAAGCAATGAAATAAAGCAAATTTACCTTCTGCCTTGTACGTGGCCTTTTCCAAACCCTGCGGCCTAAAGCAGGCACAAAATAGAGACACCAGAGGGAGCTCCTTCACTTTCTCTTTGTAGGCTGAAGACAAAAACAGAAAAGTATTTCAATGGCATGAAGACCATGTTAAAATGCATGTATATCTTACCTGCAACAGTCATTTTCACAGTGCCTACGTTGCTTTCCGAGGATGTATGTGATTCTTTTTAGTCTGCAATGAAACATTTGAAGGCATCAGAAAATAAAAGACAAAGGACTAATGTAGGGATATAATTGAGATAAATTACATCTTCGGGGAGAATGGGGTTTCTGATTCTTTAATTAAAGACACGGCGAAGGCAAGCCGAAGAAGCGACACTGAATAATGAATTGCAAATACACACGGATGCGTGTGATCCTAACCATTGGCAAGACGGTGTTCTTTTTCAGGAAAATGTTGAATATTTATCACGTGGCTCTTTAGAAAAGATGACTAAGATGGAGATCTTTCTCCTCATGTAACATGACATGCGATTGATAAAGGAACAAACACAATGCAACATTCTAGGTCTTGATTGACTAAATAAGTATTGGGTTCTTTTAAGATGAAATATTTTTGTTCACTTGTAGATTCTACTCAATTTTACACACTGTGCATTTAATTAATCTTGAAAACAAAGTTCTATGTGTGTATTAAGATGAATTCATTAGCAATTAAAACTTTAATGTACCAAGTAAAAAGGTTTGTGATCCCATGTTGAAATGTGGTGCACACGCCTGCATATGCATATCGGATGCAAGCTACCCGACTGCTTACAGATCAATGCCACGCTTCCTGGTGGACAAGGAGGCTCCATCAATCTTTGTTTGTCAATTAACTGAAAATGCACTTCATTAGGTGCAGCATCTCACCATCATAATAGTTCACCTGTTCAATGGTCTCCAAAATATGACATACAGTAAAATAAAGTTTTGACATAGACTTTGATCAACTGTATCCCAGAGTGCAAAATAACAAATAAGGAGCTGAAATAATTATAAAACATTTTTGATTCTCAACTTTCTGCCTCATGCCAATGTCATATTTGTGTATATTACAGATTTTTAAGTTCACTATAATTTGCTCTTGTATTTGTTTTAAATTGGATTTGGGGATGATGAAGGGGTGGAACTACTTTAAACAATGGAACCCTGCTTGTTTGATTTACAATTTTCAGTAAGGATTGTCATGAGAAAGAAGTTTAAAGACTACTAGGGTAAGTCATACTTTCCATGCATGTGTTCTGTTGTGTACTTAATGTTTTTTGTTCCTATGTGTAAATCCTTAGTATTTTATTACACCCAAAGTTCAATCGGTACGTCACATTTGCTTATCCATAATGGAACACTTTTCATTTACATATGAAATATGTTCTTGAAATATTGCTGTGAACATTAATTCAAAGTTCAAAAGTGTAAAAATGTCCAATGATTATGAAAACATAACCCACAGGACTCGTAAAGTGGGGTAATCGCTGGTCCATCGTTTTTTGAAAGTGACTGGTTTTTAATTTGAAGAGAAGTCGAATGTGAGCTGAGCATGAACTTTGAACAGCGACACACACCCCTTTTTTCTGCACACACATCCATCACTACCACTTTTGTTTGACCTTTTACACTCCCCCAAATCGGAAAACAAAGCCGCATCCTAACACATGCACCATCATTAATTATGAATGGCACATATTTTGCGGGCACGCGGAGTTCTCCGGCGAGAAAGAATGAGAACATCATCCTCCCCACCCACACCCCAATTCGTTTGTTCTAAGGAAATTGTGGATTTAACTCATGATATCAAGATTCGCCAATCAAACAATGGAGTTGAGAGAACAAGATGCAATCCTTCATACTATAAGATGCCAGACTCACCCCCAAATGATCGTCTCTTCTCGCAGCAATTTTGGTCCACTCCGTCTGGCAGCACGGATTCAGGCAGCGGGCAACAGCATCAGCAACAGCATCACTGCTGCTGCCATGACATCACTTCGGAGGCATCTCATTGGTCTAAGGCTCTGCCAGCATCCAGAGCTGCAGGCCAATGGGAGCTCAGGTGAAGGATGGGCCCTGCGCTCTTTGTGCCGTCATGCGGGGTGGGTGGCACAATCACTTTTATCGTCTAGCGCAGGGGTGTGTGCCTTTTTTTTTCATGTCGGGAAATGTTCCAGAACAGACGAGCCCACTGAGTACACACACATAGAAGATGCTCAATTATTATCCTTTTGAAAACCAAATTCTACCATCACTTTCAGAATTTAGACAAGAATATTTAAGCGATGCAAAAAGCCATTTTTCTTATTTTGCTGTGTAAATAATTTTTTTTTATTACATTGTAAAGCGTTTTGGGAGGTCTTCGGTGACTTGAAAAGCACTATATAAATGCAGACCATTTACAATTTAATATTAAAATGAAAAAATAACTAAAATGAGCATAATTTTCTGTTAGTCTTTTTTTCTTTATTATTTTTACAACTATCTTAAAAGGTGGGGGCGTTGTTTGAGGTGCCCTTAAAAAATTTAAAGTTAAATCGTTTTCCGAATAAACATGTACTAACAGTACCCAACTAAGTTCAATGAGCACTTATGTTTTACTTTTTACTGCACCTATCTCCGTTTACCTTACTTTTAGCAAAGCTGTTTGGGGCGGAACACACAAAGTCAGAGGAACGGGGGTGTTATTGCTGAAGAGGTATGTTGTGCTCATCCCCACAACATTTTTGTTTGTTTGTTAGTGTAGCATAAAAAATGCTTCAAGTAGAGTCATAATGCCAACTTGAAACCCAAGATGGATGAAAAAAAAAAGTTGATTTAATCGCGTCTATGAAATGCACTTACTTGTACATGCATCATGACCGAACTGAATGAGGCTGCAATGATGACATAAGCCAGAAAATGGTGGCATCTACTTAAGAAGTTCTAAATTCTGTACAGTTCCATTAAGAAAAGTTAGACTTAATAAACTGGTGAGGAAGGCGGGCTCTGTTGTGGGCAAAGAGCTGGACAGCCTGACAACTGTAGCTGAGAGACGGGCACTGAAAGAGCTGCGGTCAATCATGGACAATTCATCACATCCACCACACAGCATCATCTCCAAACAGAAGAGCAGCTTCAGCAACAGACTGCTGTCACAGTCTTGTTCCATGGACACACTGAGGAGATAATTTCTTCTTCATGCCATGAGGCTCTTTAACTCCACCCGGGGGAGTAAAAGCCCACATTAAACCCCACCCCCACTTTTGCATATTACCCTATTTTTATTACAGTGAGTATTTTCCATAGCACTATTTAAATACTCTATAGCAAAACGTTATATTGGATATTTTTGTATTCTACGTTTTATTATTTTATTTTTGAACACAAAGATACGCTGGAAGTGTGAATTTCCCTATGGGGATGAATAAAGTATCTATCTATCCATCTATCTAATATGAGCATAAGTACATGCCAATTTCTTTCCTAAAAAAATATTATTATTATTATTTTCCTTTTTTTAAACTAGCTGCCGTTTAGTTACGTGCCTCAAAGAAAGACATAATGACATCCAAATAACATATGTCCACAATTTTTGCTCTCTACTCGCAGTGGGAAATCTCTTTTCCTTGATAAATGTTTACAATCTGACATGATTTATGTTCCTGATAAAGCTTTATTAATCTCTGTGGCAAAACGCACCTCAGTTTAAGCTATACTATATATTAAAACTAACGCAATACTAAAATAGAAAACTAATCGACTAAAGACATAAGGAGAGAATGCAAACAAATAAAATCGATAACGACGTTGTGAGGAAAGAAATTAGGGGGATGGGGGGGTTGTCACACCCTTTGATGCTGTAGTCAACTCACAAGCTACATGATGTCACCACACCCACACACAAATGTTGGCTGGATGTGAGATGATGAGAAAGAAAGAGAGAAAGAAAGAAAGAGAGCAGCACCAGGTCACATTAGGGTGTGTCCTGTCGCTGCCTCCCCTCGGTTCCTCCCGGCTGATGGGAAGAGCACGTGTGACACTGGCCACTGTGCATTTGCTGGAAATGAGCTCACCGCCACCTAGCGAATCCTGTGTGTGAGGAAGGAGAGTCAGATGAAGCGAGCAGTGATAGGAGGGCGAAGGAGGATCAAAAGGACTGTCTCCAAGAGCGGGGGACAAAAAAAAGAGGGAGAACCAGTCAAGTGAGGAAGGGAACACCCAGGAGACAAACGATGCCCAGGAGAGAGAGCCTATTCAGAGAAAAAAAAATAATAATAAATCAAACACTTTATTGAAAATGCAAGCGTGATGAAATATAAAAGGTTGATGGAAAGAAGTAACACTGAAGCCTTGAAGAGGAATGCACAAAAACATTATTAAATCAAATTTCTGCACTAAAATCCCTGTTGGCAGTTTCCGATTTCGAAACAAAGTTAGCGGTAGCAAAAGTGCTTATCTAAAGTCTGACATCATCTCTCAGTCCCTCAAGATGAGATATTGAGATGAGATCATCACAGTCAACTCCACAGCAGCTACTCAAGAGTGTGTGTGTGCGAAATTGCTCTAGTTTCTTAATGTAGCCTGGTTAGTCTCATGTTCACAACTTTTTAAGACGTCATCATTTACGTGGGCGCTCGAAGGTTTTGTAGGATTATCCATCGATTAGCCCGAGTTGGAAAGTGAGGGCTTTTACTGGAATTAATTTTGGGCGTCGAGGAGTTCACCAAATTCCGCTTGAACCGAATCACGGAACAATCAGCTTAAGTGCAAACAGGTCAAAAAAGGCCTTCAACGGGTATACACGTCAATAACTGATTTTATACTGGGCTGGCAGGGATTCAGTTAAGCAGCTGCTACTATGATATTTCATCTTAGGCCAGCGCTTGCATCCCAAAAGCTAAGATTCACGGCCGATCATATAATGCATGTGTGCACTTTGTAACTTTTCCACTGCTCCTATTTAATGTTTTGAATCCTAATACCGCGCAGATGCCACGCATGTGTAAAGAGGAGGCAGGTGTCAGAGGTCTTCGGCAGCCTTGTGACGTCTGGACAGTTATGAGTCTCCTGCGCTGAGAACAGGATGCACAGGTCAGCGAGGAGGAGGCATTCCTTCAAGACATGTATATGTCTACTCCTCCACCAAGAGGACCCAGCCTTGCATGGGACCTCCAGCGGGGCAAAATTGATAGTGCGATCAAATCGCTGAGGTTTTCTTTTTTACATCATTGGAATACAAATGTGAATGTGACACTTTCAAGTGATTTTTAATGTTCTTCTGCTGTTTCGACGGCCACAAAACTTGGCCAAAGACTGAAAGTTCAATTCAAAGCAGATGTCTTCCATGTCAACTGAAGACTTTGGTATTTGTTTTTCCACATTTTCTTTCATTTTCAGGCACATTGTTACAAATAACAAATTTAACCACTCACATGAAAAGAAGAAAATTCTATCAATCATTTCAACATGTTATCATGTCTTACATTGAACTGTTAGTCAATTTGGATGTGATCACATGATTTAAATTGAATGGGCTTTTTTCACATGTAAATTTTTGATATGGGATTGACATGATACTGTCATGATTACCGATGTGATTGACCTGTGCCCGCTCCTTTGGCGCCAACTGCATCGGACTGTGATTGGCTCCCTGTCCCTATTTATAGCCTCTCCTATCTGTACCCTTTTGTCAGTCCGTATGCGAACCTCAGTTAACAATAGGCAAGCCTTTTTGACCCTGACTCCCACCTGTTTTTGCTCCTGTCTGTCCCCCGGCTTCGACCTGTTTTTGATCCTGACCACATCTACTCTCCTGTCCCGGCTTTCGACCGCTTTTTATCCCCGACCACCGCTACTCTCCTTTCCTGGCTTATGACTCGCTTCCGACCCAGAACATGTTTTTGCTCTCCTGTCCCGGTTACTAAACCGGTTTTCCGCGTCGCTTTCTCTTTCTTCTAATAAAATGTGTGAGAAAGGCAACGCAAGTGGGTCCTGTCTCCGTTCTGGTCCTGACAGATAAAACCGAATGAGCAAGCCACGAGGGCTCGACGAGACCAAGTGAAAGCCCGTGCCTAGCCCTCCACCTACATCTTGTGCTTTTCTAGGATTCAGCTCCTGTTTAAGGTCATAAGTCAAACGCGGATTTGGCTGGCACCAAAAATGTTCCACTTTAACTTCTCAAAAATATTTTACAATGACACAGTAGGGTTTTTTTGGGACATGGAAGAGTCGGTCATTACTCTCACAGCAAGGTCAGATGTCAAAAAGCTTAAAAGTCATGACAGAAGGAACCTATACAAGTTCAAATGATATATATACACATGTACGCAAATCAATAAAAAGGTTGAACACAAGACTGATTATTCCGTTTTCTATGATTAAATGCTTCCACTGACAAAAACAGGACTTGTTATGCCTTTTTCCACTTGTTGGAAAATCCTCCCTGGTTTGAGTGGTGGCTTTGGCACAAGAAAGGCTTTGCCAGAGATTGATACTCCTTAAGCGCTCTCCTTGTTCACACATGATAAAATAAACAGTCCAATTATCCCCGTTCAATAAACGCAGTAAGTTTAACGGTAAGTTTAATTTGACCAAGAAACATTGGGCAACATTGACCAATGTCATTTAAGGGCTTTAAACAACCCAAAACTGCTTTGTTTTCTTCTTCAAATATTGTAGCAAAGAAGTTTGCCATGATGCTTGATTAAAACCAGATCCAGGTGGTGACCCACTGAACAAACAGGAGCACCAAATTGACTTATGACCCCTGTGTAGAGAAAGGTCATAGTTATATTCTTCAGGAGACAAAGAAGTCATCTTTCAATATATTAAGTATTTTATTTATATACAGTGCATCCGGAAAGTATTCACAGTGCTTCACTTTTTCCACATTTTGTTGTTACAGCCTCATTCCAAATTGTATCAATTTAATCTCTTATCTCAAAATTATACACAAAATACTCCATTATGACAATATGAAAAAGTTTTTTTTTTTAAACTTTTTTTGAATTTATTAAAAATAGAAAACTAAGAAATCACATTTACATAAGTATTCACAGCCTTTGCTTAATACTTTGTTGATCCACCTTTGGCAGCAAATACAGCCTCAAGTCTTTTTGAATATGATCCCACAAGTTTAGCACACCTATCTTTAGGCAGTTTTTCCCATTCTTCTTTGCAATAAGTCTCAAGCTCAATCAGGTTGGTTGGGAGACGTTTGTGCACAGCCATTTTCAGATCTCTCCAGAGATGTTCAATCGGATTCAAGTCTGGACTGTGACTGGGCCACTCCAGGACATTCACGGAGTGGTTCTGAAGCCAATCTTTTGAGATCTTGGCTGTGTGCTTTGGGTCGTTGTCCTGCTGAAAAATGAACCTTCGCCCCAGCCTGAGGTCAAGAGCGCTCTGGAGCAGGTTTTCATCCAGGATATCTATATATTGCTGCATTCATTTTTCCTTCTATCCTGACTAGTCTGCCAGTTCCTGCTGCTGAAATACACCCCCACAGCATGATGCTGCCACCACCATGCTTCACTGTAGGGATGGTATTGGCCTAGTGATGAGCGGTGCCTGGTTTCCTCCAAACATGGCGCCTGGCATTCACACCAAAGAGTTCAATCTTTGTCTCATCAGACCAGAGAATTTTGTTTCTCATGGTCTGAGAGTCATTCAGGTGCTTTTTGGCAAATTCCAGACGTGCTTCCATGTTCCTTTTACTAAGGAGTGGCTTTCGTCTGGCCACTCTACCATACAGGCCTGATTGGTGGATTGCTGCAGAGATGGTTGTCCTTCTGGAAGGTTCTCCTCTCTCCACAGAGGAACGCTGTAGCTCTGACAGAGTGACCATCGGGTTCTTGGTCACCTCCCTGACTAAGGCCCTTCTTCCCTTATCGCTCAGTTTAGAAGTCCGGCCAGCTCTAGGAAGAGTCCTGGTGGTTCCAAATGTCTTCCATTTACGAATAATGGAGGCCACTGTGCTCATTGGGACCTTCAAAGCAGCAGCAATTTTTCTGTATCCTTCCCCTGATTTGTGCCTCAAGACAATCCTGTCTCGCAGGTCTACAGACAGTTCTTTTGACTTCATGCTTGGTGTTTGTGCTCTGACATGCACACTCAACTGTGGGACCTTATATAGACAGGTGTGTGCCTTTCCAAATCATGTCCAATCAACTGAATTTACTGCAGGTGGACTCCAATTAAGCTGTAGAAAGATCTCAAGGATGATCAGTGGAAAAAAGATGCCAATTTTGAGCTTCACGGCAAAGGCTGTGAATACTTATGTATATGTGATTTCTTAGTTTTCTATTTTTAATAAATTCAAAAAAAGTAAAAAAAAAAAACTTTTTCACATTGTCATAATGGAGTATTTTGTGTATAATTTTGAGATAAGAGATTAAAGTAATACAATTTGGAATGAGGCTGTAACATAACAAAATGTGGAAAAAGTGAAGCGCTGTGAATACTTTCCGGATTCAGATTCAGATTCAGATTCAGATCTACTTTATTGTCATTCTAGTACACGTGTATACAGAACGAAATGTCGATACATCTGACCCGCAAAGTTTCCTCGAATGTACAGATATACAGGGATCAAAATGGAGATTTTCATTTTCAGCTGAAATAGCCAGCGTCCAGGAATAAACCAGGGCGGAGCCACCCCCCCACCGCCCCCACCCCCCACAAACCTGGGTTTTAGGCAATTTACTTGTCCAAAACCATGCTTATATTTATCATTTAAGTAACATTTTTAGAAGATTAAAATAATTTGCCCACATGACTGATTTTTTTGTAAATACTGCAAGATAAGTTCAAATGCAGTTCAGTCCCTGCAGCTTGTGCGACAATGCGGCCAATTTTTCTAACGGCCGCCAGGGTGCGCCAGAGCAATAAAGGAAAGAGTGAGACAGTCGGATTTTGAATTTGTTTGCTACGCAAGAGAAAAAGTGAAAAAGTCGGAATGCCTTTGGGGTTCAAAAACAGCGGAAATCCGCGGAAAATTCTGATCCCTGGATATAAGTAAAAGTTGTATTGTATTATGGCTACGTATAGTATTTTACCATAGTGCCGATAGTGCAAGAGGAGTAGCTAACCAGATGTGCAAAATGGGCATTCAGGTTAACAAGTCAGGTAAACAGTAACATTAACACTGTAACAATAACGCTGTAAGTACAATAGTGCAGAGAGCAAATGTGCAAGGAGTGGCAAGCTATAAAGAACTGCCAGTAGTGCAAAAAGTCAGATTAGCAGCCGTTAAGATTTAGGTTAACTATATGTTAGATTGACCATTTAACAGTCTAATGGCCAGGGGGACTAGACTAATGCGGAACCTGGTGGTCCTGCACCGCACACTGCAGTACCTCTTCCCAGAGGCTAGCAGAGTGAACAGTCCATGATGGGGGTGAGAGGGGTCCCCGATAATGTTCTTAGCATGGGATAGGCAGCGCTTCTGGCCAATGTCCTGAATGGAGGGAAGTGTAGTCCCGATTATTTTCTCTGCTGTCCTCGTTACCCTCCTCACACTACCCCAGTCGGTAGCGCTGCAGCCTCCACACCACACAGAGATACAGCTGGTCAGGATACTCTCTATGGTGCCCCTGTAGAATGTGATGAGGGAGGGTGGGGGCAGGTGGGCTCTCCTCATCCTCCGCAGGAAGTACAGGCGCTGCTGTGCCCTCTTAACCAGTGATGCAGTGTTCACGGACCAGGTGAGTTTGTTTGTAATGTGCACCCCTAGGAACTTGATACTGCTGACAACCTCCACAGCCTTGTTGTTGATGCAAAGTGGGGCATGTTTGGGCTGGTTTTTCCTAAAGTCGACAATGATCTCTTTAGTTTTGTCAACATTCAGGACCAGGCTGTTCTCCCTGCACCAGGCCACCAACTGCTCCACCTCCTCTCTGTAGGCCAGGTCGTTGTCGTCCCTGATGAGGCCCGCCACTGTTGTGTCGTCAGCATACTTCACGATGTGGTTTGTGGCGGACCTAGGGACGCAGTCGTGTGTCATCAAGGTGAACAGCAAGGGGCTCAGGACACAGCCTTGGGGGGAGCCCGTGCTGAGGTAGATGACATCTGAGATGTTCTGACCTATCCGCACTGATTGGGGTCTGTCACTGAGGAAGTCCAGCAGCCAGTTCCGCAGGGGGGTGTTGAAACCCAGGAGTCTCATTTTGTCTACCAGATGTTGTGGGATGATGGTGTTGAATGCTGAACTGAAGTCCAGGAACAGCATCCGCACATGGGTGTTCTTCTCCTCTAGGTGTGTCAGGCTCAGGTGAAGCGCAGAGGAGATGGCATCCCTGGTGGAGCGGTTTGTCCGGTAGGCAAACTGAAAGGGGTCGAATGAGGAGGGGAGACTGGAGGTGATGTGCTCTTTAACCAGTCTCTCAAAGCACTTCATTATGATAGGAGTCAGTGCAACGGGCCGGTAATCGTTGAATGATAAGATCTGGGGTTTCTTTGGCACAGGGATGATGTTGGCAATTTTGAAGCATGATGGTACTTTGGCTTGGTCTAGCGAGGTGTTGAAAATGTCTGTTAGTACACAAGCCAGCTGATCGGCGCACTCCCTAAGTACCCGCCCCGGAATGTTGTCCGGGCCTGGAGCCTTCCTTGTGTTGACCCCTCTCAGGGTCTTTCTCACGTCGGTTGAGTCCAGGTGGAGTGCTCTTTCGTCCTGATTTGGAACCGCTTTCGCTGCAGGGGTGCCGTTTTGTGCCTCGAACCTTCCAAAGAATTTGTTGAGGTCATTCAGAAAGTCCATGCTAGTGTCCTGCACTGGGGCGGTGGTTGGCTTGTATTTGGTAATGGCCTGAATGCCTTTCCACATATCCCTGGTGTTGGTTGTATTGAGGAAACGTTCCTGGATTTTTTGACTGTGCGTTCGCTTTGCTAGTCTGATAGCACGGTTCAGGTTAGCCCTCGCTGATCTGATAGCACGGTTCAGGTTAGCCCTCGCTGATCTCAGCGCCTCCTTGTCACCAGATTTAAAGACAAGGTTCCGTACTTTTAGTTGTTTGCGTATCTCAGCAGTCATCCAGGGCTTCTGATTGGCACGGGTGCATATAGTTTTGGTATTGCTGACGTCTTCTGCGCATTTACTGATATAGGCTGACACAGAAATGGCGTACTCATCTATATTTATTTTGTTGTTGTAAGTGGCAGCCGATTTAAACATGTCCCAATCAGTGCAATCAAAGCAGTCCTGTAGTGCCTCCATTGCCCCCTCAGACCACACCCTCACCTGCTTCACTGTAGGTTTTTGCACTGTATGTAGTAATAAAACAAACAAAAAAAAAGAAATTGTCAGGTGCATAATTGTTTTTGGTCGTTTTACTCCGCCTAAAATGGAAATTGTCATGGATAACAAATAAAGCTTGGTGAAATTTAACTATTTTCATAATTAAAAGAAATACTATAAGGAATCGGAAGCTAATTAAAGAGGGGACATTAAGAGAGCGTTTAATGACAGAATGCTGTCATGTGACCCCAGTGCAAATGTGTACTGTGTTAACAAAAAACAGATGCTTTAAAAAGACAACTTAATAAAAACCAAAACAGAAGCTTTGCCAATTCAACTGTTTCACAACTGAGCTTAAAAACATTGTTCCTACCCCTTGCATAAAGCCAATTCCTATTTGCTATGTTTATACTGAACCGAATGGCAATAAATCTGCTGAGCGTAGGGAAAGTCATTATATACGTCACTGATAACAAGTCCCGAAGCACATACATATATTGGGTATTTTGCATTCATTTGGGCCGTTAACAAACCCAGATGTGGCCTTGTGGAGAATCAAATCCTGCAGTCGGATCCTGCCAATTCACTGGCACACGCTCGTGCGCGCACATTTACAGACTCGTAAAGCGAAAGCAGACCTTTACTCCACCTTTGATCAGCTTGCACCCTGAAAGTGCGCTCGCCATCAATCACAGGGTGATCGCGCAACGGTTACAGTGCCTCAAATGTGCCATAGAGAGTCGGCACACACGCACTGGAAACGGATATATCAAAGCTGGAACATTTGTGAGCGGCTATAAATAATGTTTGAAATGCTCTTGATTTGGCTCAAGTAACGTGACAATTGTGGCGCTTACTGATGCAAATTGTTTGCTCATGCTGGTTAAAAGGAACACTGCAATTGTTTTCATGCTCCAAATATGCCAGGTGTGTGAATTTGTCAAAAATGTGGACTCAATAATCCAAAGGATCAGTATTAACATGAAGAAGTATCTTAAAAATCGTTGAGACGTTCCCTTCCGTCATTGCAACAATACCAACCACTATATTTGACAGGTAGCTAAATGTGTCCTTCTAGTTTTTACAGCTCAGCAGGTAGGCATTTTTGCCCTTTAATTGCTTTTAGGGAAAACATCCATCGACAATATCTTTTAACTCAAACAATAAATTAGAGGGCCCCTTAAGTTCAAACAACAATAAAACGCATCAGAGACCACTTTGTGATAACAATCTGTGAAATCGCGCCAAGATTTCCGCCCGCTCACCGTTGATAGAAAAAAGTCACAAGCATATTATTGAAATTGTGAATCATCAATGAGGGCAGAACCTTGACTCTGAGTAGGAAAAAAATGGCTTTTGGCTTTGACTTTTGAATTTTACCTTAAGAGGTCCCTGCTTGGCATTTTCCCAGTGGTGCCATTTATGTATAGGAATGACGGAGGCCTTGGTCCTTCCTCCTCCACATCACAGCAGCTGGATCTGCAGGGGGGCAGTATAGGAGAAGAAATACGGCCTCGGTGACAGAGCAGCTCTGTGAAAACACGGCAGATAAATTGATGGATGTAAAGACCAAGATTCAACCCCCGCAGCAGGGGAAAGGGCAAAAGGGAGCCACTTTACGAATGAATGTATGCCGTCAAATAAGTTTCCAGACGTACAAAATCTGTCTGTTGTTATATGGGCAAAAAGGACACATAGCCACTAAGGCAGAAAAATGTTAAAATGACAGAACTACTTTAGTTTAGTGAACTTTAGTTTAGTGTGCTAACAAAAACAAACAAAATATTAAAAAGACAAAAAAGTGAGTCACTGTAGCAAAAAAATGGTTGAGTCAAATTTGTATAACATTTGACCCCAGTACCTTGACGGCCTGGTGTGAGATATTATTGAAAAACAGCATTTGTCTTCCTGTGAGAAATAACTACATTTTTTGAGGTACTTTCCTCCAAGTTTATGAACCCATTTCCCATTCAATAATATCTATTTAAATGGCGAAGCCCATTGAAATGAGAGTCAAAAATGGTTTTGATTGACACAGACTAAACAAAAAGGGTGTCCAGAGATTGACCCATGTGGTACCCCACGTCAATCACTTCTGCCTTAAATTTTAAATCCTTTAGTCATACAACAAACGTTAATGAGGTCAGAAACCTGATGAAAATTGATCAAAAACACAGTTTTAGTTCAACAATTCGCTCAATTGACAAACATATTTACAAAAAGTTGTGACATGTGTCTTGAAATTGCTAACAAGGAGACATTCAGTGCTTTTTGGTGTAGCTTGACAGCAGCTACTTGAAGGGGGTTAAGGAAGCTTGACCCCTTAAGTCACATGAATGATGACCACTTCAATTATTTTCAATCAGCTCATGTTACACAGTGCAAAGAAAATTTGTTTAGAAACATGCTTTGGAAGATTTCTGATTTTTATCTGACAAAGCTAATGAATAAAATCTATCAAAGCGTTACCAAGGAGGAATTATCATGATCAATGTGTCCATTTTTTGTTTCATTTCTGTGCATGTTTATTTAGTGTTGAGTATCCAGCTAAATACACAACGACGTCAATGTGTCCCCAGCCCGGCTGGATCCCGCTCGGTCACACAGCAGGGGAAGCCGGGTAGGTCGCGGTCACAAAGTTTAACAGGCGGCGTGAAGAGGTCATGCTCATCTGTCGCTTGACATCCTGAGTCAATTGTTAACTAGTTGAGTTTCAAGCTGTGATCTACCACTGCCAGTCGCCCCTGGCAACATTATGCCAAATTTGGGCTTACTGATTTTTGCTTGATTCAAATCAGTACAGCTGAGAAATGCCATCTTTACTCTTACCTATTGAATACAAATTTTAAAAGCAGAGGCATTTTATGAAGATAAAGTTGTAGTCACAACTGTATTACTTAGACAACACAACAAAGACAGAGTAATCAAAGATAATCTAAAATAGAGATTCTTTACAATGAAAGCAAGTGCGAATCGGAAAATCTCTGTAAAACTTCACACAGCTACTGCATGCACCGTGACATAACATAACAGTGAGTGGGACAGGGAAAAAAAATAACATCATGTAGCGATCCAAGTGATGTCTGGCTTCGTGCGGAGGTGCCCGCAGGTATCCTAACTTCAAATGGGAATGTAAACCCATAAAAACAACATTTCACCTAATTTAATGTACATCATACCAGAGTTATCATCACAAGTGTTTTAAAATTGCATTGCAAGTGATGTATTGCCACTGTTTATTTTATTTAGTTTTTCTTTTACAAAACCCTTGAAGCAGTAAGCTAATACAAGTCGAATGAATGATGCATTGCGTGACTTAAAAGAGAAAGATTTTCAATGAAGCATTGAGAGGTTCACTTGCAGGAGGAAGATTTGTTTAAACAGGCCTTAGATGAATTCAGAGAAGTTATATACTCTATTAAGCATTGCCCAAGATAAGTTTTCAAGGGGAAAAGAAAGTCCACCTCCTGTATCCGAGTCTGGTTGCTCCCGTCAATGATTATTGCTCTTCCCACGCAGTTGGCAGCTGGGAGGCGCAAGGCTCCCAAATGTTCCCGGCAGGTTTCGTTCATGGAAAATCCCGTCATGGTGACTCAAGATTAGTTGGAGTTTGACTGTGAGAGCAGTGACAGTAAAATACATTATTTTCAATGTTGTTTTGGAATATCCAAATGGTATTTTGTTACTTGATGACCACAGTTATCAACCATATTAAACTGTTATTTTAAATTACTACTCTTCGAACAGTTTACTTTTTGAAGTCTCTAAATCTGAAATAATATGAATACTGCAGGATTTCTTTTTGAAAATTGAATCACATAAACCGACTACATCTCTGATTTTCACTTATAAAATACTTACATCCCTTGAATGACTTTTTAAAAATCAGAATTGTCCTTATCGTCATTGATAACAACATAGGTCACGATTTTGTTAAAAGCAGTCTTGCAGCAGAGAAAGAGCACCCTAAGGCCTTGTTGAAAAATTTCTAGTCCCAGGCTTTGATTTCCAGAATAGGGTATCATCAAGTTTTGTGACACTTGAAAATGCTAAAAATGCACTAAAGTAAACAAAATATCCCATGACCCTTGTGATAGTAAGCGGTTGGATAACGAATAAATTATGAAAAATGCACAAAATAGGTGATAGTTTCCTATCCATCACAAATCACTGTAGTGGTCACTTTGCTTCTTTGGACCTATTTAACAGTTAAAACACTGCGATGTAGTCTGCAAAGACTAACCGTACAGATGCTAAAAACTGTCAAGGTGTGTTGGGAACACTGTTCATTGAGGAATCGTGTTTCTTTTCCATGAAATTTCAGTCCTACATCGCACTCCGTCATATTGACTGCTTCTTGCCATGCAGCAAGGGCAGTAGGCATACGGGACGTGAGGATGAATGCGGCGCTTTGTGCGTTGCGTGGAACGCCATCACCTTTGGTTTTAATGGTAGAAGGAATAAGGAATTCCTGACTTTTCCATTTTTACTGTAGAGTCCTGCCACGTTCACATCCAAGAATCAGTCGGAATTTGGACGTTTCCTGTAATACAAATCACTACAGTATCTTCTCATGGGACTCTCCCTTTGAGGGAAATTGTAGAAGATGGAGATCAGGCCACTGAGGATATAGAATGGGCTACTCCTGAGCTAGGATTAAGCAAAGAGAGAACTGTGTGCCTCGCCAGAAGCATACCACATCTTCCGGACAAAGAGAGGCTTTTAGGAAACAAAAATTCCACGTGGCGGCAATACGAAGAGAAATACAGGTAGCGGGCTGTTGGCTTTGGACGCAGTTTCACAATAACAGTGCAGCTTGGCTGACGATTTACGGGACAGTATGCTCCTCCCCATGCATGTCGTTCGGCAGCCTAGCACGCTCAAATATACTTCTGTGTCTTTTGCTCCATTTTTTATTAGAAGCAGAACACACACACAAAGGGGGTCTTTCTTCCCAAGAGCCATTTGCTTTTTTAACTCTCATTAAAGCTGCTCCCTGCTGCCAGGATCGTACAGCAGAACGAAGGAAGCTGCTGATTGGCGAGCAGGAGTAGAAATAAGTGGAGCACAAATTTTCACCAATGGACATTCCTATCTGGGCTTTTTGGGGGTGAAAATCATGTAGAGAAATGGGGATTACCGATGATGAATCTGCATCTTTCCATTTCTTCTTTACTCTCTTTTTGACTATCTTTGGCAACATCAGCCATAATAAGATGGGTAATCCAGTCCCGGCTACTGTTGTTGCTGCTGGAAACAAAGTACACGACTTCCTGTGGGGATTTGTGCAGAGACAGGCCTACCTGACACTCCAATTTGACACAACTGTGTCAATGTTTTTCCAAAATGGATATTGCTAGGGCCGCAGATGTGTTTTAACAGCCAGCAACATACGAGCCAGCAGCTGCTGATGTATTCTTACCAAAATATAAGTCCAAAAACATTTTTTTTTCCAGCTTTGCTCTTACTTCACAACAATGTCACTGGTTTGCAACACGCATTCAATGATGGTGTGAAAATGAACACATTTTATGCTTACAGAAACAAGAGCCTTGGTGTGCATACTCGAGCTCTGCGCACCTGGGCAAGAGTTTGCCCCACCAACAGGCCTCGGAAAAATTCCAACTATGTGGAGAAAACACAATATTTTGGCATCTTTGTGACAGGGTAAAGCATTGGGATTAGTGCACACTATTTTCTTAATCTTAAAATTCTTGAGCCTAAAGCTCTGAGCTAAGGCATATACTGTGCAAAAGAAAGGCCGATTCTAAGTCAATAGCAGCACACCAGGAAACCAAAGTCAATAGTGTAAAAGCTTTTTAAATTGCTGCTTGCACTGAAGTAAATCCTCACCATAAGGTAACTTATGCCACAAATGCTTCCACTCGCCTGGCAGGTAAATTAGCTTGTCTCCACTTTAAGAAAACATTTTGATTTCCAAGTCTGTATTCTGCAATCCTGCCAAGAAAGAAAGAATGATTAGAGAGTATTATTAATAATAATGAAAACAGAATGATTATTAATGGTAAATGTGACTTCAAGTAGATCTCTCAAAACTAATGACATTGCGGTACCTGTGCCACTAATGTCAGTTTTTGCAAGTCTAAAATGAAGCCTAATTTCTGTCACCATATTACCAGAGCACAAGACGCCTGCCCTGTCCACAGGAATGCCCAGAGCATTTTCAACAAAAATCTCATTTTTTAATTAAGTTAAAGTGTATTTGGATGTGTATTAGTAGTGCTGCGAATGTTGATTGGCATAGTATTCCCCATTTAGAGCACCCCTGCCCCCTTAATAAACTTCCTGTGTCGGTCCTGCGTGGTTTCTTTACAAGCACAGTCCCCTCACACAAAGGCCACACAAGAGGAGGGTTTCATCCTGCTGGGTGAGGATGGCGGCTTTGCTTCATTTGCTGGAAGCCAAGTGCCACAAAATCCAATTAACAAAAGGGTTCAAAATCGCGCGACAATAAAAAACGAAAAGAATGCTTATTACTTTCCTAGCTAGCTTGCACTACATTCCATGTGCACTGCATAATTCCAGGCGTCCATGTTGTGAGATTTGGAAAGCAGTGGGATTAAACTCTAAAGCAAACACACCAAAATACGACAAGAACATTGGAAAGGCTGAAAAATGTAAGTTGATAAGGATAATGGCTATAATGATAGCAAAATTGTTTCCCCTGTGCCCCACCCGGCTTCACTGGGACATTAGCTTCAACTTAGCAAAATAGATACAACAAGCCAGTCTATTTGTTTTTACATGCGATAGGGAGGGGACATTATCTTGGCCAAATAAACACAAGTGTGCCTGTGAAAGCATTTGAGGCAATCAGATCATACAGACTTTAATGCAACTGCAAAGGTTTGGTGGATGCACAGAAATTTCCTGCTGTGTTATAGTGTTTTATTTGCCTGTTGTTTCCCTTTTATTGCTTGTAAATTTATTGTTTTGGGTGAGAGCCAGTCATCTCTTTTGCAGGGAGCTTGCTACCTGCTCAGCAAAGGTTCCCTGCAATGTGCTGGGACCTATGGAGTGTTCACATTCAATAATTCAGGTCCTAGAAGAAACATTATTGTGTTATAAGAAGCAGGCTATAAAGACATCATGACCGCAAAGGTCCGTTTTCCATACGTTTTGCTGACCTCCGGGATAATTAAATGCGTTTATGATGTCATATCTTCAGCGATAAAGCCACTATGACTTACGATTACTCAAAGGGCCTGCAAAGTTAACATTTCCACCAACAAGTGGTTTCTATAGTTGACATTTTATAGGATTTCCGTTGTAAAGGGTCCCAGTCTTCATTAGGGTAACATTTGCGGTGCGGTACAGATAAAATTGCTGCCGTCTGTTGATTGCTTTTTCGAGAACGGTAAAACCCATGTTACAGTCACTAAATATAAAATTAAAGAAGCAGGATCACAACCTTACGCAAAACAATTACAATTGACTAGAAAAATAATCAGCAAGATAAAAATAAAAATAAAGCCATTTATGGTAAGGAATGTTATTCTAAGCTGGCCCTTTAAGTTGACGTTCTTATGGCATTTTGCAACAAAAGATGAACAGTGAGGATTTGATGTAATTATAATAGCAAACAAAAAATATCTGTATGACAGATATAAATCCAGTGACAAGATAAGGATTTCCCATAACAGAATATTTGGAACTTGGGTTGCGGGTTCACAAAGAGTTTTGATGTATTGATAGTAACTGTCCCTTTTCAGAATGCATAGCTCTGAGTTTGCAAATTAAAAAGATCTCATTTCACAGTTTGACCGCCGTCGGACCTTTTTTTCCCTTTCTTGATAATTTCAAAAGTCAAGATACGTTTCACAAGAAGTGGCTCCTTCTGTGTGTGTTAAGTCTGGGAAAACATAATCGGAGCTCTGGGTTTGTTTAACACGACTGCAACCAGACATACATTCTACTAAGGCTAATGAATGTAGGTCGACTCCTTACTATGTACAGCTTCAGAAGAACTGACCTGAAAGTTCGACGGAACCTTGTCTTAAATACTCTCCAAAGATACCCCCCACAAGCCTCCCGTCTTTTTTTGGACAAAAGCGCAGCGGCTTCCACATTTTCAAAGTTCCTCTGAAGTGCGAAATAACAACTGGGAGGTGTCCCATAATAGTTAACGCAAACAAAACAGCCTGACCCGTACAAATGTGAAACGCGGGCCAGGCCTCGGAAGAATGTCAACTTAACAGATGCGAGGCATCGAAATAACGCATCGGTCAAATGCGACAAAGGGTTCAGATAAAGCGGACAGAGGAAACAGTGAGAGGATATAAAAAAAAGAATGGAGGGGATAAATAGGAACAATGGTCCTAAGATAAAATACAAAAACCAAGACACTGAAGAAAGATACAGGTCCATAAAAAGAAAAACTGTCAACAACAAATATGATTAAATGCAGAGACAGGATGACGAATTGCTGTTCTTGTTTTGTTTGGTATTGTACACAGATACGGCTGCCCCCTCCCACAGGAATGTTAATCTTCCCAAGGGGCTTTGGTCAAGAGTCCAAAAACGCAGCTCATGAATGCTAGGTCGTCCGCATTTGGGTCGGTAAACACCCTCACCGAGACCGCTAGCCAGCCACATTTTGAGATTTGCGACTTTTTACGAGCCGCTGCGGGTATACTTACAACCTCCAAGTGATATCTCGTAGTTATTTAGAAATGATGTAACTCAGCGTCATTGGCTATTATATCAGGTTTTGGAAAATTCTCAAATAAGAGCAGGATGGAGGATCAATGCCGCCATGGCATCCAATTTTAGTTACATCCAGGCTTCACCTATTCAATTGAAAAGCGGTGTAATTGTTGTGCTGTCATGAATAAAATCTGTGAGGATGAGGAGTTCCATTGTCAAATAGTTGGCAGTGAAAAGTCCCTAGGTATTACTACATATTATATGACAATTACATTTTCATTTACTTCTTATCCCTCCTGTCTGATAATTTGTCTCGCCTGTCTGTGCACTTGCAGTCTTTTCCTCTGTCTGATCTGTCAGCTTCCGGAATTTTACCCACGTCTTCACCTCTTCATATTGTATGCAGTATTTTGTCTCTTGGTTTTTGCCCGGTCTTGTTATTTTGCCTTAGCCCTTTAAACATGTCGGACTTTTTGTTGTTTTGTCTGCCCTCATTCATTTTCTTTTAAGCTCAAAACCACTTCCACCAGTACCCAAAACCACAGAAGTTAATATGAACTTTTTTTACTGCTGACTGCATTGAGTGCAAAGACACAGAGCGTACGCATTGATTGAGGAAAAAAGTATTTTCAATCGTGCTTCTAAGAATGACACAGTGGGCAGAAGCAGAATTTACAAGACTATAAATTGTATTTTAACATCCTTGACTGCCTAGATAACAATTTATAAGGCCTAAAAAGAGTAATAGACATTTATAATATGCAAAAGGATTCCTGACTGAGTACAATTCGAATGCACTGGTGCACAATTTCACTTCTAATTACTGAAAATAGTCTCAAAATCATTCTCTAATCCAGACAGTTCATATTTCTCTGCGTAACTGAATGTTAGGGATGCACGGTTAGGAGAAATCTAATCGATATTGCGATGGGACTTAGTGTGATTGTGTAATCGCAAGACACTGTAGTTTTAAATGTAAATGAAAAACAACATTTAGTCTTTTAACTGTTGGGACCAATCTAGAAAAAAATACATTTGAAGTTGGATAAAATATAATTTAAGGGGATTTTTCTAGGTTTTTAACCACACAGTGCCAGGTCATTTTGTCCCGAGAACAACAGGAGGGCTAAGTACTCACAAAAAAAAAAAACACCATTGAAATTGCAATACTGGTCTAAAAATTGCCCGTGTATTTTCCCAAAATTCCAAAGGGTTTGACGCTGCTCATCAGTAAGTATTAGATGGCTGAAGTGGTTTTGATCAGATCCTTTTCCACACATACAAGAAGCACCCCATTTCCTTTTTAACAACGAAAGAGTGTGTCGAGGCAACCCGATGTAACGATTAAGCGTACTGAAGCACTGTGGTGAGACTCGCAAGGCATGGACAAATGGTCAACAGAGCTTCAATAGAGCTTTTTTCTTTAAAAAAAAGATGACACAGTCCCATTGTCATTGTCTGTCCAGAGAGGGATGACATTTCATACAAGTCCGCAGGAACGCGATCGCCATGCTGACAGAGTGTAGTCACATCACTGGAAACCTCGGGTGCTGAAAAGTTCAGTGTTCTTGCAATAAAATGTTATTATACAAGAAAAGTGCCCTTGTGTTTATGGAAAGCATTGTTTGTTTAGATAATGGCGGTATCACAAATGCCCAAAAAAAGGACTGAAATGAAACTTCTGCTTGAAATCCATCCTTTCACAAAATGCTGTTTTGCTGGAAATGAGAAATATTTTTAAGAAACCTAGCAATGTTTAACTGTTGTTTACTAAACAATGTTAAGATAGAAACATACTTTTTTACTCATAAAAGATATGTCCTTTGCCTATATAGCTAAAAAACAACATTTTTTTAGGCCTTCAAAAATGAGTCAAAATGGCAAAAACTGTCTGGCACCGGCTAGCCCGATTTGAGAGAAACGTCTGGCAGTGAAAAGTTAATTTAGATTGTAGACGAGTTTTTTTAATAAATGGCATATTTCAGCTGTCATTTTGACGTATTAGCAAAGAACAGTCTATAAGTTTTCTTGATGAACATTCAATTTACACAATTCAAAGGTTTAGTAGATGGCGGGTGTAGTTCTGCTTTACATCAGGCATACTCTGTATTACACGTTTGTGTTAAAGACCTCGTCCTCCTTCTCGCTGGGCCTGGCTTGGCTCTCAACTGGGAGTCGCTGAGTCTGTGACAGAGCAGCTGATTTTATTAGCAAGCGGACAGGAGGACTGCCGAACTATCCGTTCCTCCTCAACGCCTGAGGATGCCATGCAATGACTCTACGCAGAAAAAAAGGAAAACTTAAGAAGGGAGTAATCAACTGCTGACGAAGATCCTCACCAAAGTTGCTCAACTGAAACATTTGGCTCATTTGATGGGGGCAGCTAAGTGGGTTGTTTGGAAACTGGCGTATGGTTTCAATTGGAACTTCTACTTTAGAGAAACGGACAACGGTATGAAGGTTCCAACTCTCTCACGGTTTGAGCAAGGACGAAAGCATCGATCACACTCAGAAAACAGCCGCTGCCTTATCCGCCAGATAAGGAGGTGCAACTACGTGCTTGCATGCGGGTCATCCTCCTATTTTTGGACTTCAATACGTTCCAAACGGCAGCCAAAGTTTTACGATTCAGTTGTTTTAAAAACCAAACTTACCAACACTTACAAAATAATTGCAGAGCGTTACAAATAAACTGGTGAGGTTGTTTGATTTTTAAAAAATAAATCTCTATTTTACACTAAAGCAGTTTTTTCACATGTACAGACTAACTGGTCAAATTGTCAAACAGACTGTTATGTAGCAAAGCATCACCACAGTACTTTTATGACATTATCTTTATTGAACCCGTATCAATTTATCATAGGAAGCAATTACACCACTCATATTTTATACCCTCAGAGGGACACAACAGCTTCCTACAGGAATAAACGTAGCTGTTTTATTGCAATTATTAGTTGTAAAACTACTTTTACAAGTTGTTTGCAGTGTATAATGTGCTGTTACGAACATTGTTTTAATCACTTTGAAAATAAAAAAAATAATAGAGAGACTACTTATGAAATAATAAAATGTATTGCACAGCCCTGCTCATTTTTCATTTTATTACTCACTGTAGAATGGTAGAAGGTAGTTGCAGTTTAATCACTACACTGTATAGGAATCCCAATATTGATGTAGTAAAAAATAATCAGTATTTATTTATTAAAAAGCAGTGAATAAAAAAGACCCCCGTGGACTGAAAAATAAATGTGAACAGAAATACATTGCATTCCTTTGAAATAACATTTATAGTGGTTGATTGAAATGTGGTGGCCAAATATGCTAGTTAAAACCTGGGAATCTTAAAAAATTTCTAAATAAATCCCGATTGATGTACCGTATACCGTACATACATAAGGCACACCGAACTATAAGGCGCTACAGTGGGAACGTCAACAAAACAGTCAGATAGTTCAAACTTATTAACCCCTTAACATTCAGAAGCAAATATGTGTCTCAGACACGTACGGACACGGTGTCTGTACGATGTCACCAATCACTCAAATGCATCATTCCACATATCACTAAGAAGGTTAAAATCTTGGGATTTAAGAAATGTTAACAATTTCTTAGTTTCTATTTTCTTTTTCACTGGCAACTGTGTGGACAGCAAAGTAAGCATTTCATTGTGCAGGGAAACGTGGTTCTTTACTGGTCTCTTTGAATTTAATTTAAAAATAGACTTATCACATAAACATCAAGATCAGCCTGAAACGAGATCCTTGAAAAATTTAAAGCCGGGGTAGCTCACCAAAGTCATCTTGCAGCCGTCACGTTCGATAATAATACGCAATCATGGTCCTCTTATATTTGAGATTGTGGTAAATCCAGCCGAAAATGTTCACACTCCAAAACACGCAATAACGCTGACAAATTAAAAAAAAAAAGTCTGCCAAGAAGCATCTGCATCGATGGACGTTGCTTGTTTCTAGCTGTCTGTTTCGCCCCATAGTTCTTGTTAACAAATACAGACTACAGTAGTAAAAAAAAAAATTTCCAGGCCGTAGAGCAACCAAACGTGTGATTCACATGTTTTTCAGCCAATCACAGGCTTTGTTTTACCCCACTTTGGCCTATGCAAGCCTGTTAACTCCGAATAACTTTAGCCAATAGTGACCGATTCAAATAATGATTGACACATTGGATAGGAAATGAAACGTCGGTATATATATATATCCCAGCATACACCGCAGACTACTTCGCCTACGGGGGAAAATCTAGTCGGCGGCTGCTTGCCTTGGTTGCGACTGAATATTGATCCATATATAAGGCTAACTGTATTATAAGGTGCATGGTCAGCTTTTGAAAAAATAAAGGCTTTTAGGTGCACCTTATAGTCGTGAAAATACGGTAATTAAATGTAATGTGAGGACTTATGTTTTTAAAACTGAACGAATATTGAAAATGAAAGTACACAGAAATTTATTACATTTACTTTGACATGACATTAATCTTATATTGGTTAGCTGGTGGTTTCCTATGTTATATTATGCTAGCTAAGACTTGGCAGTGTTGATAAGCTAAATACATCATTAATGATGTGTCAAAATGTACTAAGTAAGTTATTGTTTTTACAATTGAATAAAGATCTTAGATGCACACGGACAGAAAAATTAAGGTACACACAAGTACATTTTGTACATTAGAAATACTAATTATGATGGTTAATATACCATCAGCGGCCATTTTATGCTAATTTAGATCTAACAGTCTTTAAAAAAAATCTTAATATAGTATATAGTTGGTGGGGGTGTGTGAGTGTGTGAAAAACATCCGATTTCTACTTTAGCATTTGATGTGGAAGAGAAAAAAATATTCCGACTCACCGACTTTAAAGATCATTTTACAAGTGGCGAAACTAGCATTAACGCATATCAGGTGACTGTGAGATGGCGACCATTTTATGCTAGTTTAGACCTAACGGTCCTAAAAATATCTAAATAGACCATTCTTAATTTGACTTTGTTTTTGACACGCTAAGACACAAAATTCAGACTCACATACTATCAGGATATTTTACAAAAAGTGTTGATGCTCGCTATAATGGGAGGGCGGATCACGTGACCAGGAGATAGCAAGCGGACATTTTAGGCTAGTTTGTACCTGGCCGTCTTAAAAGAATATCTATCTTGTTTTACGCGAGTGTTTGTGACATACATGTGTTGTTTGTCTTTTGATTTTAATTGAAATAATTAAAATTCCAACTCACCTACTTTCAGGAACATTTTACAACAGGTTATGATGCTAACATAGAAAAAAAGGGGATCGGGTGACCGCAAGAAAGAGTTAGCTTAGACCACATATGTCAGAGTCAAGGCCCGCAGGCCACATTAGGCCCGCGAGAGGGTTTTACCTGGCCCGCGTGACGATATCAATATATTATTAGATCCGGCCCGCAGGCCGCTGCAAGCCAGCAGCCCGCAGTACGCATGAATACTACATTTCCCACAATGCAACGGGGACGCGCCGAGCGGGAGCAAAGCGGGAGGCGGTTTGATTTATTCAGCAGTCGATCAGCAGCAGTCATTAGCATAACAGCAAAAATTAGCCCAATATACCCATCAACAATGGCTAAACGGAAGGTGGACACTGAAAACCGGGGCTTTCAAACAAGGTGGGAGTTGGAGTACATGTTCACGGAGGTAGCTGGAAAAGTATCAGCGTCAGCCTCAAACAAGTAATGTAAAGTTGTAGTAATACAGTACTGTATATAAATGTATGTAAATACAGTAATAATACAGTAATGTTTCCTGTGCAATTACACATTTGAAGTTTTTACTCCGTTCAAGTTTAAAAGTTAAATATGCACATAAAGAAGGTCTTGTTTTTTGTTGTTCCCCTCGGGAATTTTAAAGCTTTATTGTCTATGTTGACTATGTTGTTTTTGTTTGCCGACTCTGTCCTGGGAGTGTTTGTTTTTCGGCTTTTCATGGAAAATAGATCTTGATGTGGACAACAGTCTTTTGATAAAATTGTCTCCTATTTAGCAGAGAAAATGACTTTTGATTGTTATTATTTGTTAATCAGTAATTCCTTTTTTTCACACTAACCCAGAGAAAGCCCAGAAAGGAAAGTCAATGTACATTTGAGCAGGACAGATGAGGTCCAGTGTGTTGATTGCTATTGGTTTTAAGTAACAAGAGATTTTTGCACTTTATTTTATTGTATTTCGAGGCAATATTTCTTTTTAATAATTTCAGATGATTGAATGATAGAAAATGGTTATGAGTTGTTGTTATGAGATATGTTATGAGTTTTTTATATAAAGGACATTTGTATTTTGTGCCTGCTGAAATTAAAAATGACTGACAGAGTCATAAGAAAATATTGCTTTATTTATACAATCATATTGTAATATATTTGTTGTGTTTTCAGTAGGTTAAATCTTGGTTTCAGTAAAGATTGGACAGTCCGGCCCTCGGCTTGTAGCCAAATGTTTTATTTGGCCCTCCGTCCATTTGACTTTGACACCCCTGGCTTAGACCCAGCATTCTTAAAAATATCGAATGAAGCACATTTCTGTGTGATATGAATTAATTATGATTATGTCGAAGGATTTATTTAAAAATCAGACTCACGGACTATCAGGAAGATTTTACATCATGTGGTGGCGCTAACGATAGCAAGCGGATCACGTTACCCCGAGATGGGGAGAGGACATGTTATGCTAATTTTGACCTGGCGATCTTAAAAAATATTTTTTAAAATCCTGTTCGTTTATGACATAAATTCATAGGTATTCTTTAAAAATAAGACTCACTGACTTTCAGACACATTTTACTACAGGTGGTCATGCCAACATAGCATGAACGGGGACCACGTGACTACGAGAGTGAAGTCGAGAAGTTTTAGAAAAATGTCAGAATAACTCCTTTTTTGTTGATTGTAATAAACAATTTTCTGTTGCTGTCACTTGAAATAATAAAATTCACACTCACTCAATTAATCCAAAGAACATTTTACAACAGGTGAGTGATGCTAACTATAGCAGGAAAGTGAGTCACGTGACCACGAGGGGGTGGGGGAGAGAGAGGGAGAGAGAGAAAATGACGTTAGGAAAGTTTCCCCCAGTCTTCGTCACATTTCTCCTCCACTTCATCTCTTTAGCAACAGTCAAAGTAAAAAAAATGCACTTAACCGCCTTCAGGGGAACTTTTCATTCCTCGACACCATTTTTACACGGCTGTCGATAACCAGAGAGAACATTTTCTTTTGCTTTTTTGTCTTTTGGGGGATTCAAGTTAGCGACATCCAGGCTTAAGGATGGAGACGTTATTTTACCTGCTCGCCCTCGCCTTGGCACGACTGTCTTGGGGTCTCGGATACGCGGAGCCTACCGGGGTCCACTCTGGCCAGAGAGCGGCCAGCAGACACAGGTACAAAATAACACATACTGTACTCTTATGCGGAATACGATATAACATTCAATCGTGATGAATATTCCTCATAATTTGACCGTCACTTAAAATTATATGTGTTTGTTAGAGTGCTCGACAAAAGCACTCGTTTTAAGTAAAAGTGTCACAAAATGTTCTATTCCATGCTACTAGTTCTAATTTAATCACGAATTTACTTAAACAATGTGATAGATTAATTTCTTAAATTCAACATGAATCCAAACGGCAACAGGTGCATCATCCCTCCTACGTCAAATTTATCTTAACTTAAAGGTGCAGTGCCAGTGTTGGTTTGAATATTGGGCAAAAATACATGAACTTACATACCAATGTGATTTTTTTCACATATTCATAGGTTGGCAAATTTGTATTTCTTTTGAATAGCAGAATCTACACCTCAAAGTCGCCGCCATGTTTGTCTGGCATCTTGCTGCTACACTATCCTCATTTGACACTGTTTTGCGTTCGCATTAGACAATACAGCGGCATCTAGTGGTTGAATATTACCATTAACTTAACCTAACTCCCAGTTTAAGGTACAACATCTATCACCATACAAGACCATTTAAGACTGGGGTCTTAAACTCACTTTACCTGGGGTCCACAGGAGCTAGGATGGGCTAAATAAGGATTTCCACAAAAAAAAGTTTGGATCAAAACATTCCGCTATTTATAAATATCATTTTTTAAATTCTCTCACAAAATAAGATCTAAAAAAGAAAACATTATGAATTCATAAGAAAATAAAAAAAATCAGGAATAAATAAATACATAATCAGCTAGGGCTGGACATAGAGAGACAGTGTGTATTATTCAGTTTCTCCTTGTGGTTAAAATTTTAATTCACTAAAAAAAAAGAATATTGATTCAAATAATAAGCAAAAATACAAGAACTACATTATGCCTAGTTTATAAATACTCAATGTATCTTACATAACCAGAGCCTCATCTAAAGGGAGGTGACATAATTTGCTGTCTTCTTGCTGCTACGGGTACCCAAAAACCAAAAACCTGGCTAAAGGCTGATCAGAAGAAAAAAACCTGTTCTATGGTCACTTTGATTAATATTGTTTTCATTCTTACTTGTGATTTTTAGCATTTGTTTTTGGTTGGACAACAGAAGACTACAACATATAGTGGTCAAATGATACACACTGTCTCTTAACTTTCTTATAAAGGTGGGGTCCTCAAACTATCATTCAGGGGGCTGCAAAAGGTCCCCTAGCAGTGAGTTTGAGACCCCTGGTTTAAAAGAGACAAATGTTGTGACAAAGTTCTTTATTTTGTGTAGTTCACATGATAAAAATGATACATTATTGATTTAATACAAATCAACTAAAATATTGCAAGGTGTTTTAATAATGTTACTGATTATGGTGAAAACTCAGCTATCCCATCCAAAATATTGAAATATTCTGAATAGGTTCATTTTTTTTTAATTTGATTGATCTGGCTTATATGATTGATATTGTTTATATGATTCATAGAATTAAGCATTCCAAATTATTTTGGGGATATGTCTCCTATAAGTCCTTGGCTTCAACTTGTCATCCCATTTTTCTTCTCAGGTAAATTATGTATTCTGTGATGTGATGTTTGTTGCAACATGATTGGAAAAAAAAAAGATAAATGAGAAAATACAAAATACTAGTAGGCTGTAAGCCATATTACGATTCTGGAGGTTGTCGTGATTACTGATGTGACTCAGCTGTGCCCGCTCATTTAGCGCAAACTGCCGCGGGTTCTGATTGGCTCCCGATCAGTATTTGTACCCAGTCCTGTCTGTACCCTGTTGTCAGTCCGTCTGAGAATGTCCGTGTATACAAGGCTAGCCTTTTTTTGACCCTGACTCTCGCCTGTCCTGTTTTTGCTCCCGTTTGTCTCCGGCTACGACCTGTTTGGATCCTGACCACGTCTGCTCCCCCGTCCCGGCTTACAACCCCTTTTTGTTCCATCTACGTCTACTCTCTGTTCTGGCTTACGACTCGTTTCCGACCCCGACCACGTCTTGCTCTCCCAGTCCCGGCTACCGACCAGTTTTCCGCCCCTGACACCGCCATCGCTCGCAACGGAAGATCCATTTCCGTATCACAATCCGAGTACGAGAGCGACTTGCTTCCCGTGCCCAGCAAACACCGGATCGTGGGCGCCGCCCTTCCTCTCTCTTTCAATAAAACTTGTGGTAAACGTCACACAAGTGGGTCCTTTTTCCATCTGGTCCTGACAGAGGTTTAGTGATTTTCTACTCTCTTTTACATAGTTATGAAGGTAGTTGTTGCTTAACATGATAATTAATTACTTGTCAACTCATTAGTCGTTGCACTTCTACTCTTATGAAATCAATAATAACTCAGAAACACTAACCTAACAGATTTTAAAGCGTTCGTATTAAAGATTTTGCGGCATCAATCAATGCCAGGATTATATCAAAAGACTCCTGACTACCAGTTTGTGTCACCTTTGAATTCTGACCATTTCAGGTTTGGAAAGTATTAGCAATATTAATAACAATCACAAGAATTCATTATATAATTTTTCAATCTACTTTTGGTTATGCAATTGAAAATTTTGAGTGTTTTGATTGTTTGATTATTATTTGTTGATTTATTAAACATATCATCTTTTGAGTATCAATTTTGAAGCCTAGAAATTGTCCTTCTGCAGTTATTAAAGAGATTGGCAAATGAAGGTTCAATAAGTTCATGAATGCAATGAATTTATAGTCTTCAAACCATCCGGTTGACTCTTGCAGAAAGAAACATGGCATTTATCTGTAATTTAGGGGAAGTATTAAACCGTCCATCAATCCATCCCCCATGAATGCTGCCTATCCTGTTGAGGATTCTCTGCAAGCTGGTGTCTAACCTTGGTGACTTTCAGGTGAAAGGCAAGACAGACGACTACTTCACTCATCTGCAGAGCTGACAAATAGAATTTTATAGACTGTGGCTTATCCTGTTCCTGAGCACAAGGATTTGGAGAATAGAATTTACTTGACCATCTTTTTTTGAGTGACGATAAAGAGTGGCACAAACCAACCACCCACCCCCCCCCCCCACACACACACACACAAATTAAACTTGGAAGTTAAAACATAGTAACACTGCCTCCATAGAAAAACTAACAAAAAAAAAGTATTGATTCATTTTTACTAGTTACCCTTCTATTGCTCAAGAGAGTCACTGATGCTGTATAGGTGATTGCAGAGTAAATGGCTAGATGATAAACAGCAGTGATTCATGCAAGGCGGGGCACTGAAGTGAATGTATAGGGTTCCTGTATCTGGACTGAGTAAAATTGCTCAACTCGGGTTTATCTCTATAGTCTATCCATCTATTTATCTACCCTGGTCATATCCCTCGAGAGGGGTGACCGACAGCAAGACAAACACATACATAAAAACAAAGAAAATAAAAAAGGGGAAAAAGTAACAAAAAACACACATTTTTTTTTTACCATGGCCAAACCAAATGCCCTAACACCCCAAAAAGTTAAGCACCTCGGCACCCAAGTTGGTTATGCTTTCGTCCCCCCGGATGAAACGGGACACAAGAAAGCGGCCGTGTCACTCGGGTCAGGGTGACACAACACACTCTTCTGTTGAACAGCAGGGCCCGACAGCTTTCACTGGTTTACCCCTGCCGCATCATACAGGTGCTCTGCCATCCCTTAGAACGCGTCCAAACATCCAACTATCCTTTCACAACATCTCTCCAGTCTCCACTCATTCCTATCACCAACAAGAGCTCTAATTTCCACAACATTTAGACCTTTTTTCCAGTGCACTCATAACACCATCCATCCACGTCAATCGCAGCCTTCCTCTAGGTCTCCTTCCATTTTCTTCTGGGACTCTCTATAGAACCAGTGTGAATTTCACTGCAATTATTCAAATGTGTGTGCCTTTCTGTAAATAAATGGCTTGATTACTCTTACTGAGGCATTCACAAAATTTCTACTGCTCCCCTAGTATATGCTTTTGTGTTTATATGACGATAAAACGTATACAAAATGACTGACAGTTTACGGAAAGACATATGCTATACAGCTGCGTTCATGCTTAGCATATGTTTGCATTTATGGCACGTGAAACGTGCGGGTGGCGTCTGGTGCTTGAGCTCCCTCAATATGTTATTCTATTGGTCTTTTTTTCGCCACATCACAGATCCCAGCTGCTGCTGTTTCAGCTCACTGAGTGATGCTACAAGGTCTGCGGGAGAATTTGCGATTGTGCGGGTTGTGTCGATTGCTTTCACAATCGTAAAAGGTGTATTTCAGCCTGTGACTTTGACACTAGGGTTACCGATGTATATGATGAAGAGTGTCTTTAGGGATAGGCAAGCAAACACCAGCACTGCGAAGATTGCAGTTGTGTCATGTTTTGACATTAGACTGATTTTTAGGGTAAGGTATAAGTGCTCTAAAATGATGTTTCCTTTTAAATATTTTGGTAAGTTAAAAAGTCTTTTATTTCTACCAAACAAATGTTCCAGAAGTCTTGGGCACATTTTGACATTGAATATCTCAGAAATTATTGAGGACATAAAAACACATCTGGTAAATTCAAAAAGCTTGTAATCTCAAATGTTATTTGGAATGTTGAAAGATGTTCAACGTGAGCACCATTGGTCACGCGACACACATCAAGCCGAAAGTCGAATTTCTGACAAACGCGTGTCAGCATTGCATTGTCAATGGTTGCAACAGATTCTCTTCGTGTCTTCAGCTCATCCCTGTCTCTTGGAATAAGGGGCATATAGACCAATCCTTTCACAAATACCCTACAAAAATAAATTGCATGGTGCAAGATCTGGAAATGTGGGTGGGCAGAGTGGGCAGGACATGTACTCGTGATCATTCTGCCCAGACCGTCCAATCCACCTTTCTAGCAGTGTTGTGTTCAGAAACTGTCTAACTCTGAGGCTTCAGTGTGGCGGCTTGGATGACCTGAGATGACAAGCTTTCTGAATTTAACTGAAATCTTTATATATCCTTAAAAGTCTCTGCAATATTCAATGTCAAAATGTGCCCAAGCCATTTGGAAGAGCTTGTATTTTAATTTTGAAAACAGTATCGGATACTTGGCATAATTAAACAGTATAAGTTACAAAATAATGTTAACAGTTTTCTTTTGTTTTCTATTTTTACATTTATTTTATATCCATGTTTAAAAGAGGCTTGCGCGTCACTCATGTTGTCCTCGTACAAATGTACAGAGTTTGCTGCTAAATTCTCAAGACCAGAACAGGACCCACTTGTGTTGCGTTTGTCACAAGTTTCTTTGAAAGAAAGAGAAAGGGTTGCGCCCACGGTCAGGTGGTTGCTGGACGAGGGAATCAGGTCGCTCTGAACGCGGAAGTGGATCTTCCGTGACGAGCGACGGCGGAGTCGGGAACGGAAAAACCGGTCAGTAACCGGAACAGGAGAGCAAAAACGTGGTCGGGGACAAAAAGAGGTCGAAAGCCGGGATGGGAGAGTCGACGTGGTCAGGACCAAAAATGGGTCGAAGCCGGGGGACAGACAGGAGCAAGAACAAGTGGGAGTCAGGGTCTAAAAAAGGCTTGCCTAGGGTTAGCTGAGGTTCGTAGACGGACTGACAACAGGGGACAGATAAGGGGGGTTTAAATAGGGACAGAGAGCCAATCAGAGTCCAAGGCAGCTGGCGCCAAAGGAGCGGGCACAAGTGATGCATATCGGTAATCATGACATAAATGTTATTGCCCTGCTTTCATCATGATGCACTATTATTATAACTTAGGCCAATTTACGCACTATGTTGTAAATATTTTTGCCTATTTACTGACAGTCTTTTATCTTATTTTTCGCTTTAAAGTCTCTTTTATGTGTTTGCCTTATCTAATCTCATTGCAAACATTGTGTCACTGTGTTTTTCTCAATTACAATGAAGATAATTCAATTTAATGTAAATTTTGAAATTGTAAAAAAAAGTTGAGGCTGACCGTTTGAATAAAATTCAAATGGCGGTCGAAATATTTGGCTACTGTGTAAAATAGTTTCCCTTTATCCTCTTTGGTAAAAAAAAAAATGAAGGTGACTAAATCAGATCTAGAAAAAGAAAATCACATTTTTGCGGCTTTTGTTGAGTGCAATGAAACACAATAGGGAAATGGAGATGCCGGAGAGATGAGGGAAGCCGGGATAAACATTTATTCTGAGTGAGTCACAATACGGAAAAAGTCCGTTGTAGGACTTAGAGAAGACCCAAAGAACCTAGAAGAATGTCTGGGAAATATTAAGAAGAAGACAAGCAATCATATTATTGGAAAACTATTGAAATAAATGAAGGATTGAAAACACTTGACCGAAGAGAAGCCAGGAGAAAGAACGAGATACATCGTAGCCTCTCTTGGTGAATCCGGTTAGCTGTTAGGGATCCGAGTCACTTTGAACAAAATCCACCAAAATGAAGTGAAAGAATTTAACGGCGTGTGACCCTCTGACATGCGTTTGAACTCAAATCACGTGTTTTGACAGATGTGTCTACGCCGCCGTAAGTGCTAAACACGCTTTAAGCAAGTGAAGACGTCCAGCAGGCGTTTGACAAGACGTTTTCCCGTCAGTATGACTGTGATAAAGTGTGTGAGTGATATTGGAATACAGCTGGTTGAGGCCAGCTTGGAAACAAAAAGCCAAGCGCACCACTAAAGGCAGTTGTATCATCCCACGCAGTAATTATGCAAACATATATATGTAAAAATATGTATAAATTATTCTAGAGAATGTCAATTGAATCTGCAGTTGTGCCTCATAAATTGTCTTTTGACGCATCACATTTTCAATTTTGTATTGTATGTGTCAGTGTGCTGCTGTATGAATCCCAAGCTATTAATACTACTGTGTCATGAACCAGATCAGGATCAGGACCCAAACGCGTGACGTTACTCACACAAGCCTTTTTTTTTTTATATGGGAAATGGGGAGTAATGCACGTTAGGCAGCAGTCTCGCGTGAAATGAACGGAAGCCAGAGGCCGATGAGATCAATACCAATTGCCTGAGTTGATATCGGACAGATGGGACAGACAGGATAGATCGTAGACAGGATATCAAAAAAAAAGCAGGACAAAATAAACGGGAACAATAACGGGCAGGAAATACCAACAGGAACAGGACCGAATCGAAACCCACGTCTTGTGGGGCAGAAGTTCGTTGACGGATTGACAAACGAAAAATGGAGCACTGAGCTTAAATAGGCAGAAAGCCAATCTGTCAATGAGCCGCAGCTGGTGCCACACGGGCGGGGCCAATTGTGCGCCATGGCAACCGTGACACTACTGTGTAAAACTGTATGATTACACGTTTAAAAGGGTCAAGGACACCATACCAGCAGGCACTGCAATGTTACCAATTTCAGTTAACCCCGTTTTCCCTTTCTTGGCCAATCCTCATAAAGTATGCAATTGTAGCCTTTTTGTCAGTGGACAAATCTACTCAAATACGTGTGTAATAATAGTGGGAAAAGGATCCAATGTGGCCCCAACTATTGTAAATGAATTAGCCTTCAGTCGTTTCCTGGATTCAATGCGATTGGGGCCAAGTTGTTTCAATTGTTTTTACATATGTGCAAGACAGAAGTAAGACACTTGGACCATTGCATTCATGGAAAGTGGAAAATCAGATGATGTGATTTGGAATTCCTACAGAAGAAAAGTGTACCGCACAAACACGCAGTTTCCTACATCCGGGATATTTTGATGCCGCAAAGAATTGTGGACTTGTAGTACGGAGCAAAAAATACGTGCAAACTCCAGCTTATTCACTTAAAAAGTCTTGTTTATTGGTAGACTTCTTCGGAACACATCCACTTTATTTTCCATGGTCCAAATGCCACAATTGTATCCGTCCATTAATAGTGTAATTCCTTGCTTCTCGTAAGCTATTTACAAGCACAACTTGCAAACAGACAGGATGCAGCAATGAATGAATGACTGAATGAATGACTGAATGAATGAAAACTTTATTCGAACATCAAAATAGAAATAGAACAAAAACAATTACTCAACAACAAAATAATGTTACATAATATGTTTGAAGGGCAGCACGGTGGAGCGGTGGTTAGCGCGTGTGCGGCACAGTTCTGAGGTCATGGGTTCAAATCCAGCTACCAACCTTCCTGTGCTTGCGTGGGTTTCCTCCGAGCACTCCAGTTTCCTCCCACATTCCAAAAACATGCATTCCAGGTTAATTGGCCGGTCAAAATGAGCGAGCAAATTGTCTGTCCCTGTGTGCCCTGCAACTGGCTGGCAACCAGTTCAGGGTGTCCCCTGCCCACTGCTCGGAGATGGCTGGGATGGGCTCCAGCACCCCCGCGACCCTACTGAGGATAAGCGGTGCAGATAATGGATGGATGGAATATGTTTGAAAAGGGGTAGTAAGAAGCAAATGCTTATATTCCCTACCCCTTCATCTTCCCGACCAAATACACCAATGATATAACAACAATTGTAATGATATTAATAATAAGTTATGATATAAGAATAGCAACAATTACACAAAGTTAACTAGACGCACTATTCCCAAACTCCCGCACCACTCATACCCCATACCCTCCTCATCATGTATTCCGCCAGGAATGTTTTTTGTATTTAAATTTGAACAAGTGAATAGTTTGACACCGTTTGATCTCGTCTTGCAAACCGTTCCAAAGCTTGACTCCACACACAGACACACACAAAGTTTTCCTGGTGGTTCTCATATTTGGGATTATGAATTCACTACAGCCCCTTAAGTTATAATTTCCCTCTTTCCGAATGAATAATTTAGCAATGAAGCGCACTTTTAGAGTGAGAGCAAACAACCACGGTATTTTGTTGGTTATGTTGAGTGACAAGATTGAAATCATCCTTTATTTAATGTCAAACGTTAAATGTGGAAACAAGTCTTTATGTGGAATGACGTCACTCGTCAAGTTGTTTTTCTCTCTAGTCCGGGGTGTCCCTTGCCTAGTTGCACTATGATAAAACATCAGACCTGTCTTGGAGTCAAATCCAGTCTTCTTGAAGGTGAACTTCTGACCTTCTGCTTTCTAGCCGTGTAGGCAAACACATGCTTCACCAATATAATACTAATCATCGCCAGCATTTATGTTCAGGCTTTTTAGTTTTAGTGTGTTTTCCCATAAATGGTCATAAGTTAAAGTGCGGATAACAATGAAGCAAATGGCAGCAATCGCGGATGGTCTCTGTATATCTCGGTGACTGCCAGGCTAAACAATCAAAGAGGAGTTTACACAGTCATGCTGTCCTTACGTTTTGGAACGAGTCCAAACAGAACGCTTAAACCGCAGTCACTCGGGAAGAATGTGTGTTCTGCCATTATGTCGACCAGTATGCAATCGCTCAAGCATGCAAGGGTGCACTCAAGTGTATATGTCTGTGTGTCTAGGGCTATACCTTTACAACCACACGGGGGGGGGAAGCTTGACCCAGGGTCAGAGTTCAAACGCGGAGGCTCACCTCTTTACCGATGAGCTCATTGAAGTCGTTGTCGAAGCCTCCCCTTAAAGGCGAATGGAGGCTCTCGTAACAAAAGCGACCGCTTGGTTGTTTCTTTGTTTAAGTATTATGCCTCATTCCCGCATTTTTTTCCCACTTTGAGCACCCACTTGCCCTCTGGGTGTCTGTTTTTAAATTTCACTGCACATTCCATCTCTGACACTCAAAGTGATTTACTGCTAAAAAAAAGATATATTTTTCCTAAAATGTATCTGTACCGTCTATTCTAAGCGAGGCACTGGAGTCCTCTGTCTTTGCAAAAAGTCTAGCCACCATTGTTTGTTATTTTAGCGATTTTATACTGGTCAGTGGAGCACAGACCTCCCCTAAGACTAAAATGGCAACAAAAGGTTTAACAAATAGAAGTGTAGACTGCAATGTTTATTTTCATTTGGCGTTCAGAAGGTTACTTTATATTTAATCGACAATGACGAACAGAAGATTAATATACTTCGTGGTTATGGGAGGTGGATGGTTCCTTTGTATTAAACATAAATACCTTATTTTATTTGTGATTTAAGGCAAACCCTCACCAAGATTCTTCTTTACTTTGTTTCAATTCATACGTTCACACAGACAGCGCCTGACTTGTAAACAAATACAGTATTTGCATCCAGCACATGAACACAATTTGTGGGCAACCATTTCCTGTTGGGTTTAGGCACTCAAGGAAACAAGCAGATTACTTGCTGAATATGCCATTCATGGGCGGCAGACGCAACCACACCCTCTTTTCCCCCAAACCCTCGTGTTGTATTTCACCACATATGAATACCAAAATCATTACTGTTTAATTCTGTTTCCAATGCCCAAGTTTATATTTTATATTTATTTTGTTATTAGGTGTTGTAATCGTGGCTGGTCACCGTTTGGTACCTCGGCTTTTATTTGGGACTTAGCCATTTAAATTATCATCTCTGTCAATGTCTTTATAGTTACGCTTGTGAGCAACAATTTTTGACTAGCCATAGCCTACAGCCAAGTGGTTAACATAAGTGGCTGGAGATGGAAAGGGAGGACAAAGAGATGGAAGTGGATTATATTTACCTGGCAAAAGAGAAGGCAGGAATTTAGACAATGAATGAATGAAAACATTATTCGAACATTAAAATAAAAAAGAGAACAAAAACATTTACTCAACAACAAAATAATGTTACATAATATGTTTGAAAAGGGGTAGTAAGAAACAAATTGGTTATATTCCCTACCCCTTCATCTTCCCTCTTAAATACACCAATGATATAACAACAATATAAATAATATTAATAATAAAAGTTATGATGTAACAAGAGCAACAATAACCCAAAGTTAACCATAGTTCTAGACGCACTATTCCCAATCTCTCGTATCACCCATTTTCTTCATCTCTGTATTCCGCCAGTAATGTTTTTTCGTATTTAAATTTGAAAAAGGGAATAGTAGGACATTGTTTGATCTTGTCTTGTAAATTGTTCGAAAGTTTGACTCCACACACAGACACACACATACTTTTCCTGGTGGTTCTCACCTTTGGGATTATGAATTTACTACAGCCCCTTAAATTATAATTTCCCTCTTTCCGAATGAATAATTTATGGATGTTTTCTGGCACTATGTTTATGTTGACCTTAAATAGCAGTTGTGCAGTGAAAAATTTTACTAAATCATCCAATTTTAATAATTTGGACTTCTAAATCTTGATTTACTTTGCGATTACCAAAGAATATTACTTTCGTTTTATTTAAATTTAAAGATAATTTATTTATATCCATCCATTATTTTAGGTTAATTAATTCACAATTAATACAGGTTACCAAATCAATATAGTTATCATTTGAATAGAAAATGTTAGTGTCGTCTGCAAATATTACTATTTTCAATACTTTTGAGCCATAAAAATATCGTTTATATGTAAATTAAATAACTTTGGATCCAGGATAGCACCCTGTGGTACTCCGCAACAGATGTCCAAGTATTCAGATGACAACTCTCCCATTTTCACATATTGCCTCCTACCTGTCAAATAACTTTGAATCCATTGCAAAGCTACACCCCTGATGCCATATCTTTCCAGTTTTTTTAATAGTATATTATGATTAATGATATCAAATGCTTTTTTTAAGTCAATAAATACCACAACTGCGTATCTCTTTTTTTCTATGCTATGGGTGATTTCTTCTACTGCATCAATAATAGACATTGTTGCCGATCTGTTTGCTCTAAAACCATATTGACTTTCATTAATCAATTTATGTTTATCTATAAATTGTTTTAGTCTATTTTTGTAAAGTTTCTCTAATATTTTAGAGAACTAAGGAAGCAGAGATACAATACATAATTTATTACCCTTATTGAGCACAGGTTGAAGTGCAGCTGTGAGAAATGCCACAAAATTAAGAGGGCTGACTGTAAATGTGAATTGTGGTCAGGTCGTGATATTTTAATCTAGTAACACGGCCCCGGACGCCCTCCATTCTTCACTGCTGGAACTAATGCCAAGATTATTTCTTTACTTTCATCAGCCCAATTTCTTTCCAGCTTTTTGCATGAACGTTGCTTTGCTGGATTAGTGTATGGAATGTTTGACCTCACTGTTCTCAGAGTGAGAATAAGGCCAAAGGTGTCCGTAAACAAGTTGACTGTGCTCTCTTTGCAGCAAAGAGCACTCACAAAGTCATGTCGGCACTTAGTCGTCATCGTTTTACAAATATAAATGCTCCTCTTGTGGATTCTGAGGTACTAAAGCGCCTTGATGGAAAGACCTCGAGGGAAAAAATGTCAGAAAAGCTCTCTAGGCACTCCAAAGATGGAGACATTTGTATCACTGTAAACATATAGACATCTGCCTGTGGACTTTATAAAAGCCAGTGTCTGTTCTCCATCAAGCTGGGATAACGGCACAAACTTGATGGTTATCTTTTCGTAATACGGGATAACTTCTCCCTGGAGGCAGCTCACTAGGACCAGAACACAGAAAAGGACTTGGAATGCATTGCCACTACCTTCTTCAAATACTCAATTTTGTCCGCCTGTGTTCCATTTCACCCCCTCTCAAAAGTACATCCAAAACACACAACGTGAAACCAACCGCGATAACAGTTCAGCGGCAGCTGTGTTTATGGTGGCTGACCGTGCGGATGGTTCCCGAAGCGAGATGGCAAAACGCCGTAGCCAGACTAGCATCACTTTTCAAACGCAATGCAATAGGAATAGTTATAGCAATTGCCAACCAAGTAGGTTTATTGCAGTGATGAGCGTTAAAGTTTTCAACACTTGAATGCTTTCTGAGTCCAACAATATAATCCCCGTTCATAAAGCGAGCTAGAAAAACATAAATGACATCATAGACAACATAGCAAGTGCGGATAGCCAGTTTTTTGTCATTGCTCAGTGCGGGAAAAACATGCTCGCCTGAGTAGATAACAGACTGAACCTGGTATTTATATAGCAATCGTAAGCAAGATATTGCTTGGAATTGGAAAACAAAACCTCTCCTTTCCTTCGTTGACTCCACCTGTAACGGTGTGAATCCAGCCATAATCTGATTCATCATAGAACTCTGCATCCAGGTTGCGGTTGGAATTGGATTATTGATTTGATCTTGACTGCGGACTCATGAACTTTGAGAAACTAGCGATACCCTTGGAACTTAAAATGTATTATTGTGTGACTTTAAATTCCGACATGAAACAGATTTAGGTTGATACTAAAACCCCATCAGTGCACTGAAAAAAACCCAATTTACAACTTACAATAAGTTTATCCACCAAAACAAGAGTAGATAAGCACTCATTACACAGAAATAGAAATAAAATAGGATTATTTCCCAAAGATTCACCAAATTTAGAATTTCACATTCAACACCTTTAACCAAATAAGAGTGTTTGCCTAATGTAACCTATGTAAAATGTTGTTTAGGTTCTTGCCCATTGTTCATTAAATTGTCAGCATTTGTTCAAATTAATTCTTACACTGGTGTTTCCGCTATTATTTTTTACCACTCATAAAACATAGAACTAGTCTAGTAGCTTTTCTTCCTTCTGCTTAACAGCATAGGTTCTTCGTGTCATTTATTGCAGTGATGTGTGGCAAAGCTTTTCAACACATGAATGCTTTCTGAGTCTGACAATATAATCTTGTAATCTGAGGATGACCAGAGTAGGCCTGAAAGTGGAGGACAAAATCTGCAGGGTTTTTTTGGGACTTGTAATCATTTTTATTTTGTTCGAACCTAAACCATTCTTTGTCATTTCAATGTTTGAATGATCACAATCTCCTTTTCACAATTTCATCCTTATATCCTCTGTAGTTGATAAACCTGACACTGAAGATCACTTGAGCGGCAAATCAGATTATAGATTTAATTTATTACCAATAAATACCCTGAGGGAAATTAACTAGCTAATTAAAACTTCTACCGTCTGTACTGGGGGGAAAATAACGGCATTACATTACAAAAGCAGCAGACTGACAAACATTCTGTATATGACAGTGGTACAATGAGGGCATACTGATTGAATGGTTCAGTGGGGCCTGTTTTTTAGCAGAAAAATGGCAGGGGGATCAAACTTTTCCCTAAATCTCATTGTCTTGTATCTGTACCCTGACGGTAGTAGGATGAAGTATTGGGATAGTGGGTGAGTAATATTGTCATGATTACTGATTGGGGGCACCTGCGGCTGCCCTGTTGGCGCCAACAGCCATGGGACCTGATTGGCTGTTGGACTATTTTTAAACTCCCGTCTTCCGAAAAGAACTCGTCAGACCGTCTGCGAACCTATGTTCTCAGCTAGGGAAGCTTTTTTACTCTCTGACACTATCCTGCCCTGCTTCCTTCCTGATACCTGTTGCCAACCTCTTTTCTGGGCCTATTTCTGCTTTTGTTCCTTTGTCCTGGCCATCGACCTGTTTTTGCCCTGTTTCCTGCCTGATACCTGTTGCCGACCTCTTTTCTGGACCCGTTTCTGTCTTTGCTCCTCCACCCCGGCCATCGACCTGTTTTTCTCGCTGCCAACGACTACCCTCGCTCGACACGGAAGTGCCACTTTCGCGTTCCTGCTATCTGCTAACCGTGACTGACGATCATCGGATCGTGGATGCAAGCACTGTTCTCTTTCTTAATAAAAACTGAATAAAACGAACACTATTGGGTCCCATCAGATATCCTGGACTATTGTGTTTTTAATTACATCTGAGAGGTTGGGTGTGGGTAAGGTGATGATTTTAGCTGCTGTACGAACTATATAAACCTGGACTGTAGCTCCAACCATTGTGTTGTCTTTCATGCAATCAATCCAATGTTGTCCGGAGCCAAAAAACGCTCAACATTATACTGACTGTTACTATTGCCCAAACAAAACACACAATGGTACATTGTTAAATCTGTGATGTCTTGATGTAATTTACCTTTTCCAATTATTATAATGACATCAGTTGGAGATTTAAACTCAATTATGTCTTGTTTTTTCTGGAAAACCTTGTCATCGGGCCTGACTCGACATTTATAATAAATTGCACCAGTCATCATTTCTTCATTTCCTTAAGCCTGTGTGTTGCTTTTTCTCTGTGTGTGTGTGTATAATCGTAGGAATTGGTGTGCTTATGTGGTGACCCGCACTGTTAGCTGTGTGATGGAGGACGGCGTGGAGACGTATATCAAACCCGACTACCAACGTTGTACCTGGGGCCAGTGTCCTCGAGTGGCGTGAGTAGTACCCATTACTGATCTACACAAACACATAGTAGAACCTGAGGGCTTAACATATTCGAGCAATTTTCCCCATTGAAAATTATGTAAATGTATTACAAAAAGATTTTTTCCAGGTTCAAACTGTTCCCATTTTAAAACAAGTGCATACATTTGACGTTATAGAGGTATTAAATAAATACTCCTTATTTTGCTTTACTTTGCTTTACTTTAAGGTAAAATAAAATAAAAGTATATCTGTCAAGTTAAATTATTTTTGTTCATTTTATTATTTTTTTCTTTTATTGACATATAGATTGTTGTTATTTTAATATAAAGTGTAGTTATAAAAATGTAAACATATAAATATATTGTTACGAAACTACCACGGTTGCCATGGCGCCCAATTGGCCCCGCCCGTGTGGCGCCAGCTGCGGCTCATTAACAGATTGGCTTTCCATCTTTTTAAGCTCCGTGCCCTCTCTCTTACTTGGTCAGTCCGTCAACGAACCTCTGCCCTGCAAGACGTGGGTTATAAAACTAAGAGAAATGTAACGCAAGTGGGTCCTGTCTCCGTTCTGGTCCTGACAAATACTATATCGATAATAAAAGAAACAATAAATATGAATATAAAACGGAATCATTAAAGAATAATTAATAAAGAAGATATAAAACAATAATAATTCTAATGAATAATAACATTAGTGACGTCATGCTCGTCCCAGTGTTTTTTTTTGTTTCAATTTGTTAATGTGGCGCCAACCCAAACCCCAAGATAGATGAACATTGAAGAGTTTATTCAAGCATGTCTAAGAAATGCACGCACTCACACGGGCATTATAAGGAGCTTGGAAGAGGCAGCAATGATGACACAAGCCAGGAGATGGTGGGGGCTATTAAAAATGATCCAAATTCTTTGTAGCCCCTTTGAATGAAATTATTTGACAATGGAAGGTGATTGTTCACCGTGTGGAAGATTTTGTTGAAAAGAGAGCGGGTGTGTGATGTCATTGTGAACAGTCGCATATAAACAGCATCCATCAGCAACATGTGCTTGAAAGTTCGGCTTTTGTGCCTCGTTTTTCCAGAAAACTCCACCTCGTAGACACTCAGGGCGTTCCGCTATATTCTCTGCACATTTAAACAAATACAGTATCTATCTCCTCATGAACTTCCTGGCTTTTATTGCACTGGCTGCTCTCCTGTCTGTCGGCTCCATCTGGCCTCTTCCTGTCTGACGATACTCACTTGACAAAGCCTTGTTTTGCTTCGGGGAGATCTTTCATGATCGTCTGGTCCGATATTTGCTTGCTTGTCGTTGCCAAAGTGTCGCCATGTGCGAGTTTGCACCCGACGGCTTCCAAATTCACTGATAAAACTGCGTTCAAAGCCACATATGCTTTACTCTGCTGACCAAGGAGTATCTGGTGTCCAAAGCCCAGGAACAAACAGACTTTATATGGGATGGGGTTTAATTCTGTCCTCCAAATACGGATCGTATTCACTGAGAAAAAAAGCAAAACAGAAAATTCTCCTGATGTTTTTTTTCTTCTAATGAAGTACAATCACGTTGATTTAGACACCAGCTTGAGTTTTTTATCCTTGCCTCATGATTTTCTGGGCCATGAGGAGAATGGAAAATAATCTCACTCTTTCTCTGTCTTTTTTTGTAATTGTTCCACCCACAACCTTTCTAGCAGTTTCTTAAATTTCCCCTTGACGCACGATTTCTCTTACTTTTCTCACGCTAATGCTGCAGCGAGCACGAACTTGAAGATCTTTGAGCAAACGAGTTCCAAGTAGATGAAAAAGCATTTAAAGGAAGAAAACCTGCTAAACAATTACAGAGCTTGTTAATGTGTCGAGAGTCGCTGCCATAAACATTTAATGGGACTTCTGTCCATTTCTATGCTTATTATTATCCAGTTTTTGTGATAGAATAAAACATTAATGGCCAAAATAAGCAACCTTTTTTTTAAGCATCAATAGCCGCATGTGGCTAAATTTCATCGCTATCATGGAGTATGAAACAATAATCTCTTTGGCACAGTGAGTCCTTTAGCCTTGTTTTGCGCCCAAGAAAACCTAGATTATTTTTATTAGTCAGCCGGGTTAATGATGTGGAACAATAGTCATCTCCCATCTTATTTGACATAACATGGGGCTCAGGGGGAAGGAGGGAGTTTTGTTTTAACCCTCACAGATATTGATGGTATTCCCTTTTCTACCAGCTCAGTGGCCTTGGGGTTAGGGCGCCCGCCGCGAGACTGGGAGGTTTGCTGGTTCAAGCCTCATACTTAAGACAACATTGGTACCCATTGCCTCCCAGCTTGGCGCTCGGCATTAGGGGTTGGAATTGGGGGGTTTGGTCACTTAATGACTCCCAACGAGATCTTGCAATACATCAGTTGGGTTGAGCGAAGGGGCCGGCAACCCCCTCCTTTGTATCAATCTCCCAGAAAAAGTCAAAAATGTGAATATGTTCTTGACTCTAGCCACCTCCCACTGGGGAGATATGGCTCCGGTATATAATATATATATATATATATATATATATATATATATATATATATATATATATATATATATATATATATATATATATATATATATATATATATATACACACACATTATAATATTCGCTTTTTTAGTCCCATGATGGTCACAACATTATTGTTTTATTGGTCACAGGGTTTGGGAATAACAAAAAACATGTTACGGCTTGACGTAATCAGGAAACATTTTTTTTAATTGTATTTTGTTACAGTTATAGAAAAAAAGACAATCAAATAGTGATTGCAGCATTACAATTTTTTTTAAACTTTATTTTGTATACACAATGCGCCAATAGACGAATGGTGTCATAATTTCAATCACTGACATGAGAGCAACAGATAGAGATTATGTTCACACACAACGTACACAAGCCGTATCTGTTGCGCAGATTCTATGTGGTGGCATCTTGTCCTCACTGCATGTTTGTCAGAGTGTGTTGCAGGTAAAAGCAATTCTTTATGTATTTTATTTCTACTTCAATGTAGCACTAGGTAGCTCGGTAGTGATGCGTTTAGGGGCATTTAGGAAATTTTATCTATTATCTTTTAGTATTTTTATCACGACCAGCACACAGGGTAGACCCAATCGCGTGATGTTTTCTCACAATTTAATTGAAAGAAAGAGGAAGGGCAGCGCCCGCGATCCTATGCTCACTGGACGCTGGAAGCAAGTCACCCTCGTGCTCAGATTGGGATCGGAACACAGAAGTGGATCTTCCGTAGCGAGCTATGGCAGTGTCAGCGACGAAAAAACTGGTCGGTAGCCAGGATTGGAAGAGCAAGGCGTGGTCGGGGTCGGAAACGAATCGTAAGCCAGAACGGGAGAGTGGACTTAGTCAGGGACAAAAAAGGTCAGAAGCCGGGACGGGAGAGCAGACGTGGTCAGGATCAAAACAGGTCGTAGCCGGAGACAGACGGGAGCAAAAACGGGACAAGTGGGAGTCAGGGTCGAAAAAGGCTTGCCTAGTATACACTGAGGTTCGCAGACGGAATGACAACAGGGGACAGACAGAACTGGGTTCAAATAGTGGCAGGGAGCCAATCAGAACCCGCGGCGGTTGGCGCCTAATGAACGGGCACAGCTGAGTCACATCAGTAATCATGACAATTTAGCAGTTTATTGTTGTCCAAAATTCACTCTTTGTTCACTGTTTTGTTATGTGGTGAGAGTCAATCTAAATACTCACCTGAGAAAAGGTTCGGAATCCTCACTTCAAACAAGTAAAAAAGTTTATTACATTTTTAAAGTAACACTCCCAACCCTGCCTGTTTGTGAAAAAGGGGTTTCGTAAAACTCTCCCGGAAGAACATCATCTTTTCATCCTCACCCATTTTCATTGTTTTCTCAGGTACCGGACGTTCAGGAGGCCGAGGTACAAGGTGGCCTACAAGATGGTGACAGAGATGGAGTGGAAATGTTGCCATGGATACTCTGGGGAGGACTGTCGTGAGGGGCCGGTCTCCGGCGGACGACCCCACAGCACACACATGGGCCAAACGCAAGGCGGCGGGCAGGGTGGAAGCGGTGAGTCTCGTAAGTGGCAGAAACTCTGAATGACTTAATATGAAGCACATGTTTCATATCAAGAGTTCTGTGGCCTTTGAGAGAAGAATCGGACACTCTAATTGTGAGTGTAATGCTGTGGTTTTGTTTTCAAGAGACATGATGCAATCATTTCCTTAAGTCTATCGAAAGCAGTGAAAACTGAGCCAGGCAGCAATTTGTCCACAGCCAAATGTACCCGAGTTAAAAAATGTCTTGCTGGCGTATTCGTTATCCCATTTACAAACATGAACACGCTTTTTCATTTTGCTGAACCAAACAAACCTGGACACAAAATCAGGTTTTTGCAAAAATGTGAACAGGGCATTCACTCATTAAAGCCAGAAAGGGATAAAAACATTTGCGTTAGTAAATACTTCTGTAATGATCTGCTGATGACTCTAATTATGCAGGAAATCCGAAACCAAGGAAGGCGCGCTCAAAAAAAGGGAGGATGTTTGATAACCTTGGCACAAAATAACAAACAAGTGATCTCAAAACAACTAACCAAATGTTCAAAAAAGAAACAAAACCAAACCAGTCGGGTTGGGGCAATATTGAGAGCTTAGAAATTATCTGCAGGTGTTGGGATGAATTAAGCACAGGTGTGCATTTTCCTGCCACTCCCCCCAAGTTGGCAAACTAAAAACAACAAGCCAGATTCTGACGTACTTGCGATGTTCAATTGCCAACCCTTTTTTGTGCTCAGGCGAGAGTGAAAAAGTGAAACAGCTGGAAGAAACAATCATCGGCCTCTCCAAAGACCTCCACAACATCCAAACTTCCATTCACGATTTAAACCACAAGTTGTACGTCAACGCATTCTTATTACCCCCTACGTGCTCGTCAGGAAAATAAGGTCAAATCTTGTCCTGTACAGTTCAGTACTAAACGGCGCCATCGTCCCAGCTGATTCCGCCCAACCGCAAATGAAGGAAACCATTCACAACATCCACACGAAGCTGGACCATCTGTATAATAGGACACAGGTAAAATCAAATGTATTTTGCTATATTCCAGGAACTGAATCAAGGTGACAATTGGTTTTGTTCGTTCAGGTCCACGATCAGACCCTGATCAGCATTAACAACCACTTAGAGAATGGTGGGGGTAATGACCTGGACGGAGCCGCCGTGGGGGGAGGACAGCAGCTGAACACACTCAAGGAACAAATACTGACCGAGCTGGAGAGAAGAGTGACTCTGTCTTGCTCGGCCTGCCAGGTGAGCCCCGATAGACCCAACAACAATAAATGCCTGGATCCGATTTATTTATCCAGGTGCCTCTCAACTGCACTTATCAGTACTCATTCTGGTATCATATAGTGTTAAAAGTATTATGAAAGTCTACAAATTCCACCCCCAGGGGTCGAGGATGACTGTCCAAAGCCATTTAAAGCCATGACTTTACTCTCCATAAACAGTGAGTAATTTCTGGCCTCATTCACCTTTCATGGGCCCTTGCAAGAAGGCCTGTGCCTGCTAATTGCCTGTGAGTGCCCATGAAAGAATTAGGTTGAGTGTGAGGGAAAATTACATCATTTTTTAACTATAAACTGTAACTGCATTTCCTATTCTAAATATATTCAAACTCTGTGTCGTGTCCGTGAAAGTCTGTATATGTGACGTTAAACACTCATGGCTGCATAATTATTGTTAAATTTTGGTATGTGTATATAATTTAGAATCGGGCCTCATTTTTTTTTTCCCCCGAAAAAAAACTTAGCAAAAACTTAAACTTAAATTTGTCAAGTTAGATAAAAATGCACCTTTTAAGTATTTATATTATATGTGTGTATTTTTTTACGATTATTTTGCTTATATTTTTTACACATTTGATCAATTTTCTACTGTACTTTTGATAGTGCGACTTTGCAATTATATTTGTATTTTTTACATGCAGTTTTAAATGTTGTGTCAGGACCAGAACGGAAACAGGACTCAATTGCGTAGTAATGTTTATCACAAGTTTTATTGAAGGAAAGAGGAAGGGCTGCGCCCACGATCCGGTGTTCGCTCTCGTACTTGGATTGTGAGCCGAACACGGAAGTGGATCTTAGGTAGCGAGCTATGGCGGTGTCAGGGACGGAAAAACTGGTCGATAGCCGGGACTGGTAGAGCAAGGCGTGGTCAGGGTCGGAAACGAGTCGTAAAGCCGGAACAGGAGAGTGGACGTAGTCGGGAAGCAACAAGGGGTCGTAAGCTGGGATGGGAGAGCAGACGTGGTCAGGATCAAAACGGGTCGTAGCCGAAGGCAAACGGGAGCAAAAACAGGACAGGACTGGGTTTAAGTCGGGACAGGGAGCCAATCAGAACTCGCAGCGGTTGACGCCAAATGAGCGGGCACAGGTGAATCACATCGGTAATCATGACATTTTGTTTAATTTACTGTACTTTTTTTCTTGTGTTGATGTAGTCTTCTGCAAGAAGTCCACTGAAAAAAAGGAATCATTTAAATTTTATATTTTGGGGGATAGGGGGGTTATCGGATTTTTTACATTGCTTTTTCTATTTTCTAATTAAACTTTAATGAGTATCAACCTGTGGTGAGGGACCCTCTCCTTGTGAGAGGTAAGAGAATTCTCCCACCATTGACGCTGTGTGTCGTAAGACTAAAGTGGAGGGAGCGAGGGGACTGGGGATCCTCTCCTCTCCATCTCTACTCCCTAAGAGACAGCAAGGCAAAGAAAGGGGGGCGGGAGACCGAGAGGTCTCGCAAACCCTAGTTATAGGGTCACTAAATGTGAGAGGATGTGGAAGTAAAGCGACTGAGTGGAAGAAAGAGGAGATCGGAAGGATGATGACTAAAAGGAAGGTTGATGTGTTAGCCTTGAGTGAAACAAAGATGAAAGGAAAGGGTGAATTACAGCTTGGAGGTATGTATGGTAGAAGGTCTGGAGTTACGGGTGGACATCCTAGAGAAGGAGTGGCTGTGCTTGTGAGTGAGAAAGCAAAGGAAAAACTGGTGGAGTGGAAAGAGATATCTTCCAGATAGATGTGGTTGAGGTTGAAGTGGGGTGTAGAAGTATGGATGTTTTTAAGTGCATATGGACCTGGTTCAGAAAGAAGCGCTGAGGAGAGAGAAGAGTTCTGGAAGGACTTGTCCGAATGTGTGGCAATTGCGAAAGAAGGGTGGAAAGTGGTAATACTAGGTGACCTGAATGCTAGAGTGGCGATGAAACGGTTGAAAATGTGATTGGTAGATATGGAGTACCAGGAAGAAATGAGAGTGGGAAGAAATTGATTGAGTTATGTGTGGAAAATGAGTTGGTGATTGGAAATACATTGTTTAAAAAGAGGGACGTGAATAAGTATACATTTGTCAGAGTGGATAATGACAGGATGGTGGACAGAGCACTGATGGATTATATAGTGGTTAAGAAAGGGATGTTAAGTAGATTGTTGGATGTGCATGTTTACAGAGGTGAAATGAGTGGTATGTCTGATCATTTTTATGTGGAAGGAAAACTGAGAATAGATGGATCGTGGAGGGCTAGTTATAAGAAGAGTGTGAGGGAAGAGGTGAAAATGTCAGAGTTGAATAAGGCAGAAAAGGAAAGAGAGTTTAAAGAGAGGATAAGGAAAGAGTATGAACGGATTAGTAGAAGAGAAGTGGAGAGTGTGGAAATTGAATGGAAGTGGTTTAAAGAGGCAGTGTTGAGGAGTGCAAAAGAAGTGTGTGGAATGAGAAAAGTTGGTCGAGGTATTAGGAAAGGAAATGAATGGTGGAATAATGAGGTATCAGAGGCTGTGACAGAAAAGAGACGTGCCTTTGAGGAGTGGCTGCAAGATAAGAGTGGCGATGCGTATGAAAGATAAAGTGAAGAAAGTGAAGAAAAGATTGGTAAAAGCGGCAGTGGAAGCAGCGAAAAGGAAAGCAAATGATGAATGGTGTCAAAAGATAGGAATGAACTTTGAGGAAAGGAGAAAAGTGTTCTGGAAAGAAGTGAAAAGAGTAAGAAACAGTGAGTATGGAAAGGAAGAGAAAGTGAAAGATAAGGATGGTAGATTGCTGGTTAGCGGTAGTGCAGTCAGGACGAGATGGGGAGAGTATTTTGAGGAGTTGCTAAATGTGGAGGATGGGAGAGAAGTGAGAGTCGAGGCGATCAATGGTATGGAGAGAATGCCCGTGTTGGGTGATTTAAATGTGAAGCCTGTAGAAACATGGGAGGTGCAAGAGGCAGTGAAATAAATGAAAGGGGGGAAGGCACCTGGGTTGGATGGTTGTACTGCTGAATGCCTGAAAAAGGTGGCACAGCTATGATTGACTGGTTAATACGCTTGTTGAATGTATGCTTTTTAAGTGGTGTGGTTCCTGTTGATTGGTGTAGTGCATGTGTGGTGCCATTGTATAAGGGTAAAGGTGATAAGTATGATTGTAGCAATTTGAGTGGTATCAGTTTGTTGTCTGTTAGCTGGGTAAGCTGTATGGAAGAGTCGTGATTAAGAGAGTGAGAGAAAGAACGAATGAGGTGGTGATGGAGGGGCAGAGTGGTTTCAGGAAAGGAAGAGGATGTGTGGATCAGGTGTTTGCAGTACGACAGGTGTGTGACAAGTATTTTGCAAAAGGTAAGGATGTTTATTTGGCTTTCATACACTTGGAAAAGGCGTATGACAGAGTTGATAGAGAGGCGTTGTGGCAAGTGATGGTGATGTATGGAGTGGGTGGAAAGTTGTTGGAAGCATTAAAGATTTTTTATATGAACAGCAGAGCATGTGTAAGAGTAGGGAGTGAGACAAGTGAGTGGTTCCCTGTGTTGACTGGTGTGAGACAGGGGTGTGTGATGTCACCATGGCTGTTTAATGTGTACAACTGTACATGGATGGTGTGGTGAGAGAGGTGAATGCAAGAGTATTTGGCAGAGGTGTAGAGATGATGGACAACAGTGGAACAGAGTGGCAGGTAAGTCAGTTGTTGTTTGCAGATGACACAGCGCTTGTGGCTGATTCTAAGGAAACATTGAGAAGGTTGGTAACTGAGTTTGGAAGAGTATGTGATAGGCGTAAGTTATGTGTCAATGTTGGGAAAAGTAAGGTGATGAAGTGTTCACGTGATGGAGTGGGCATGATGTTAGAAATCCGGTTGCATGGACGGGTGCTGGAAGAAGTTGAAAGCTTTAGGTACTTGGGTTGTGATGTGGCTGCAATTGGTGGAATGGAGTGCGAGGTGTTGCAAAGAGTGAATCAAGGAAGCAAGGTTTTGGGTGCTCTGAGGAGAGTGATGAACAACAAGAGTATGAGTATGGATGTTAAGAGGGGACTGTATGAGAGTGTGATTGTGCCGACTGTGTTGTATGGTGCAGAGACTTGGAGCCTGAACGCAGATTTAAGAAGGAAGTTGAATGTTTTTGAGATGAAGTGTTTGAGGACTATGTTAGGAGTGACAAGATTGGATGGATTGAGAAATGAAATTGTGAGAGACAGAACTGGAGTAGTCGTGGAACTGAGCAAGCGTGTGGATAAGAGAGTACTCGGTTGGTTTGGACACATGGAGAGGATAGATGAGGAGCAAATGTTGAAGAGGATCTACAGAGCAGAAATCAATGGAAGGAGACCAAGAGGAAGGCCGCGATTGACGTTAATGGATGGTGTTATGAGTGCACTGCAGGAAAGAGGTCTAAATATAATGGAAGCTAGAGCTCTTGTTGGTGATTGAAAGGAGAGGAGAGGGGTTGTGAAAGGATAGTGGGATTGTGGACGCGTTCTTAAGGATGGGCTGGGCACCCGTGTGATGCGGCAGGGGTAAACCAGTGAAAGCTGTCGGGCCCTGCTGTTGAACAGAAGAGTGTTGTGTCACCCTGACCCGAGTGACATGGCCGCTTTCTGGTGTCCCGTTTCATCTGGACGGACGAAAGCATGACCAACTTGGTTGCCGAGGTGCTTAACTTGTTTGGGCAATTGGGTTGGCCATGGTCCCAAAAAATTCGTGTGGGTTTTTTTTTTGTTATTTTTTTCCCTTTTATTTTCTTTGTTAATGTATGTGTTTGTCTTGCTGTCGGTCACCCCTCTTGGGGGATATGACCAAGGTAGATAGAATGATTATCGAGTCTGGCTATTGTAGCAGTCTAATTAAAGATAGAGCTAATGAAACAAAACAAACATTTCCTCATTTTAAAGGTTGACAAATGTCATTCTATTACATCATTTAGATTTATTTCCCCAAAATGAGTCACCATAAAAAGTCAACAACAACAAAAAATTGGTCATTGTGTTCAGGCTGGCGTGGATGACCTGAGGCGACAACAGGAGGAGGACAGAGAGAGAGTGAGGGCCCTGGAGAAGCTGATCAGCTCCATGGACCAACATTTCAGACAAAGCCTTCAAATTCTTCGTAGCGAGACGCAACGCTCGCAGACGTGCTGTGACTCGTTTACCGAGCTGGACAAGAAACTTTCCGACCTGGACGTCAAAGTCGACTCCACGTCGGATAAATGCAACGTCATTAAAGGTCGTCTGGATAAAGAGCTGGCGGGAAGCGCTGGAGGAAAAGGAAAGGTGACAGAGGACAGGATGAACAGCAAACTCAGAGAATTGGAGAAGCGGTTTAACAACACAGTGAGAAAAACTGAGCAGAGGTGCATCAACGGCGGCAACAGTTTGATAGATGGTTTCCAAAGAGACGTAACAGACCTGAGGAACACAGTCTTCACTCAGCTGGACGATCACAGCTTCAAAATTGGGAAGCTGGAGCTGGACGTGGCGGTTTTGGGAGACACCGTTACGGATCACAGTCGACGTCTGAGCCAGCTGGAGAACGTCACCGTTTTCCTAGACGGACGTTTGACAGCGGCTTCAAAAACGTGTAACGACACGTGCGGCCGAGGCGTAAAAGACACGAAAACTGAAGACACCGTAAAGACCTTGGAATGGAGAGTTGTGGCCAACCAAGGGGAAATCCAGAAATTCAATACACGCTTAAATGACCTGTCTGTGTCCGGTGACTCACTGACAGACAGGATCATCGACCTGACAGACGACATCAAAAAAATAATCGCGGTGACGGGAAATGGTGGTGAGAACTTCAACAGGATTGTCACGGAAGTGGAAACTTTAAGCCAGGATTTGGAGGACTGTTCTGTGTGTAGCAAAGCTGAGCAAGACCTGCGTTTGCTGGCTAATTCCACCAAGACTGGGCTGGACCGGTGCCGGTCTGACCTCGACAATCTTCGACGAAAAGTGGACTCGGGAGAGAGCGGCTGCTCTCAGGTGTGCTCCAATCTGCAGGAGGAGGTTGGGCGACTCCGAGAGCGCATCGAGACCAGCAGCGAAGACTGCCAGATCGACATAGACAACGTGAGGAATCGCCTAGACGGTCACTCGGACCACAACGGGAAATTGGAAGGCCGTCTAAAGTCCATCCAAGGTGAGCTGGCCAAGGTCATGGGCAACTTCCGCTCCATTAACGACACGCTAAAGAACGTGGACACCGTCATCGAGACGCACGGATTCACGCTGGACGATTTAACTGATGATCAGGACAGGATCCAGTCTGAGGTAAAATCCAGCGCAGACGATTTTGGCAATTACTGTACCTTTTGACTCCCAAAGCCAGCTGAAAAATCGTTTTAGGGAGCACAAACAAGAGAACCCTCGAATACAATCATCAATGTTTATATTTACAACGCTCCGTAAAAGCAAAATTAAGAAATGATGATGTTTTTCTACACAGCAATGTAGATCTGAGCCATGCAAGAATATGAAAGCAGGATGGCAAACTCAGTAGATCTAAAAGTCAACCCAAACTTGATCAAAATGGGGCTAGAAAAAAGAGAACCAAGTTTTGGGTTGTTTTGTTGACAATAAAACCCCCCTAAAATATTTATTTCATTTATAAAATGATTTCTTTAATAACATTTTCAGTAAAAAAACAACAAATAATTAGCTTTGTTTTTCAGCACTATGCTTTATCATTCAGGCTACATTGTCAGGACCAGAACGGAGACAGGACCCACATGCATTACATTTCTCACAGTTTTATTGGAAAAAAGGAAAGGGTAGCCCCATCCGGTGATCGCTGGGCACGGGAAGCAGGTCGTTCTGAATGCGGAAGTGGGACTTCCGTGGCGGGCGATGGCGGTGTCGGGAACAGAAAACGGGTCAGTAGCCAGGACAGGTGAGCAAAAATGTGGTCGGGGTCGGAAGCAAGTCGGAAGCCAGGAAAGGAGAGTAAACGTGGTCGAGGACAAAAAAGGTCGAAGGCCAGGACGGGAGAGTAGACGTGGTCAGGATAAAAAAACAGGCAGGGGACAGACAGGAGCAAAAAACAGGTTGGAGTCAGGGTCGAAAAAAAAAAGGCTTGCCTAGTGTAAACAGAGGTCCGCAGACGGACTGACAACAGGTGAAAGAAAGGAGTGGGTTTAAATAGGGACAGGGAGCCAATCAGAGTCCAAGGCAGTTGGCGCCTAAGGAGCGGGCACAGGTGATTTACATCAGTAATCATGACACATTTATTACCTACCCTACAAATTAAATCACATATAATAAGGTGCATTTTCTAAGCACAGCACATTTATTAACAAACCATGGGAACATTTATTTTCATGTTTGGCAATGTATATTTTAACAATTTGTTTAATTTGCAAATTGACTAACTGCAGCTTTACATCTGAACCAACTCATCACAAAGATTCTTATCAACTCAAGTTTGAGCTATGAATACAAATCTGCTTGCCTTGCTTGTCATACTGATTGATTCATTTCTACCCTATCCGGGCAGCACGGCAGCGCAGTGGTTTGCGCGTGTGCGGCACAGTTCTGAGGTCATGAGATCGAACCTCCTGTGGGGAGTTTGCATGTTCTCCCTGTGCTTGCGTGGGTTTCCTTCGGGCACTCCGGTTTCCTCCCACATTGCAAAAACATGCATGTCAGGTTAATTGGCCAGTCCAAATTGTCCCTAGGTCCTTCAGTCCCTGTGTGCCCTGTGACTGGCTGGCTACCAGTTCAGGGTGTCCCCTGCCCACTGCCCAAAGACAGCTGAGATGGGCTCCAGCACCCCCTGTGACCCTACAGAGGATAAGCGGTGCAGATAATGGATGGATCGACCTATCTTCGGAGCTCCATGAGTCAAAATTTGAAAATCTGACTCGAAACGTAATTTCCAATAATGAGGAGCAAGACAAACAGTATCCGCCGTGATTCAAGTTTGGATAAAACTAGGCTTGCATTTTTAAGCTGTGATTCAGTCGAGAGTTTGTAGTGTTAAGACCTAAATCGTGGCGTGACGAAGCGCTGTTTTATTAAACTGGAAATAGCCTTTGAGAAAGGAGCACTCGGCTACCATTTATGGCAACTGTGAGGATGTTTTAAGCGTTGTTTCATCCGAGCGTATGGACTTTCTTTTATGGGCTGGAACAATTGTTTTGGCTTCGAAATGCATCATCCGGACTAAAGCAGGCTTTTGTTTCTTCAAGGTGGATACTTTGAAGAAGGATCTGGCCCGGCACGTGGATGAGTCCAGCTTTAGCTTTGGCAACCTGGGCAAGGAGATCACATTAATCCGGAGTAACTTTGCCACGGAAGTGGGTGAATGCCAGCGTGTCGGCGACGGCCTCGATCGCCGCCTCTACAAACTGGAGGGACTGTGCGCCCGCTTCGACTCGTTCTCCGACTCCGTGCAGAAGATCAAGGAGGGCCTGAACCGCCACGTATCGGGCCTGTGGACTTGCGTCAACGGACTCAACGGGACCGTCACGTCTCATGGGCACGTCATCCAAGACATCCAGAACGTCCAGCTGGAGAAGGTCCACTCCAAAATACACAAGCTGAACTCGTCCTTGCTGGACTTGGCCGAGGACTTCCATGATTTCATTCGGCAAGATTTTGTGGGTAAGACTCACTGGAGGCGGGGCTTGCCCAATGGGAGGTTGTCCAACCGTGTTTGAAAAAAAAAAAGGAGTGCAAAGTAAGAATCCGGCCTGTCAAGCATTCACTTCTGCAGTGTGTGAAAGGGGAGTTTTAGTAAACATGAGGGTGAAGGACTGAGAGATTCAGGAATCCCGCTTATCAAGATGACTCCTATCCCTCCTTAGAAGGAGTTTCCCATTTTCTAACCAGCACGATTTGAACTTCACTTGTTGACATAGTCTCCCACATAGCTACAAGGCATATTTGTGATAAAGTCATAAAACCAAGAAAATAGCAAAGTTGTAGCTATTTTGCTTTTGTTTAAATATGTGTTCAAGTACTAAAAGCAAATAAGGTATTAACAATATTTGTATTAGGTAGAAAAACAATTTATCTAAAATTGTAAAAATAAGAAAATGTCAAGACCGGAACGGAGACGTTACATTTCACTCAGTTTTATTGGAAAAAAAGAAAGGGTTGCACCCACGATCCAGTGATCGCTGGGCGTGGGAAGCAGGTCGCTCTGAACGCGAAAGTGGTACTTCCGTGGCGAGCGATGGCGGTGTCGGCAACAGAAAAACGGGTCAGAGCAAAAACGTGGTCGGGGTCGGAAACGAGTCGAAAGCCAGGAGAGAAGAGTAGACGTGGTCAGAGAGAAAAGGTCGAAAGCCGGGACGGGAGAGTAGACGTGGTCAGGATCAAAAAACAGGTCAAAGCCGGGGAACAGACGGGAGCAAAAAACAGGTGGGAGTCAGGGTCGAAAAAGGCTTGCCTAGAGTAAACTGAGGTTCGCAGACATACTGACGAAAGAAGTGGGTTTGAATAGGAACAGAGCCAATCAGAGTCCGAGGCAGTTGGCGCCAATGGAGCGGGCACAGGTGCATCACATCGGTAATCATGACAGAAATGTCATATTGGAAGATTGATTTTTACATAGATTTTAAGGTTTGGCTTGGGTTAGGGCTAAGATTAGGTTAGCGTTCACCTTGGGTTTTGATTGAACTAGGCAGAGGTACTTGTTGCTGACCCCTGGGTTAGGGTAAGATTAGGGTTAAATTAGGTTTAGGGTTAAAAATAGAATAGGGTTAAGGTTACGGTTAGCCTAGAGTTTGGGTGATGGTAAGGCTAGGATTAGAGTTAAATTCGGCAAGGGTTAGGAGTACAATAGAGAGTACCAGAAGTAAATGGAAGGAGACCAACAGGAAGGCCACGATTGACGTGGATGGATGTTGTTATGAGCACACTGGAGGAAAGCTCTTGTTGGTGATAGGAATGAGTGGAGATGTGTTGTAAAAGGATAGTGGGATGTTAAGACACGTTCTAAAGGATGGGCAAGGTACACGTATGATGCGGCAGGGGTAAACCAGTGAAAGCTGTCAGGCCCTGCTGTTGAACAGAAGAGTGTGTTGTGTCAACCTGACCCGAGTGACATGGCCGCTTTCTTGTGTCCCGTTTCATCCGGAGGGACGAAAGCATGACCAACTTGGGTGTCGAGGTGCCTAATTTGTTTGGGTGTTTGGGCATTTGGGTTGGCCATGGTCCAACATTTTTTGTGTGTTTTTTGCTACTTTTTCCCTTTTTTAAATTTCGTTTTTGAATGTGTTTGTCTTGCTGTCGGTCACCCCTCTCGAGGGATATGACCAGGGTAGATAGAATAGATTTTTATTCGAAAAGAAAAAATGAGACAGAACACTGCAAATGAGTAAAGTGATCTGCCAGTTGAAAAATGAATGAATACTAAAAAAATATTTTACTTTGTTACTCTAAACTTCTAGAGTTCGTATTTCTAACTGGACTTTTTCCGACATGGAGAATCGGAGTGCCTGATTTCTAAGTGCTCGTCTACTGTGCGTAGGTCCCCCTGGTCTGCCGGGCCCCAAGGGCGAGCGAGGGCTGATAGGACCCCAGGGAGTAATGGGACCCCCAGGGAAGGTGGGGTCTCGAGGTGAACCGGGCCAGCAAGGACCACCTGGACCGCCTGGTAGACAGTCGATCATCTCAACACACCTTTAGCGTTTAATCCCGATATTGTAACTCCGATCTTTTCTTTCTTTCCCAGGTCTCAGAGGCGAACAAGGTCAGTGTCATGGTAAATAAACGTTATGTGAAACTTTTGATTTTGTAAACCTGTTGTCTGCGTGCTGCCAGGTCTTGCCGGGTCAGACGCCCACGTGCCGCGACTTTCCTTCTCGGCGGCCCTCACAAGACCAATGAGGGGCGTTGGGACCATCGCCTTCAACCACGTTTTCGTCAATGAAAAAGACGTCTACAACCCCACCACAGGTGAGAACCGCCATTTAACGTCTTTAACTTGTATCTAGGATAAAATCGTTTTTAGAATTTCGGAGTGTGATTGTAGCTACCTCAAATGACCCAAAGGAGTTGTCCAAATGTGCACTTTACAAAATAACGTTTCTTCTCACAATTTTGAAGGAGCTTGGGTACACTTTGATTCATAAATATGCAGTTTATTGACTTGACGATTAATTACTTATTATGCCAAAAGGAAACACACACGTTGATTAATTAAAAACTACACAATCAGATTTATGCAAAACAATGTGGCGTGTGTGAGTATACTGATATATATATATAAAGGGACAGTAGGTAATATGTGTTGCCTCCTAGTTGTTTCATTCTGTAAAAACAAAAAAACCTCAAGAACCGGAACAGGATCAGGACCCAAATGTGCGACGTTTCTCACACAAGCCTTTTATTTTACGGGTAATGGGGAGTCATGCACGTTAGGCAGCAGTCTGGCGTGGAATGACAGGAAGCCAGAGGCCGACGAGATCGATACCAATTGCCCGAGCAGATATCCGACAGATGGGCTCAATACAGGACAGGACGGGACAGACAGGATTGATATCAAAACAGGATATCGAAATCAAACAGGACAAACTAGACAGGAACGAAACTGGAAACCGATATTAAACAGGACAAAATAAACGGGAACAATACCGGACAGGAAATACCAACAGAAAACAGGACCGAGTCAAAACCCACATCTTGCGCAGCAGAGGTTTGTTGACAGACTGAAAAAGGGAGGGTAAGAGCACTGAGCTTAAATAGAAGGGAAGCCAATCCGTCAACAAGCCGCAGCTGGCGCCACACGGGCGGGGCAATTGGGCACCATGGCAACCGTGACAAAAACATTTAAATACTAGGCAAAAATCCATGAACTATCACGCCAATGTTAAGTTTCTTTTAGGCAGTAGAATCCCCACTTGGGTTTTTGACAGTTTTTAACAGTTTTTAGCCTTTTTCTTGAAAACCAGTTACTGTCAGTAAAGCCATTTTTGCATTGTATATTATAGAGTATTGAGTGTCTTCCTTAGAAGTCTTTCATTTTTGTGTATTTTATACAGTACGTGTCACAGTCCTTATTAAACTTATAACTTATATAAAGATTTTCATTTTTTTGCAGCTCCAAACACGTTTTTTTTTTTTTCCGGTCCATTATGGCTCTTTCAACATTTTGGGTTGCCAACGCCTCAAGGGATGAACGGTGTGGGCCTTTTGGAGTTCTGTCTATCAGAGGGAGCAAGAGAGAGAGAAGGGCATGGTTTGGTCCATTCAGGGAGAGGGAGAAAGAGGCCTGATACTGTCCTTTAAGGGTTATAGTGGGACAAGTTTAGCTGAATAGGGTGAGGGGACTTTGGGTGTTCCTACACCCAAGGAGCATGAAAGCATAATCTACAGTCATTCTTTTTTAAAGGGATGCCACCCTGAACAGCTTCTTCTCACGAAGCCTTACCTAGTCCCAGAATAAATGTGATCACCATCTGAAAACCTAAACATTGTTTTTTACACATTTTTATGAAGGTATGTCAAAGCGTCTCCAAAAGTGGCCATTGGGAGACGACCAGTTTATAGCCCTAAAACATTTGCAACCTTTTATTTTACTTTGGCCATTTAGAGATTGTGAAAGAGTTGTAAATGTTTGAATTCTCTTTCCAGAAGTCAACCACAGATTTTGTGATAAACCTTAAACAGACCATAAAATAATGAAAACACTTGAAGCCCAAGTGAGTAATATTTGACCACTAGATGACACTGTTGTCCAATAGGAACAAAAACCAGTGCCAAACAAACGACAACGCAACTGACAAACATGGTGGCGACTTAAGCAGGGGTTCCACGTATGCAAAAAATATATAAATTCCTCGACTTTTTTTTTTAAATGTTTTTTCATTTCAAATCAATGTTTTTGTACCACTAAGAGCCACTAAATATTACACACTGTCCCTTTTAAAAAGTATAGAAAATAATAAAACATGAACAAACCCCAACCCTAACATGTTGGGCCAAGGAATAAAAATGGGTTTCAAGGCTCATTTTAAAAATGGACAGGCTCCGTCCCCTCTGAGCTTCCTCTTAGACTTAGGTACCTCCGGCATCAGCACATTGGCTGATCTGAGTCACCAAGCACTTTACTTCCCCATAGATTTGGGTCCTTACCCTAGGAACAGTGAAACTGCTGAAAAAAAGACCTCCGGGACAGCAGGGACTAATTAAAGCAGATAGTTTGCAATAGTCTGTGGTCTGTGCAGCCCTTTGAGACTCTTTGTGATGAAGGGCATCACAAATAAACATGACTTGACATGTTTCTCAGGTTATTTCACGGCGCCGGTGCGAGGGCGCTACTTCTTCAGCGGCATCCTGACAGGCCACAAGAATGTTAAGATTGAGGCGGTGCTGTCCAAGTCCAACACAGGTGTGGCCCGGGTGGACTCAGCCGGGTATCAACCCGAGGGCCTGGAGAAACCCATGGCAGAGGCTAAGCACATCCCCGGCGCCCTGGCAGTCTTCAACATCATCTTGCCCATGGAAGTCGGCGACACCGTTTGCGTGGACCTGGTCACCGGCAAGTTGGCCTACTCCTCAGAACCTTTGACCATCTTCAGCGGGGCCTTGCTGTACCAGATGTGAATACATCCAGTGTCATAGACGACCAAAGATGTTATTTCAAAAAGTATCATTTGCAGAAAGCAACTTCTTGCTTTTCAGACAAATACGTATTTATTGCCAAAACTTGAATATTCATTTTTGAGGTGCCAAATGAAATAAGTAGGATTGATGAAGCCCCTGGAGTTCCTTTTGTTGATTCGTATATTTTTTCAATGTGATTCTGTGAAGCGCGTCCAAAATTATCCCTAGTATGGTTAAAAAAAAAACAACCAATTCATTACTCCAATCTACGTATTGTCATGATTACCGCTATGCATCACTTGTGCCCGCCCCTTTGGCGCCAACTGCCTCGGACTCTGATTGGCTCCCTTTCCCTATCCAAACCCACTCCTATCTGTCTCTGTTTGTCAGTCCGTCTACAAACCTCAGTTAACACTAGGCAAGCCTTCTTCGACCCTGACTCCCACCTGTTATTTGCTCCTGTCTGTCGCCTTTGGTCAGTCCGTACTGTCACGACCAGAACAGAGACTTACGTTACTCACAAGTTTTATGAGAAGAAAGGGAAAGGGTTGCACCCACGATCCGGGATTGCTGGAGGCGGGAAGCAGGTCACTCTGAACGCGGAAGTGGATCTTCCGTGGCGAGGAATGGCGGTGTCGGGAACGGAAAAACGGGTCAGTAGCCGGGACAGAGAGCAAAAATGTGGTCGGGGTCGGAAGCGAGTCGCAAGCCAGGAAAGGAGAGTGGACGTGGTCAGAGACAAAAGGTCGAAAGCCGGGACAGGAGAGTAGACGTGGTCAAGATCAAAAAACGGGTCGAAGCCGGGGAACAGAGAGGGGCAAAAAACTGGTGGGAGTCAGGGTTCGAAAAAGGCTTGCCTAGAGTAAACTGAGGTTCGCAGACATACTGACGAAAGGAGTGGGTTTGAATAGTGACAGAGAGCCAATCAGAGTCCGAGGCAGTTGGCGCCAGTAATCATGACAAATTTGTTACTCCAATTTACGCATTGAATCCAATTTTTGTGTTATTTTGTACAAAACAATTTGCTATTTTGTTTTTCTAGTTTAAACGACCCACTGTTGGGGTTGTTTCTTTTTAAACCTCACACTTTCTCAGATCGTTTTACAAAAAAATTATTCATTTTGTATTGGTCCCTGCTTGACCCAAATTGGGTTATGTTTGACCCAAAGTTACAGAAAAAATGTAAGGGAAAAATGTGCATAAATAAAGAGTGCCTTCAGATAAAATATATTTTGAACGAGACATGATTATCGCTCATTTTTGAGGATTGTACACTCTTGAAGGAATGTATATATTTTTAAATAATGTATGTCATATTTTTATGCGCCACCACTTCACTTTGCTACGTACTGTACATGTTTTGTATTTTTTGTAGTATGAGTGCCGAAATACAAGATAAACACCCCAAAAGAGCTGTGGCAGTGTGAATTGAATCTCTTTTTTTATGTACAATAACAATTTATCGCATTTTACAGGGGAAAACTAAAAATATTTGATGAGGTTGTGAGTCCCGATGAGTTTGTCTCTGCGGCTTTTTATTGCTTTGACTCACAGTGTCACCTTGCGGCCGAAAAAAGACGTGCAGGTTGGTATTTTCTCACCCGATTTAAATAATACAGTACTTGTTTATATTCTGCAGTGGGCGTACTGGAAAGGAAAGTGGGCACTTGAATACTTTCAATAATAAATGGGAGCTCCTTCACTATTATTGTAGAGCAGAACAGGTAAGTCGATCACCTGAGTGCAAGTTTGTAATCCTACCTGAGTTGCTTAGTTTGTAAATTCAATCCGAAGGGGGCCTTGAAGTGATAAGGAGAAGGATTTGGTTGCCATATTCTTTGTCATTTTCCCAAATTAAAATTACAAAAATGACTGTTATAATCGATCTTATTTTTCTACGATTAATTGACAGGAAAAACACTTTGCTATGTTTTTTAACGGCATTTAGCATTTCAAATGCACAACACGCCCACAAGAAGCTACTCGGATTCAGCGCGTTTGGTTGCTAGGGAGATGAGCCACGCCCCTTCAACAAATCTGAGGAAGACTACGTTTTGAAACTGAAAAAAATAGCATTTATGGACGGAAGACAACATTTAGATAAAGGCTATAGAAGCCGAAATCCGGGAGAATTAGTCGATCACGTCGATATAACCTGGTAAAATGGACTCGTGCATGTTTTAGTGCAGGTGAGTGATTTCGTGATTGAAGCTTACCTTTCCTTATTCATGAAAATTGACATTTTTTCTGTATTCTATTTAAATTACTCAACACAGAATTTAATGATATTTCGTCCTGCAATCCGAGACTTCCGCTCCAGATTATTTGCGTCTGCTTTTGATGACGTCAGGTCGCTGTCATTTACAGCCCTAACGCACTGACGTCATAGTCTTCTGCCGACGTGACGTCACCTTGCCATGTTTCACACCATGTTGTCTTTCTCGATTCGATAGTTGTGCAGAAATTGAGTCAACTGCTGAGTAAAAGTGTCCAAAAACCTGCACAATGAAACATTTTCCGAAATGAGATTTGCACTGCCACAAGGGTGGATCAGTGCCACTTCGGCAGGTTGAGGTTGAGTACTTTGACATCGTGTGCATTCCTTAAATACAAAAACCAAAATAATATACTTTTTTTTAAGCATGATGGCAGTAGCATGGTTGGTAGTTTCCATTAATAAAAGTCTTTTTTTTTTAAATTAAAAGTTAAAAAAAGTTGGGACCAAAATAGTCATCCTCCTGTACATCACTGGAAAAAGCTATGAAAAGTAATATTTCTTAAAACCGCAAAAAACGCGGTAGTAGTACCAAAACTGACCTGTTACAGGCAGCATCGTGCAAAACTAAGAGAAAAAAACTAGCAGAATAAACAGAAAAAACAGTATTTTCGAGACTAAAGTTTTGATATATTTAATTGTTTTAATTTGAGTTAAGACATTATTTTAAAATATAATAAAATAATAGGACAGATATACTTAAAATCTTGATTTTTGGAGGTATTTGCAAAAATCAAACAATTCAAGTAAGAATTTTTTATTTTTTTCCCGAAAGTAAATATCGCAAAAATAGTAAAAGCCCAACTTATAAAGAGGACAATAATAGAAAAAATTGTCGACTTGAAATTGTTTTATACTTACAAAAGAAAACAGTACACTAATTCAAAATTCGCAGGATTGCTTTTCAAAATGTTAATATTTGTTTTTCCCCTATTTATAAAATAATTCTCGTAAGAAATAATAGGCCAACTGAGAAAAGTATTTTCTATTTTACTTTCTCATTTTAAAAATCTCCTCAAAAAGTACTTTAATGTTAGATTGATTTCTTTTAAAATTGTTTGCAAAAGTTTAAGTAAAGATAATACTTAAAAATAGCACCAAAAAAAGCAATGCCTGAGAGAATAGCAGTAGCAAAATTAGGCGTTTCCACTACACCTTTTTTTGGCGTAAAAATTGATAAAATAATAAATGTTTTACCAAATTAAAGTCTTATAAACAAACAAAAGTGTATTTAACCCTTCTGTAATCTTAAATCAAAATTACCAGCCACTGTGTTGTTAAAAATTTGAAACGTTTTTCTATTTAAGATGTGTTAACAATACCAACTAAGTTCAAAATTTCCCTATGCTTATTTTCCACAGTGCTTATCTGCTTTAATCAGAACAGTTCGGTTCAAAAACATTAAATTCGATGAATGGGGGAGGAGTGCTGGAGAGTAAAGCCGTTCTCCGTCCAATGGGTTTTTGTTTTGTTTTCAATTGTTAGCGAAGCATGAAAATGGTGAAAGTAAGAAAAGGCCAGCTTAAAGTACACTCCAAACACCAACTTTAACCCCAAGAAAGATGAAAAACGAAAAGTTTATTCAAGCACGTCTTAAAAAGGCACGTACTTGAGCTGAGTAAGGCTGTTATGATGACTTAAGCCAGGAGATGGCATCAGAGAGTAAACAAGTTCCAAATCCTGTTCAGGTCCTTTAACTTTACATGTTATTACGTTTCCTAGATTGGTCCCAACAGTAGAAAAAAATGAATGAATTTAATCACAAATTGTATGTATACTAAAGTACAAAGCTGGTCCTTAAAATGAGAGCAACATGAGGGTTGAGAAACTAGTTCAGCCACATTGATTTAGGATTTGAGAATGCAATTCTCCTGTGTACCACCACAGAAAGCCTGAGTACAAATCCCAAATTCAAAATGGCATTATTTTTAACATCATTTTTTTCAGGTTTTGAGGCTCTCGCCATCGGCGAACGTGGTCGCCGATCGGCACAATGACGGGCCGAGAAGTGGACGTCCGTCTGCAGGTGCTGCAGATCTACCGCCTGCTGCAATACATCCACGAGAATGACGAGGCGCAGATCGAGATGATGGTCAACCTCGGCGTGGAGAACCTCATCAATCTCACCGAGCCTCAGAACGGAACTGGGGCTCTCCACATGGCGGTCGCCTCCAACAACCAAGGTAAGGACAAACCATAATGGCTATTTTTCAATTACCGGGACAGCCGTACATGCAAAATCCCCTTTTGCAGACCTGACCAGGTTCCTCCTGTCCCTGAGGGCGCACCCTGACATCCAGAACAAGAGGGGCCACACCCCGATCATGTTGGCATCCGAGCTGGGCAACGATGGAATTGTGAAAATGTTGGCGGACCACGACGCTGATATGAGCATCCAGGACAAAGAGGGCAAAGGTGAGCCAGGGGAACCGCAAAAGAAAGGTTAGGGGTATGGTTAGGTTATTCTAGGGGTAGAGTAAACCTAGGGGTAGAGTTAGGACTGTGTTTAGGACTCAGCCGGAGTTAGGTTTAGGGCTAGGGTTTGACTAGGGCTTGGGTCAGGGCAGGGGTTGAGTTAAGCTAGGTGTAGGGTCAGGACTAAGCTAAGGGCTAGGGCTAGGGCTAGTGTTTGGGTAGGGCTAGGGTCGTGGTGGGTTGAAGTTAAGATAAGTTTGGGGTTTGGCTAGGTTTAGGGTAAGGGTTTGGCTATGAGTAGGGATAAAATAGGGTTGGGATTTGCATTAGGGTTAGGGTTTGGCTAGGGGTAGTGTTAGGCTAGGATTAATGTAATCTTGAGGCAGAGTAAAACCAGGGTTAGGACTATGTTTTGGGCTAGGCTAAAGTTAGGTTTAGGGCTAGGATTTGACTGGTGCTAGTGCTGGGGTTGGGGCAGGGTTACGATTAAGATAGATGTAGGGTCAGGACTAAGCTTACGGCTAGGGCTAGTGTTTGGCTAGGGCTAGGATTGGGACAGGGTTAGGGTTAAACTAGATGTAGGGTGAGGACTATGTTCAGGCTAGGTTCAGGGTTTGGCTAGGGCTAAGCTTGGGTTAGGTTGAAGTTAAGATAAGTTCGGGGTTTGGCTAGGTTTACAGCAAGGGTTTGGCTATAAGCAAGATTAAAATAGGGTTGGGATTTGTATTAGGATTAGGGTTTGGCTAAGGGTCGGGTTAGGCTAGGCTAATCTAGGGGTAGAGTAAAACTAGGGGTAGTGTTAGGACTATGTTTTGGGCTATGCTAGAGTTAGGTTTAGGGTTAGGATTTGGCTAGTGCTGGGTTATGGTTAAGCTAGATGTAGGTTCAGGACTAAGCTTAGGGCTAGACTTGGGTTACGGTTAACATAGTGGAAGAGTTACCATATTTTCCGCACTATAAGGCGCACCTAAAAGTCTTAATTTTTTTCAAAAGCTGACCATGCGCCTTATAATACAGTGCACCTTATATATGGCTCAATGGTGTGTCGCAAAGTCTTGCAACTAATGCAACAGCCGCCGACTAGATTTTCCCCCGAACGTGAAGTAGTCCGCGGTGTATGATGGGATTTATATACCGGTGTTTCATTGGCTAACCAATGTGTCAATCATCATTTGAATCGATCACTATTGGCTAAAGTTATTCGGAGGTAAAGGGGGCGGATCCTTTTTATCATTTACAGGCTCGGATAGGCTAAAGGAGCAAAACAAACCCTGCAATTGGCCGAAAAAGATGTGTCAATCATCAGTTGAATCGATCACTATTGGCTAGAGTTATCCAGAGGTAAAGGGGGCGGATCCTTTTTATCATTTACGGGCTTGCATAGGCTAAAGGGACAAAACAAAGCCTGCAATTGGCCGAAAAAGATGAATGTGAATAGCAAGTTTGGTTGGTTGTCTACGGCATAGAGAAAACATGTTTTACTATTCTGTATTTGTAAATATTTTATTCTCATGGATCTACTACACTCACGGATATAAGAGGACCATTGTTGCACATTATTATTGAACACAACGACTTCGGTGAGCTACTCCGGCTATATATTTTCCCAGTATTTTGTTTCAAAGTGATATCGATGTTTCTGTGATGGGTCTTTTTTTTTTTAATTAAACTCAATTACAAGTGTTTATTGTCATTTGCACAGTAAAGTTGCAAGCGAAAAAGAAAATAGAAACTAAGGAATGATTTGCATTTCTTGAATCCCAAGACTTTAACCTTCCGAATGATATTTGGAACGATGCATCTGAGTGACATTGTACGGACACCGCATCTGCACGTGTCTACGACACGTATTTGCTTCTTTGCAAGCTTTCGGAATGTTAAGGGGGTAATAAGTTTGACTGAACTATCTGACTGTTTTGTCGACGTTCCCATTGTAGCGCCTTATAATCCGGTGCGCCTTATCTATGGAGGATATAGGACCAAAAACTATTTTTTGGAGGTGCGCCCTATAACCCGGTGCGCCCTAAAGTGCGGAAAATACGGTAGGTTAAAGTTATGATTAAGTTTGGCTATGGCTAAATTTAGGGTAAGAGTTTGGCTATGGTTAGGGTTAAAGTAGGGTTGAGATAAGTACTAGGGTTAAGGTTTGGCTAGGGGTAGGGTTAGCATAAATTAGAATTAGGTTCAGGGTTAGGACGGACTAGGGTAAGGGTTTGGCTGGAGGTAGGATCAGGACTAGGTTTTGAGCTACGCTAGGTATTAGTGTTATGTAAGGGCTAGAATATGTTTCATTTCATTTTTATCGGAAATCTCTTGGTGCATGTCCTACAGGGGTGCTGTTCTACTGCATCTACCCCACAAAGCGACACACGCGCTGCCTGCAAACAGTGCTGGAGTACCAAGCGGACGTCAATAACGTTTCGGTGCAGGGGACGCACGTTTTTCAGCTCATGTGCCAGAACGCCAGAGACTGCGCCCCCATGTGTCACATGATGCTGGAGAAAGGGGCTGACCCCAACGCAACAGACCAGGTTCATATTTAGATAGAGGGTAAAATGTATTCACTCATTAACTACCAATGACAGTTACACATGTCAAAGATCCATTTTTAATTCAGTGCCATTGACGGATTTAGACGTCATCCTTCATTTTTCTCTTAGTAGTAGTCAACTGGGTTGGCAGTAAATGAATTCGTTTTATCAAATATTTTTGTTTCATTTTCTAATATATATCGTAAAGTGTTTTTATTTTTAATTGATCATTTATTAATTATTTTATTTTATTAACTATATTCTTGAATAGGGTTTACAATATATTATTTCTAATGTATCATGTTTATATACATATCTTATCAAGTCTAATAGTTACAGTTTATCAAAATAAAAAAATAGATGTATGCAGAATTAAATTGATTCAAAATATATTTAAAAAAATGATTTCAAGTCAAGTTTAGTCAGGTCACATTTTTTGTATAGGCCACAATCACACCATCCCTGGATCTGAAACCAGCATGCAGGAAAGGGGAAAAACTCAAAAGCATTTATCATTGAATATAAATAAATATCATGATAAATATTTTTCTCATTTGTGTTCTTTTAATAATGAATATATTTTTCAATATAATTTTGACTTTTTTATTGGTATATTTTTTTTAAGAATTGTATTTTCTTAAATATACTCTTGAGTATATATCCAATGGAAAAAAAAACAAATAAAATGACAAATACAATGTAACATAAAATAATAAATGAAAGGAGTGATATTTTCAAAAAAGGAAGGATTCTGCGCATACAGACTCTATGTATTTTACAATATTATTATTTTGTATTATATTTATTTTTAGAAATTGCAATTAAACATAATAATTACAATTTATTGGAAATTAAAAAAACAGATATTAACATAGAATAGATTAAAATCATATTGAATTTTTAAAAATTAATTTACCATAAAAGCTAGTGGTATTAATGATATATCTAAGAATTAAAAAATAAAAATGTATTTTTCTATATATATTTGATGATATTGAAATAAATTAACATTGAAATTGAATTTTTTCATTCAGCAATCGTTTAATGTCTCTTAGAAAACCGGCGTAACGGCTCTCATGGAAGCTGCCAAAGCCGGATCGGAAGATCTGGTCCGGGACATCCTAAAGCGGGGTGGGAACCCCAACGCCCTGGACCAGAAACGTTTGTCAGCTGTGCACTATGCCGCCATGGGGGGCTTCTTTGAGGTGAGGGTTAGGGTAAGGGGTAAGAGGTAAGAGGTAAGGGGTAAGGGGTAAGGGGTAAGGGTTAGGAGTTACAGTTTAGGGTTAGGGCAAGGTTTCGGAGTAAGGGTTAGGGTTAGAGTTTAGGTTTAGGGTTAGTAGTTATAGGTAGGATTAGGTTAGGAGTTAGGATTAAGGGTTAGGAGCAATGTTCCCTGTAATTTTCCATGGGTCTGAGCGTTCACACAAAGTCGGTGAGCAACGCTTGAAACAACAGTGAGGAACCATAATCCCAAGTGTGGCAAGATAATTAATTATCAAACATGTCCAAAACTTGACATTTTGCTGAGTTTCCGGCAATGCAAAATTATTTATCACTTTTGAATAAATTGACTCATGTATTATTGTAAAGGTTGTACGGCCTACAAACGTCATTTGTTTTTACAATTCTTTCACAAGATTTCCATTTCTTTTTTTCCTGGTATCTTTTGTCGCATAATACTAACATTTTTGGGGGCTAATTTAGTCGGTTACACGATACAGAACTGTATTTAATTATTTTATTTTTTTAGTGGAAGTACAATGCTGGCAACAATATTGGCTTGCTATAATTGGAAATTATTTGAATGCAACACAAACCTTTTCTTCTTTTCCCTGTTTTTTTCCTGCTCTTTTCTCTCTTTTTCTCTCCTTTTGTTTCTTCTTTTTTCAGCTTTTCACTACTTTTTCATTTTGGTATTTTTTTCTTTTTTGCTCTATTTCCCCCCTTCCTGCATAATTTTACATAATATTTGGTCATGTAGGGATTAGAGAAGCAAAAATAACCTGAAGAGCCGTTTGGGACCCGAAAGAGCCGGTTATTTTTAGTGAGCCGAGCGGAAGAAGCCGATTCTCGAAAAACTCTACTGACTTTACTCAACTTCGTTCTACTTCGACCTTGACTTCAAAATACCGCATTTAGGACACAACGTCAGGGGAACCCGTGTATTTTTACCTTCATGCACTGTAACTTTGACTTAACTCGCTTCTTGATTAGCAATTTCGAGCCCTGGTTTTTGTGAGCTGGCTAGATTTTCTTGTGCGCGGAAAAGCTCAGGGCGGTGCGCAATTGTGCACACATGCAGTTTGGGGGGAACATTGGTTAGGAGTTAGGATTGAGGGTTAGGAGTTACAGTTTAAGGTTAGGGCCATTTTGATTTCTTTTTTATTTACCTGGCGTGTGTCCCGCAGGTGATCGTGCTGCTATCGGCGTTTCGGGCAGATATGAGCATAATCAACGTGGACGAGTGCACGGCGCTACATTTTGCCGCTGCTACGGGAAACGTCAATTGCTGCAAATTCCTGGCACAGAGAGGTATGGATTTTTTCATTATTTTGTTGAGAAGGCCAGGGAAAACATACCTTTTCATAAAACAAATGTATAAAATGATTAGATAAATATTTAAATATAATGAATGTAATGAAAAGATAGCTGTTAATGACATAGTATGTGTTGAGATATTTGTACTTAAACTGGTAATGAGTTTTAGAATATGGCTGGATTTGGCACATAATAAAATAAAATAAAAATAAGATAAAAAATAAAATAAAAAATATTGAATACAAAATGAAATAAAAAAATTAATAAAAATTAAATAAAATTAGAAATATTAAACATAAAATAATAAAAAAATAATAAAACAAATATAAAAATAAAAAATAAAAAATAGAAAATAAAAATTAAAAAATTGAAAATTAAATAAGAAATAAAAAACAAAATAAAATAATAGAATAAAATAAAATAAAATAAAAATAGATAAAATAAAATAAATGAAAATAAATTACATTAAATATATAGTAAAATAAAAATAAATAAAGTAAAATAAAAATAAAATAAAAATAAATAAAATAAGAAACCAACCCTCAAACAAATAATGACATAAAATAAAATCAAATTTAAAAATTGATATACAATGTAAAGTAAAACAATAAAATAAACAAGTATAGATCATAAAAAGGGGAATAAAAATACAACAAAATTAAATATAAAATAAAATAAATTATAAATATACATACATGAATAAAACTGGATTCGATTATTATGGATTATTTTTTTAGAATAATTCCAACTATGAGGAATCCTTTAGTTTCAATTTGATACATTTGGATTGATTTCAAATCCACATTCCGACGAAAACATAAATTTTTCCGTGCAGGGTGCAACGCTAAAGTGAAAAACCGCGACGGTCTCCTTCCCCGTCAGATCGCCAAAGACGCCGGGCACAAACCGGCCTTCAAAGAACTGAGAAAAGCCGAAAAACAGAAAGCCAACACGGACGAATCGGTCCTCACCGACATCTGGGCCCTCACCCTCCACGACTGGTCCAACGAATACCAGCGCGAGCTCCTGCAGGCCTTCGAAAGCGACAAGGTCCCGTCTGAAAAATTTGCCTCGGTCCTGACCTCTCTCGGTGCCCCCGTCAGCCCGGAACAACTGGAACTGATCGTCTCCTTCCACGGCATCGGCCGGGACCCCGCCGTCAATGTCAACGACTTCATCAAAGGCTCCAGTTACATCAAAAAACCCTACCTTCTCCTCTCTTACCAACCCAAGAAGAAGAAGGGCGGCAAGGGTGGCAAGGGCAAGAAGAAAAAACCCAAGTTTGTGCTACCCATACCCATTTGTACCCTCCCACCCGAGTTTAGACCTCGTCGGGAGGACGGGGGACCTCCGGAGTATCTGATGGAGACCTACAACACGGCCGACACCCGGCAACTGGAGGACGACCTCACGCCTGAGCATCCTGTCGTGGACGACACGGCTTGGTACACCGAAAGACCTGACAAGATCTACCTCAACGTCAACTATCTTGTGAAGAACGGAGACCTGGAAGCGCTGGAGGTGGCTTTCAACCAGAGGATCCCTGTGGATGTCCAAGACCCGTTTTATAAGACTCCGCTCATGGTGGCCTGTTCTGTGGGCAACGCCGAGGTCACCAGGTACCTCCTCGACAAAGGGTGAGGATTTTTACCTTTTCCGATCTTCTAAGGGTTAGGTTTAGATTTCGGATGCCTTGTTCAGCCTGGGGTTTAGGGCTGGTGACCAGTCAAGGGTTAACCTTTGGGATGGGCTACTGCTTATCTACAGAAGTAGAAAATGACTAGAAAATCGGTTGGTACAATCCGAAATACAGGTGCTTGAAATCCCTTGAAAAATGCTTGAATTTTGAAGTCCAAGTTTGTTGGCGATAGAAAGCATCTTCCTCTGTTTAGTCAATCAGAATGCGGAACACAATGCACGATAAAAGAAACCTACTGTCAAACAAGAATAAACAGGCATGAATTTGTTTAAGGTAAAAAGGCAATCATGTTGAAAAGAAACTATATATTTTTAAGAAAATAGATTAAAAATGTTTAAAATAAATGAAAAAAAATAATAGAAATAAGTGAAAAAAATTTTTTCTTACAATTTTCTCCATGTTTTATTTTGGTGGGACAGAGCTACTGTGGACATCTGTGACCAGTTTTTGTGGACGCCTCTTCATCACGCCGTCCAATCAGGCAATGTGGAAATTCTGGAGCTTCTTTTGGAGGCCGGGGCAAACATCAACGCTCAGACCATCACAGGGACCACGCCTCTTATGTTGGCCATCGAAAGCATGCACCTCTCTTGCGTCCAATTCTTCTTTGCGGCCGGCGCAAACGTCTTTGCAGAGAACAAGAAAGGTGCGTTCTCACAAATAAGATGAATGGACTGCATTTCTACAGTGCTTTTCAAGTCACTGAAGACCTCCCACAGCCTTCAACAATGATGCTATGCTAACAAATAGCAAACTGATTAAAGCAAAAAATAAGAAGGCAATCAGCACGAATTTGGCATTTTGGGCAATTAGGGTTATAATTGCTGGAAAGCTAACAAGCTAGGAGTTGAACGTTAGCATCTTTGCAAATTTTTACGAAAGAACTAGAATAGAATGTTAACAGACAGAAGGCTCACATAAAAGCTAAGCTAACAAATAGCATCCTGCTGACAGAAATGACTGCGGGCAAAACTCAATAATTTAGCATTTTTGCAATTTAAATGGTTAATGCTGGATTGCTGAATTGTTAAAACTGAACGATAGCATGTTTGCTACTTTTGCCAACGCGATATGATCGAATGCTAAGATCTTATAAAAATCTTAAAATAAGGAGAATTATTTGACAATGCAGCGAGAGTTTGTATTTTTTATTTTTTTAATTGAGCTTACCAAAAAAAAGAAAAAAATGACCACTAGCTGGCACTGTATTGTCTAATGCAAACGAAAATCAGTGCCAGACGATCACAGAGTTGCAGCAAGATGCCAGACAAACATGGCGACGACTACTAATTATGGATTCCACTAAAAGAAATTCAAATTTCTCTACCTATGATTTTTTATTAGCATTGGTGTGATAGTTCCGAGATTTTTGGCTAGTATTCAAATCAATATTTTTATTTTTTAGTAATTGAACATTTTTTTGTACACACTGACTGAATTATCTGATTTTTTTAAAAATAAGTTAAATCTGTGGAAAAATGATGAAAACCTCCTTCAAATTGAGTAATAATACATTTAAAATAGATAAACAAGTAAAAAAAGATATAATAAAAAAAACCAAAATAATCCAAATGGTGGCGTAATGTTCTAGAATTTAAAAAAAAAAAGTAAAGTAAAAAATGAATAATCAAAGAATAGGCACAAATATTTATTTATAAAAAGTAATTACATTTAAATACAAATAGTTAATAAATAAACCTTAAAAGTAGCGACATTATATTCCAATCTGGCAGGATTTATTTAAATTTAAAAAAGTTTTAAAAAAAAAAGTAAAAAAGAGGTTAAAAAAATCCCGAAATGTATATAATCGGCAGATTTTTTTTTTCATTAGAAAAAAAGTTTCAACCTATAAAAAAAGAAAAATAATCATTTAAATATAACAATTTGTTATATGTGACAAAAAAATAGTAAAAGAAAATATACTAAAATACCAAAATAATCCAAATGGACAAAATTATCTGCCAGTAGGTTTAATTTGTTTTCAAATATTTCAGTAATAACTGTCAGGACCAGAACGGAAACAGGACCCAATTGCGTTACGTTTCTCACGAGTTTTATTAAAGGAAATAGGAAGGGCTGTGCCCACGACCCGGTGTTTGTTAGGCACGGGAAGCAAGTCACTCTTGTACTCGGATTGTGATCCGAACACGGAAGTGGATCTTCCGTCACGAGCGATGGCGGTGTCAAGGACGGAAAAACAGGTCGAGAGCCGGGACAGGAGAGCAAAAACGTGGTCAATGTCAGAAACGGGTCGTAAGCCGGGACGGGAGAGCAAACGTGGTCGGGATCAAAAACGGGTCGTAAGTCGGGACAGGAGAGCAGACGTGGTCAGGATCAGAACAGGTCGTAGCCGAAGACAGACGAGAGCAAAAACTGGATAGGTGGAAGTCAGGGTCGAAAAAGGCTTGCCTAGTATTCACTGAGGTTCGCAGACGGACTGACAAAAGGAGACAGACAGGACTGGGTACAAATACTGATCGGGAGCCAATCAGAACCCGCGGCAGTTGGCGCCAGACAATGACGCCTTTTTTTTGTAGTAAAATGTGAAAAAATAATCCTTAAAATGAGCTGAAGTATTTGGCAATCAGGCAAGACTTGTTGTTACAATAATACATTTAGAAATAGTAAATAATAACCCTTTGATAAATAATCTCACAAAAAATCTGCAATAATCCTCAATAAATTGCCATTTTTTTATTGTTCTTTTCCAGAGCAAACATGCCTGGACGTGGCTACGGCATTCGGTGACGGCGCCATCTACCAATTGGTCAAAGACACGTTTGAAGCTATGCCCAAGCCCAAAAACAAAGGAAAGGGAAAAGGGAAGGTAAGACACATTATAGTAGCTGCCAGTGTTGGGAATAAAGGCGTTTTTCAGTCACAGAGTGATCGAATTATTTTTTCCACCGTTACAACGTCGTTACCTTTACTGACGGTTAAAAGCTGTGCAGAGTTGTTTACGTCACATCCTTTCGGATCATGTCACCATTCAAAATAGCAACTACTTTATAGTGAGGTAGCGATTACGAAGATAGTATTTACTAATGCACCGAACGAAAAGGGGATAAGGGCTAATTTGCGAACAAAACGTCTCTATGAGCTGGCTCTTGGAGTGAAGGAAGGGAGCTGGCTTCCCACCAATCAACAGCTGGTTCTCACCAAGATGCCCTTTTTCTCTTGGTCAATAGTATATTTTATCTTTTTTTGATTTATAAACATTTTAATTACCCTGCCTGTGAGTTCAGTGTTAATGGATTTATATAAAAATGTTAAGTGTTTTCTCTTTTTTAATTTATGGTTGTATTTTTCTTTTATTTCTTTTTCATCCATTGTCTTTATTTTCTCCCCCTTACCAAGTCATTCTGTGCATAATGTGACATAATCATTGGGAATGTAGGGATTAAAGCAACCAAAACAACCTTGAAGAGCCGTTTGGAACCCGAAAGAGTCGGCTCTTTTTAGAGAGCCCAGCCGAAAAAAACGGTTCTCTATAAAAAGTCATAATTCCCATCTCTTCAAGTAAACTCCGGTCAAAGACGTCCCCGCAGTGTTTCATATTTGCTCAGACAATTCTGGATTCTTTGACGTATAACAACTTATTTTTAAAGTAACGGAAACAGTTACTTTCCCTGTTACATAGTTACTTTTACTCTGGAGTAATTCAGTTACTACCTCGGTTACGGTTTAGCAGAAGTGGGTAACTCTAACTAATTCGTTTTAGAAAGTAACATGTTCAGCACTGGTAATTGTACGTCTGCAAAAAACAAAATAACTAATGTTTCTTTTTTTCTGTTTTATGACAGAAATAACTCTCCATCTGCTACTCTGGGACTTCATTTTGTGGCAGTTTGAAAGGAATAAACGCCATCTTTGCAAAAATACTTTGGGGTTTAGGTACAAGGAAGATCCATTTTGTAGTCTTTTTTTATTTGTTTATTTTTGTAAAATCCAGCAACTTCCAACGTTATATTTCGTTTGCTTCACCCAGTGCGGCTAATTAATCCCCTCTAGCGGTAGCTGAAAAAAATGCAACAACATTTGCGATGTAATGGGAGGCAGAGAAGAGAACACTGTAAGAAACAAGATAGTTCCCTCCACATCTTTGGACACACGCAAGTGAGGAAGAAAGACGAGGGACACAATCGAACTGTGTCTCATTAACGTCATATTGTTAAAAACTGCAACAAAAAGGCAAGAGACGCCCAAACCGTGCCTTATTAACGCCTTCTAGTGATAGTTAGAACAACTGCAACATGAATCGCATTTTAACAAAGAGTCAAGTAGGGAAGAGATGGTTCCCTTTGCATCTTTGAACAGTCACGGGAGAAGATTAAAGATGACGGGCAGAACTCAATTTGGAGGCGACTGGACATTGAACTACAAAAAAAAATGTTTTTCTAAATATTTACTATTGTTTATGTTATTTAGTTTAGTTTTAGTTGTAAATATCTGCAACTTTTTCCAAGCATTTGTGTCATCACGAGTGACGAAGAGAAACATACACGAAACAAGATGGTTCCCTTCGTTTCTAGCTGGACGGTCACTGAACAAGGCAAACAAGCACCTCAACTTGGTCTCATTGACGTCCTTTACCGGTAGCTAGAAGAATTGCAACAGAAATCGCAAGGTAACAACTAACAAAGATAAAGAATAAGAAACAAGAAGATTCCCTCAACGTTACTGGACCTTCGCATTCAAACTTGTGCTTTTCAAACAAAAAAAGATTTAAATCATGAAAAAATAGGTTGGAAATGTATTCTCTGCTGATGTATTATTATCTAGGTCATTTTTGTATACGTACGCCATTTCGAACAGAAGGCACTGTTGTCTTTTTTTTATATAGTTTTGTGATATTTTGGTTGTACTGCGTGGAACTGTAGATAAATGAATGTTTGTGCCAAGCAAAAAAAGTTACTCCTTTATTTTGTTTTCAGACAAAAACGCGAATTTCCTATTTATCTATAACATTTTTCCTCAGTATCACAATTTGACCAGCAAAGGGCATTGTTCTCAAAGTTTACTATGACCGCGACTTTGAATCTGCATAAAACTTAGAGGGCAATATTAAAGAAGACAGTTGTTTGTATTGTTTTGTATGAGTTGTTTTATACAAAGTGTCTTTTTTAAATTATGGCGCCATAATTGCAGGAAATTATCCGCCATTTGTTTTGGCCATTACCAGTGTTTGACCAGAAGAGGTCAGTGTTTACCATTACAGCGACTTCAGGTAAATCTGCGTAAAACTTTTAGGGCAAACATAAGCATTGTGATTATAATATGAATCTAATGTATGTTTACATTTTATTTTATGCAAATACAGTGACTTAGGGAAATTATTTGACTGTTAATTGAGATGCTAATAACACTGTTTGACCAGCACTCTTAACCTAGTTTACTATCCCGTTGACTTCAAGTACATCCTTGTAATTCGGTAAAACGGTAATGTTCATCGTGATAATTACATTAATACTAGTCCATTTAAAAAAAATGTAAATAAGGTGATTAATGAAAAGTATTTCATCTAGAACATGTCCGTTATTTCTTTGTTAAAAGGCAGCAGGTTAAAAATAGGGTGCGTCGTCCTCAAGGTCCGAGCGGGTGCAGTTATATAATTATCTCTGCTGGGGAAGGGGGTGTGAGGTGGTGGGGGGCTCTTGCAAGCTTTTGTCTTAAAAAAAATCTCGCGATATCATCAATGACAGGTAAGGAAATAAGGGGGAGGCGTTCAAGAAACGGGAGGAGGGGAAACGGCTTTGCAGAGGGTGACTAAGAGAAAACGGTGAGAATAGAGAATAAATGGGGAGGGGGGATTTTGCAGGTCGAATGGAGACTGCCGTATCGTGACGCAGTATGTCTGCTTGGGCGTGGCCTTGCAAACACACAATCATGCACGCAGAGTAGAGCATCAATTCCCCCGCCGTGCACCCCACTCCCTTCCATGCACAGTGGCGGTTCTGCACTAAATGACTCCCAGGGTGAGACCCCCACCTAAGCACCCACCCCCAACCATCCTTCCCCACCCAAAATTGCCAAGAAACATTGAACACGAATTGAGGTACCTATATTTTTCAATGCTTAAATAACAAATACACTCAGGAGGTAGCGAACTCGTCTTGGGAACCGAGAGGTCGCTGGTTCGATTTCTGGCGGCTCCTCCAATGAAGTGTCCTTGGGCAAGGCACGGAACCCCTTATGCCCCTTATGCAGGTAGGCGCCTTGTATGGCTGGGAAGTGTGAAGCACATTGTAAAGTGCTTTGGGAGGTCTTCGGTGACCTGGAAATCACTAGATAAATGCAGTCCAATTACTATATACTGTATTTTCACGACCATAAGTCTCATATGTTCTTCAGTGCGCCCTGTGGCTCATGCAGTGGCGGTTCTGCACTAAATTACTCCCTGGGGGAGATCCCCACCCCAAAAAGACAAATACTTAACATGTCTGAAAGAGGTTGATATATTTTTCAATTACACAAATGCTTAAATATAAAAATTAGAAACACAATCTACATAAAATGGCAAATAGCTATTTAAAAATGCTTAAATTGTCATGAACCAGAACAGGACCCAAAGGCGTGACGTTTCTCACACAAGCCTTTTATTTTACAGGAAATGGGGCGTCATGCATGTTAGGCAGCAGTCTGCCGTGAAATGGTAGGAAGGGAGAGGCCGACGAGATCGATACCAATTGCCCGAGTAGATATCAGACAGATGGGGTCGATACCGGACAGGACAGGACAGACAGGATTGATAATGAAACAGGATGTTGAAATTAAACAGGACAAACTAGACGGGAACGAAAACTGGAGAGAATAATAAAAAAGACAAAAATAGACGGGAACGAAACTGGAAATCGATATTAAACTGGACAAAACTAAACGGGAATAATACCGGACAGGAAATGCCAACAGGAAACAGGACCGAGTCAAAACCCACATCTTGCGAGGCAGAGGTTCATTGATTGACTGACAAAGGAAGAATGAGAGCACTGAGCTTAAATAGACGGAAAGACAATCTGTCAGTGAGCCGCAGCTGCCGCCACACGGGCGGGGCCAATTGGGCGCCATAGCAACCGTTACATAAATAATAAATACAAATACAGCGGAACCTCGGTTTTCGAACGCCTCTCAGATCGAACAAACCGATTCTCGACCAAAAATTTCGAGAAATTCTTGCTTCGCTTTTCGTTCAAAAAATCGGATTTCGAACGCCGGTACGCTAGGGGCGATGCTGAGCGGCGTATGGGGGTAGATTGCCCCCACCCCTCGTAAAGAACTGTTGTCACGGCAACGCGCACTCCTTTTCTGTTTTTGTTTTTCAAAAGCGGTGAAGGGAGTGTTTTAACCCCTAATTATGCCTCGGAAGAAGCTTGGTGCAAGCAGCAAAGTTGCTACAGGTGAAAAAAGAGGAGTAGTGCGTACAACTATTGCATTTAAGAAATAAATAATAGCAAAATATGAAGAAGGTCTGCGAGTTTCCCTTCTTTCAGGAATACAGCATGGCTTCTGCCGGCCGGTAAGAAATCCTATTCATAATTCTTTTCTTTATCCTTTAACCGCTCACCACTTGTTGTGGAGACCCGGGTGCTAAATGACGCGTAAACGACCTGCTTTTTTTTATTTTTACACGTTCATGTTAGTAACGCGAACGTACGATTAGCCTGGGTTAGCTTTACGTTAAATATTCAAGATAAACATTCAGGGTGTTGGAACAGATTAAAACAATTTTATATTACTTTGATTGGGAAAAAACGGCTTCGGTGATCGTACAAATCGGTTTTCGTATAAAGAAATGGAACGGATTATGGTCGAGAACCGAGGTTCCACTGTACACTGTATACATAAATATGGCAAATCCTTATCAAAAATGTCAAGAGAACTAAGAAAGACTTGTATTCTTATGCAGCAAATCACACACATTTGAAAACACTAAATATAATGTAGTTTTATAATGAAAAGAAAACTAAACTCAATAGGTAGAGCGCCCGTCTTGGGATCAAGGGGTCGCAGGATCAATTCCCGGTTTCTCCCACAGCACAATAACTTTGCTAGGTACGCTATGACATAAGAATCCATGAGCACTTCCGCTAACAATGCATGACGTCATGCATCCTCATTCGCGCAGGCAGGATGTGATGCCAATCAAAAGAGAGACCCTTGAAAGTCACAGAGTACGCATAGAAGTTGAATTTAGTTGTAAATGTGAACTATCTCACAAAAAACGGATTTCACCAAAAATCTTCAGCCAAGACTTGAACCTGTGACCTCCTAGTCGTGGGGGCAGGCGCCTAACCCTAAGGCCACTGAGCTGGTTTCTGACTGCTGTTTTACATTAAACCAGAGATGGTTTTAGGCACAGGCAAGGCGTGTCCATGGGCAAGACACTGAATCCCTAATGCCCCCAATAGCAGGTAGTTGCCTTGCATGGCCGACGCCGCTATCGGTGTGTGAGTGTGTGTGTGTGAATGGGTAAGTGTGAAGCACATTGTAAATGCCAACCCAGGCTGCCCGCCTCGCCTGTGCCTAAAACCATCTCTGGTTTAATGTAAAACAGCATTCAGAAACCAGCTCAGTGGCCTTAGGCGCCTGCCCCCACGACTAGGAGGTCACAGGTTTAAGCCTTGGCCGAGTCAAGACCTAGAAGATTTTCTGTAAAATCCGATATTTTTGTGAGATAGTTCACTTTTCCAACTAAATGCAACTTCTATGCGTTTTCTGTGACGTTTAAGGGTCCCTCGTTTGATTGGCATCACATCCCGCCTGCGCGGATGAGGAAGCGTGACGTCACACGCAATGCATTGTTTGCGGAAGAGCTCATGGATGCTTACGTCTAGCAAAGTTATTGTGCTACGGGAGGCGGAACAGAGATGCCCACCACAAATGAATTAAATCTGAGAACTCACATTCCCTTTACTGAATGCTCTACTTGTTTTCATCCACAAAGGTGAGTTGATTTCTACGCTACACGGAAGAACGTGGAAACCAAGCAGCCACGGGAGAATTGAAAATTGATGAATCGAAGGTTCGCAAGTGGTGGGAACAGAAAAACAAACTCATTATTTGTCCGTTTTACTTTTTAATTAATACTTAAATAAGCAGGGGCGTCAAAGCTGCAACAAAGGGGCAACCTTTTGACAAAAAGCAAAGTGATAGGTTGTCATATTATACAAAACCACTTGGCGGCGCACGTTTTTATGGTCGTTTCTATTTTATTTTTTGAAGTTCTCGTGCCGCCCACCAAGCATCATGGTAAAAACCTCAACTATTCATGCGTCACGTGACTTGACTGATTCGGATGTGGCGTCGAGTTGAAGCATCCAGAGCGCATCTTCTGTGCTCGTTTTTTTCTCCCTTTCCTTTGCCTCCCCCTTTTTATTCTTCCACTTTCCCGAAAATCGGTGTGTGTTGCTGCTGAAAGCACTGCAGTCTCGCGGCGCTCGTCCTCTGCTGCTTACTCAGCATTCCTTCCCAGTAGCACTGGCTGGATCTTTTGCACAAAGCAAAAACGCTTTTTGCACGACTAATCTACCGATTATATTTATTTTTGACAATTTTTAAGTGTGTCTTTTCGAGCAGGCAGTTTACTTGGGTTCTAGTACAAAATACAGTACGGCTTGGACTCGACAGAGCCCGATCTTACTTGTGGTGCAGGCGAACTTCTTGCTTCTGTCACGACCAGAACAGAAGTAGGACCCAGATGCGTAACGTTAATCACAAGTTTATTGAGGTATAGAGGAAACGCAGCGCCCGCGATCCGGTGCTCGTTAGACACGGGAAGCAGGTCACTCACAGTCAGAACATGTTCTGAATGCGAAAGTAGATCTTCCGGAGCGGGAAATCGTAGTGTAGTAGACGGAAAAACAGGTCGTTAGCCGGGACGGGAGAGCAAAACGTGGTCGGGGTTGAAAAACGGGTCGTAGCTGGAGACAAACGGGGAAATCGGGAACGGACGGGTGAAAAACGGGACAGACGGACGTCAGAGTCAAAAAATGCTTGCCTTGTGGAAACGGAGGTTTGCTGACGGACTGAAAACGGGCGAGTGAAAGAACGGAGCTTAAGTAGGACGGGGAACCAATCAGGAAGCCAGCAGCAGCTGGTGCCAAACGAGTGGGCACAGGTGAATGTAATCAGTCATCATGCCAGCTTCATTAAAACGAGTATTGAAAATCATTGTAGGTATCAGTTCTTTGGAAGAGAGAAGACTGAACTGAGTGGAGTTTAGACTCAGCAAAGCCTGGTCTAACTTGTGGTGCAGACAATTTTCATATTTTGTAACAGAATTTGACAAATGACATGGAAAAACCTAATAATTGTAAAAATCAGTTCATTGAAAAACATACAAATGCTCGACTAAATAGAGCTTGGACTTGACAAAGCCTGGTCTAACTTGTGGCATAGGTGATCTTCATATTTCTTACTTCATTTTCAAAATGAATAGCCATTCTAATGAACACTGTGTCGCAGTCATACCCATGATCTAATTCCTTTCTCAAATGAGTAAATTATGCATCTGAACGTTTTTAGATTTATATGTTTTATAACTTTTTTCTTATTATTTTGCACTATTTTAAAGAAAAAACATTCCGTGGTTAAACCATTTTTTTATGACAAATATTTAACAAATTGCATTTGCCCCTTGTCTGTCATGAATCAGAAAAGGATCAGGATCCAAACGCGTGACGTTTCTCACACAAGCCTTTTATTTTATGGAAAATGGGGAGTCATGCACGTTAGGCAGCAGTCCGGCGTGAAATGATAGGAAGCCAGAGGCCGACGAGATCGATACCAATTTCCCGAGTAGATATCGGACAGATTGGGTCGATACCGGACAGGACCGGACAGACAGGATTGATAATGAAACAGGATATTGGCAAACTAGACGGGAACGAAAACTGGAGAGAATGATAAACAGGACAAAAATAGACTGGAACGAAACTGGAAACCGTTATTAAACAGGACGAAAATAAATGGGAACAATACCGGACAGGAAATAGCAACAGGAAACAGGACGGAGTCAATTGGGCGCCATGGCAACTGTGACATTGTCAAATTCTCAAGTTTTGCTGCCCTGTATGTATAACAAATATGAATCTAGCACAAAAAAATAATGTGAAACATTTCCGATCATGCAAGAATATTCTTTTGAAGGTAATAGCCGTCATTGGCAACGGACGGGTTAAGCGTGGCGGAAGATTCCGAGGCGGAATGCAGACCAAACATGGGCACAGGTGACGTGGGAGAGGATCCCCAGTTTCCATAGCAACAGGCAGGTGCAAGACATCGAAGAGGGGGAGCGGCCGGGGGCAGGGGGATGGCCGAGGGTGTCGTTTGGCTTCCATCAGCGAGGTGAGAACATTGACATGCGAGTCGCGGAGTTCCGAACAAAAGTGCGGGGGGGTGGGGGTGTTTCCGCCGTGTGGAATGCAATCTCATGAATATAATATCACATTGGTGATTAAGAAAAATGATTTCATAAATAAGAGAGGCGGGGGGGTGAATGTGCGACCTGAAAATGTGTAAAAGTGTGTCAGGTAAGTCTAAGGATGTGTTCTTTGATGAACAAAATAGAACAGCACCCAAAATGTGATATATAATGTCTGGTTTCCCTCACCAACATGTTACACTCATGTTCCACTAGGGGCAGAAATGAACCCATTACAACAAAAGTTATATGACAAAAAGGGGGACATAAGTTCGAGACCTCAAAGGTTTGTCAGGAAAGCCCAAGAAGGGTTTTCTTTATACAGAATATGATAAGAAAATGTCCTGCCCAATATAACACACTAATGCAGGCATGTTGTAAGTCCGGCCTAGGGCCAGTTACAGCCCATTATCAAGTTTTTACTGGCCCACGGCCAGGGCCACCAGTGATGTTGACTGCAGTATGAAATAAATTTGTACCCGCCAGATGATGGCGGTAGCCCTTTGGCTGCCTTGCCATGGCTTTCTGTGAGAATTTTAACCCACCCTATTTTTGACATGAAAAAAAGGAAAGTTGACTGTGAGGGCCGCCACTTAATGGACAGGTGGAAATGGGAATATTTTTTCCCAAAATCCGAAACAACTGAGCCAGCCTCATTTGCCAAGAGACTGTGTCTGTTTTCAAAGAATATACTGTCATATCAAAAGGCGCTGTGAAAAGGAAAAGCAACTGGAAGCTGTTTTAACGGCACAGTCACACTTTTTCATGAGGCCCCAGCGAGTCAAATGAAAATCCTGCAAAGGAGAGCTACGAGGTCATGGGCTGATTGAAGTTTTAAAAGACTGCTCAAATGATCCTAGGCTGATGTTACCAAATCTGGCCCGCTTTGTGAAAAATTTGGACACCCCTGCAATAATGTGTCTAGTGGCAGGAAATGAACGCAATACAACAAAAGTCGTTTGATAAAAGGGGAATGCGAGTTTAAGGCCTCAAAAGTGATGAAGGGAAGCCAATGATTGTGTTTTTTTGATGCAGGAGATGGACTGGAGAAAAATTGAGAGGAAAAATGTCCTCTCCAACATGACATAATCATGCATCCAGTGGCAGAAAATGAAACCAACACAAAGCAAATAATTGTATTAAAAGGGGTGGTGGTAGGGCGGGGGGATTAGAGCCTTTAGGGAACTTAAAGACTTGATCTTTGAAGCAGGAGATGGAGCAGGACCAAAGAAAATGTGATAAGAGTGATGTCCTGTCCAACATGACATACTCATGCATCTAGTGGCAGGAAATTAACACAACAAAAGTCCTTTAATCAAAGAGGGGCGTGAGTGTGAGACCAGATTCTGTCTGCAGGGAAGCCCAAGGATGTGATCTTTGACGTTATAGATTAGGAGACTCAAACTCAAATTGAGTTTTCAACGAGAAAATTTCTGATTTAAAAAAAAAAAAACAAGATCTAAAAATAAAAAATTAAAAAAGAATTTGTGAAAATAAATCAATCCGTAATAAATTAATCCATAATTTACATGGGCTAAACTTTCATCAAAGGGACAGTGTGTATTTTTGACCACTAGATGTCGCTGTATTGTGCCGTGCAACCATAAAATGAGTGCTAAAAAGACAGAAGACAAACTGCAGAGACTTAAAGTGACCAACTCACAACATTTTTCTGTTTTTGCTCAGCATTTTGCAAAAAATAGGAAAAAAGAAAAGGGGAAAAAAAGGAAACGAAAAAGATGAACAGGGGAAAAAGAAATAAAGAAAAAGATGGGGAAAACTGAAAAAGACAAAGAAAGAGGAAAAAGGAAAAGAAAGGTTGGAAAAAAAAGAGAGAAAAAAGTTTTTAAAAAGTTAGGGAAAAACAAGGGAAAAACAAATGTACCTGTAGGAGCAAGATGGCTGAATTATAATTATAATTATGTTTTTTTCCACCAGGAAGCGCTTAATAGTACACACTGTCCCCTTAGACTTTCATATTAAGGCTAAGGCCTGAAACAATCAGCCCGCGGGTCGCAATAGGCCCCAAGGCTGTAAATTTGAGACCCCTGAAATAGAACAGGACTGAAAATGGGATCAGAATAATGTCCTGTTTCCCTCACCAACATGACACACTCATGCATCAAGTGGCAGACGATGAACACCGTAGAGGAACTACACTGCCAGAAATCCATTATCCCCCAATCGTTTCGTACCACCGACTCATCAACACCTCAAAAGCCCCAAAATTCGTTCACAAGACTCTTCCGTTTTCCTAAAGTGGACACAAGAGTACGCACACCAGGGCCTAAGGACAGACATTGCATCCATTCACAGGAAGTGACTGGACTCTCCAGCTGTATAACAAATATTTGAAACCCCAAAAGATTCAGGATTTGAACATGAGTATCTGTCAGGCGGGACGGAAGGAAAACTGAGATCACTTGCACTCGTTTCTTGGTTTTTATTGGAAGGAAGGAATGACAAGACGTGAATCTTCGATCCCTTGTTTGACGGATTGTCAAAACTTGACAGGCGGGTGAAGGCTTGGCGGGAATGGTCGCGGACAGGCGTAGTCGTCGTGTTGTTGGTTGGGGCTGGAGAAGAAGGGCGTCGTTGTGTTCGGAAGAGAGATCAGGAGTCAGGCGGGCAGGGCAGGTCGTAGGCTAATTCGGAAACGGGTCGGCAACGGAGATCAGGTAGAAAAACAGGAGGCAGGCAAAGAGTCGGACGTACGGGCTTTCTGAGCAGATGGCAACAGATCGCATAGTACAATCGGACAAAGTGTTACCGGAAGCTGGGGATTTAAATGTACAGGGTGCGCCAATCAGCTGTCCTGGCTGTTGGCGCCAAATCCTGAACACAGGTGTTCCCAATCCGGGTGATTGTGACAGTATCATGTTTCATGCCAGAGAGTTATTTCATTGCGTGTCCGAATGAAATTTATGAAATCATTCCTAATCATTTCAAATGAGTCGTCAAGCTTAAAACCGGGCTGCAGGCTCTGATTGGCTCCCTGTCCCTATTCAAACCCACTGCGAACCTCTGTTTATACAAGGCAAGCCTTTTTTTTCTACCCTGACTCCTGCCTGTCCTGTTTTTGCTCCCGTTGCTCCCGCTTTTTTGATCCCGACCACGTCTGCTCTCCCGTCCTGGCTTACGAATCATTTCCGACCACGCTTTGCTCTCCCAGTCCCGGCTACCGGCCAATTTTCCCGTCCCTGACACCGCCATCTCCCGCTACGGAAGATCCACTTCCATATTCGGATCAAAATCCAAGTGCTTCCCGCGTCCAGCGAACACCGGGTCGTGGGCGCAGCCCCTCCTCTTTCTTTCAAAAAAATTTGTGGTAAACGTTACGCAATTGGGTCTACCCTTTGCTCTGGACGTGACATTGATAAGTACTTTCATTCCTGCTGTATAATTTCTCCACATGCCCCTCGATGACACCGCGAGTTCTTGTATCTTCAATGTCTTTTGTTCTTTTTTTGGTATTTAATTTTCCTTCCCATGTAAATAAATCGTAGTTTGTTAAAATCAAACCAAGTTGCATCATTTATTTGGGTGCCTGTATATTTTTCTTCTGGACTCACCAAATGTTATCAATATCAATAAATAAATGAATATAATCTAAAGTCATGCTTATTTATATAACCCCTAGTTTGGCAGGAATTCCAAAACTTGAAAAAAAATTTCAATGGCCACACTAAATTAGGTAGCAGAAACAAGAAAACAGATGTGTAAGACAATTACCGACAGGGGTCTTACGGGTTCTTGAAATCCATGCTTGAAATAGTTGCCGCGTTTCTCAACGAGTCTGCTCGAAAATGACGTCAACACTGCATGTCTTCGGGTTAGTCTGCCAATCCAATCGGCAGGAGAGAGAACTCCCCTCCCCCCCCGGCAAGTGGCAAGAAATTTTTGGAATGCGTTTGTGCGTGACTAAGACGAGATCTTTGGGGAGCAAAAGAGCGAGGCGGGATTCGAGCGCTGAGTCACGGCGATTCCCCTCCTCCCACCTTGCCACCGTGCCCCCCCCCTACATCCACTCGTCTCCGTTTTTTCTCCTTTTATTTCCATGTCTTGTTTTTTTTAGAGGGGTTGTATTTTTATTAAGGGTAACCTCTAAGTGGTGTGAAAATACTTCTTCTGGGTGTCAAATATGCGGTCCGTGCGCTGGGTCAGGCCCGCCAAAGGATTGAATCCGGCCCTTGAGATGCCGCCAAGAGAAGCGCAAGAGAAAAATGAGCAGCAGTTTTAATTATGTCCACTTGATGTCGCCAAAGCCACTCACTCGCTAACTTATTTGCTCACTCACTTTCTTTCTTTTTATTGGTCCGGCCCACTTGAGAGTGTTTTTCTAGCATGTGGCCACCGAGTTAAAATATGTTCGATACTCCTGGTCTATCGTGTCCCTGTCCCTTTCTTTCTTTCTCTTTTTCTCTTTCCCTCTCTTTCTTTGTTCATTTCTATCCGTCTGTCTGGCTGTCTTTCTTTGTTTTTCTTCATTCTCTCTCTCTGTCTCTTTCACTCTTTTTTTCTCTCTACATATTTAACTTTTTTTGTTGTTGTCTCTTTTCCTCTCTCCTTTTCTCTCTTTTTTTCTCTTTTTGAATGCTGACAGGTCTAACTTTTAGCACTTAACGGCCACTTAACTTCAGCAGCTTAACCCTGCATGTGATGGTCACCTGGTCCTGTAATTTAGACTCTTCTCCCCCCTTCTTCCACTGTCTCCTTCTCTAGCCACTCATGTCACAAGCTATGGCTCACAGCTAGCTGCGCTTGTCAGCTTTTCCTGCTTCGTCCTTCAGTGTCACTCAATTGGCTGAGCTGAGCCCTGCATTTATTTAATGGTGGCAAAGTCCCGTGATTCAGGCATCTAATATTTTTTTCTCACTGTTTCCTTCTCTAGCCTCTCATGTAAGATACTTGAAGCTTACTAGTACAAACTGTTCACCACACCTACTTAGGGTGGTGTGTTGGGCAAGTACAGCCTAGCTGCGCCCAGGCCATTTTCTTGCGGTCGGGGTTTACTCCCTCACATGAAATATATGGTACTGGTTTCAATAATGAGCAGGATGTAGAAGGAGAAGGCTCCTGAACTGATACAGCAATTTTATCATGTGGTCACCATTTCTGTCGATTTAAAGCATCCTCCTGCTCTTCAGAAATGACTGGCAGCTGCCCTAGGAGGTGCTAAAAATACACACTGTCCCTTCAATATGGGACATATAACCAGTAGTAGGGGTCTTCAATGTGGTGCCCATCTGGTGACACTATGCCTTTAAAGGGACAGTGTTTAATATCTATTGCCTCCTGGTGGTACCAAAAAAACTAATTCAGGTAAAAAACACATTGATTTGAATAACAGTAAAAAAATATTTGTTCTATCATACCAATGTTAATTTTTATAAATATTTATAAGTCGAGAAATTTGTATTTTCTTTACATAGCGCAATCTATACCTAGCAGTCGCCGTCACGTTTGTCTGGCATCTTGTTGATATGCTCTTTTCAATCGCATTAGACGATAGAATGCCATCTAGTGGTCAAATATTACCCAGTGGACCTTCAACAGAGTACATTTTTTAGGGGGGGGACAAACTTTTAACAGAGACACAATTATACAAAAATCAATACGTCAACAGGGAAAAGCAATCGATTATCGATAATTTACGAGTCAATAAAGAGATTAGACAAAATATCTCATTGGTCAAGGTGTACCTATTCAAGTGTCTTGTTCAAGAACCGCACCTACGTCGGCACTCTTTTTGCAAAATAAATAAATATATAATTTACAAAATAACCCCCCCCCCATCTCACATTTCTGACGTCACAACCTCCGCCATCTTTGCTCGCTCTCATTGACGAAGTGAGAGAGTCGGCGCAGCGCCTTTGCAGCAGCATCGCACACGCACGCGCACAAGGAGGGCTGCTGCTCCCCCCCCCCAAAAAAAAAAGAATTTGGAAAAAAGATACCCACAACAAAAAAATCGCATTTACTGCTGTACTGACCGAAGATAACAAGCTCGGGTAAGTCCGCTCCTTGTCATTTTATTCCCTCTCAATTTTCTCACTGTGCAGTTCCCATAAGGGTTAGTACTGGGGATGCGTTTGGGACCGGTGTGTGTTGGTTTTGGATTGCGGGGCGATGCGTGACCAGGATGTGGACGCGCGGCGTGGATGCGGTGCGGATGCGGTGCGCAATAATGCGTCGAGACCATGTGGGCGTTTTCAGCACCCCGGATAGCGACGCGGCAACGCAAGGTTATCAGGATTGCGTCATAGATGAAGAATATTATATAATATCATCATATTTACCGTATCATAATGTAATATAATCACAATTCTCATAATATAATGTAATATAATGTTAATATAAAGGAATGAAACCACGCGGAAGGGGGTGTAGAGTGCGCACAAGCTATATAAAGTGCGCCATGGTGAAGTTGAAGGGAGGAGGATAGCCTGTACAAACAGAAGGAGAGGGGGGGTGCCTTGACACCCAGTGGTCCCCGTCAATGGGGGGCTTCGTGCGTGTTCTGTCAATGGAAAAGGGGGGGGTCGGTGCAAGAGAGAAGCGTCAATTAACGCGCTGCAGCGGGGGAATGCACTGTCTCATGCTTGAATAATGGGTCACCAGTGTGCCACTGTTGCATTAAGGGGTGCGCAAAATGTGTGAGAGGGGGTGCAGCCCTGCAGGTCAATCATATTAATCGCTGATGCATTTTTTGTTCCCACAATGTGATGAAGACGCCCTAACCCAGGGGATAGGGGGGCTGTGGCGTCGTAGGGATGCCGTGGTTGTCAAGGCGGCTCGTCGGCGGGAGGTGCCACGGTTTCTCGATGAAGGGGTGCGCCGCGGGTGACTCACTGATCGGTTTCTGAGAAAACACCCCCACGGGTGTCGCACGTTTACTGTACGACGTGACGGACGGCGCCGGATTGTTTTTTGGCGCAGGCTGGTGAATATTTGATGATGCATGTGTGATGATGTGCCCCCCAAAGGGGCAGGACAGATTGCACAGAAGAACGTAATCGGTAACGGTAAAAACTCCCACCCCCCGCCACCCCGAAATTACGATTTAGTGCTGTATCAAGGTCACATCATTTAGTACACCTGCATAACAATCCATTACGCGACAAAATCCATGCAGATATAATAAATTTTCAATGGTGCATCTGCCAAGTTGTCAAGAATAAGGACACTTTCTTGTAAGAAAAATGGACGACAGAAGCAGCATAAAGTCTGATCACGTGCACAAACGACACCTTTCGGTGCTCAAGCACCTGCCCTGGATAACTAACAAAACCTATTTTGAGTTTTTGAACATTGACCCCCTCATAAAACGAATCTATGCATGAACGGCTATAACAAACTGTTCAGGGTGCTAAAGCACCTGCCAAGTTGTCACAAATAAGGAAACTTCTTTTTATGAAAAATGGACGACAGAGGCAAGATTTTGAGCCTTTTGTTTCATGACAAATCATTTTTAAATCCCCTCCCAAAAAGTTTTAGTGCTCTTATATCAAAGTCACATTATCTATTACACCTGCATAACATTCTTCCATTACGCAACAAAATAATCCTTCAAAAACACATGCACAGATATAATAAACTGTTTATGGTGCTAAAAATAAAGGAAACTTGGAAATTTCTTGTATATGAAAAAGAAAATACAGACGCAAAGTGAGGTGTGAGCACAAATTGACTCCTAGTGGTGCTCAAGCACCTGCCCTTGATAAGGAAAGTGAGATTTAAACCTCTGTATTCCAATATTTTGGGCCTGTTAATATTTTTTTGTGATTATCTTTGTTTTGGAGCGTGAAACGACTGCTTTGACACACTTAAAATGGGGGAAAACCGTCTCGTTTCTTTCATCAGAATCAGCGCCGAGCTAATTATAGTTCAAAGTCAAGGTCGCCTTGAGACCAAAAATCAATCATTAAAACGCAAAATTGTAAAACCGGGGTTTAAAAAAATGCCTTGCCAGAGGTCTTAGAGAACAATTATTTAACCTAAATGTTTTGGTCATTGTCTTCTATTTTCTCAATGGATGAGCATTTTTTAACAAGTGGAGGTGAAATCAAATCATCAGGAAAGAAAGAAGACGCAGAATCTGTTAAAACACTAAATAGCTCAAATTTAACAAAACATGAAAGGAAAGAAAGCGTAATACTGTATGATGGAATAATAACTAAGTCTAACTGAACAAAACGAGAAAGTGGAGCATAAGCAGAATATGTTAGAATGTTAACCAGATCTAACTGACCAAAACATGAAATCAAACAAACACAGGGAACATACTCATGGATACAACAACTACATTTTGATGTAAGAGAGCAACACAAGATTGATTTTGACAAATGAACAGAACAAAACAATAGTGCCATTACGTTAAAACCATGAGATTAAATGCTGGCACACTAATTAGATCTAACTGAAGAAAACATGTAAGAGACACAGGGTATGTTGGAACACTAACTAGCTATAACTGAACAAAACATGAAAGAGGACAACACAGCGTATGTTGGAATATTAACTAATTCTAACTGAACAAAACACTAAATGAAAGAAACACAAGGGAAAGAAAATAACATGGAAAGAACAACTACATATTGTTCCTACACCTATCAGCTCGAACAGACCAAAACATGAAAAGGGCCGACACAAAAATAAAAAAATTATGAACATACACATGGCCAGAGCAAAATGATAGTGCCATGAATACAAAACCTTGAACTATAACACAAGCGTACTGAACAAAACATGAAATTAAGACCAACTACAGATCTACATTATATTACATTGGATGTGCAATGAAGCTTTAATTCTATTTTTTACCCAAACTATTACAATCTTTATGACCTTGAAATTAAAACCAGGTCATTTGCAGTACCCATGTGCGCAAAAAACAAAAACAAGAAAAAAACTTGACCAGCAGCCACTTCTTCAAAGTGCTGCAGTTGAACTTATGAACCGACTGCAGCATTTTCCGTTTTTGGCAGCGTGACCAAAGTGATGAATTAGCACGGCGTACAGTTTTATAACCATGACCCGAATTTGTTACGATTTTGAATAGTTTAAGGCCACCAGGTTCACCAGATTGTGTCCCAAGTGAATTATGGGGGAAAAAACTTGAACTTTGAACTGGGTTAAAGGAAAAATCATATATAATCCCCCAAAATAAATACATAAATCTAAAATTGAATAAAATTGTTTAAAAAAATAAATTTAAAAAAATCAACCAAATTAGTTTTGGAAAGAATAATAAAGTCTGTACTTTCCCCTGAAAAAGAACTCTAAAACGCTAACACCCTAACCCTAACCCGTACTTTTCCCCTAACCCTAAACCGTTATACCCCTTAACTCTAACCTTACCAAAGGTAAGGACCTTTAACCCTAACCCCTAACCCTAACAGCTAAACCTAACTCCCCGACCCAAACCTCTAGCACTACTCGAACCTAACCTTAACACCCTTAAACCTAACCCCTTCTCTTAAACCCTAACCCCTGACCCTATCCCCAAAACCCTAATTTCCTAACCCCTTTATCGTAACCTCATAACTCTTATTTTAACTTTAACTTATAAACCGTAACCCCCTTAATTCTAAATTTAACCTAACCCCTTACCTTAAACCCTAACACCCTTACAATAAACCAGAGACACAACCCCCTAAAGCTAACCACCTAACCCTGATCCTTCATACTACCTTAACACTACCCGAACCTCAAACCCCCAAATCTAACCCTAACTCCATAATCCCTTAATCCTAACCCCAAACCTCTGTTTTAACCCTATCCCCAAACCTTAAAACCTACCCCTAAACCTAACCCTAACACACTAACACCCTAACCCATTGATCCTAACCCCCTAACCTAGACGCTTGACCCTCTTATTGAGTCTTCAAAAACGCCACCCCAGGATTCAAGAGTTTGAGCTTCTTTTATTCATGTCCAGTGAGCCACTAATTCGCTTGCTCACTCATAAACAAAACAAAACAAAAAAATGGCTGCTCCTGGGGCACCAGAAATGTGGGAAAAGCATTCCAGACAACACTTTACGGCAGGGGAATTCTTAGAAAGGAACTGGCCTGTGAAGATGAACTGAAAAATACAGATTGTTTTCTTCGCGATTATTTAGGAGATTTTCGGGGCAAAAACTCTGAGACAGGTTTGTTTGATTGTGGATGAACAGAGTCAACTCTGAAGGAACTTTGCAGGACACGTCGGGAAAGGAGGTGCTGTCATATAACAGACCTGAGGACGTTTTGAACAATCAGATTGTCCAAATTTGGTGTTGTTGATGAGAATTGTGTTCCTGATGTTTATTTAGATTTTATGGTGCTTTATTTTAGTGTCATGAAGATAGATAGATAGATAGATAGATAGATAGATAGATAGATAGATAGATAGATAGATAGATAGATAGATAGATAGATAGATAGATAGATAGATAGATAGATAGATAGATAGATAGATAGATAGATACTTTATTCATCCCCGAAGGGAAATTCACATGAAATGACAAGCGAGGTAATGCCCTTGAGTGTACCTCCCATCTACCTATTCCTGGCATACGCGTCCTTCCCTGAAGGAGGTAATCGATTCGATGATGAGACCGTTTATCGAGCTGTTTTCCCCAAAAGCTTCCATTGGATTAAAATGCAGATTGTGTAACTTGACCGGAAGCAATGATCACATTGAGTTAAAGCTTTGAAGCAGCTTTACCCGAGGAGTTAAAGCATTAAAGTTTCTTTAACTAAACTGTTTAAGCTTTGTTCCGATCATACTCAAAAGTTGAATCTTTTGCTTTAACTGAAGAGTCAATCCTTTCAAACTGCTTTAATGAGAGTTAAAACATGAATGCTTCTTTAACTGAAAAGCTCAACCTTAAAGCTGATTTAGCTAAAGAGTTAAATCTTTATTGCTGCTTTTACTGAAAAGTTAAAGCTCTGAAACTGCTGTAACTCAGAAGTTAAAGCTTTAAAGTTGCTCTAAAGTTGCTAGGAGTTAATGTTTTAAAACTGCATTAATTGAAGAAGAAACGTTTTCAAGCTCCCTGATTGCCGATCAATATTTCTGAAGCTTATTTAACTTAAGAGTTAAAAGCTACAAAGCTTACATAACATAATAATCAGAGCAACAGAACTGCTTTAACTCTAGAGTTAAACATTTGAAGCGACTCTCAATCCAGAGCTGAAGCCCTGAAGCTCCTTAAACTCGGGAGGTAAAGTTCTAAAGCTGTTTTAACCCAAAACTCAAAGCTTTAAGCTTGCAGTTAGAATGTCGTGTAATGATCTTTAACTCAGGAGTTAAAGCTAGGAATCTGCTTTAACTCAAAATTTAAAACTTTATAGCTGCTTAAACTCACAAGTTAAAGCTGTACAGTTGCTTTAACTGAGAAGTGAATGTTTAAGGTTGTTCTAACTCACGAGTAAAAGTTTTAAAGCTGTTCTAACTCACATGTTGAAGTTTTAAAGCTGCTTTAACTCCTGAGTTAATATTGTCAAGATCTTCCAACTCATGAGTTAAAGATTTAAAGGTGTTTTAACACTAAATGTAAAGCTTTAAGCTTTAAACTAGTAGTCGGAACGCTATGGAATGATCTTTAAATCAGAAGTTAAAGTTATGAATCTGCTTTAACTCAAGAGTTAAACCTATAAAGCTGCTCCAACTCACAAGTTAAAGCTTTGAAGCTTTAAACGTGAAGTTAGAATGCTACAAAATAATTTTAACCGAGAAGTAGAAGCAGCTTTAACTCCAAAGCAGTTTTAACGCTTTAACTCTGCTCGAATGCAATTGGACGGTCTTATAATTTTACGAGTTTGTTGCCACGGTGACCGCACTGCCCTGAATGTCATTAAGGCAAACGAAGACCAATAAACCTCGAACGCGGTTTCCTCAAACTCGTATTTCCCTTCTGATTGCTTGTCCAGGGTATCGCCAAAGTCGTTATTTAAAACCGTAACTCGGCCCCTTATTCCAATAATTGTTTTAAAGCGCCAGGTCTTGTCCGGAGGCGTCATAAATCACGATGAGCTAGCAGCCCCTTCTTCAGTGCCGCAAATTAAGTCCTGCCGCTAATCAGCGGCGCGGCTAGCTTATGAATTTTAATCAACGCGAGGCTTTTCCTGTTCAACGTCTCCCCGTTTTATTGCCCGGGTGTTGATTCGGGGTCACCTTGGTTACCATTCAGCGGCCGCCGTCGTGCGTAAATCGGCGCTAGGTGGGACCGAGGAACGCGTCATCTTTTGTGCCCGCTGACGTTTGAGACGCGATTAGCTCCTGGGATGTGAGTCAATGATGCCAGGAGGCTTTGGATTATTCAAATACAAAAAAATAAAAAAAGTGTAATGTATGGAACCTCGATATAATGGGCTAGGGATGTAAGAATTAATCGATTGATTAATTTATCAATCAAATTCATTACTAACAGGCCAAAACATGTATATATGCCTGACGTAAAATATAATTGATGTACTAATCCGTCAAATTAATTGACCGGGGATTACAAAAAAATACTGTACTTTAAGATATTAGGCAAGGCATGTTGTCATGATTACCAATTTGGATCACCTGTGCCCGCTCATTTGGCGCCAGCCGCTGCGGGCTATCTGATTGGCTCCCTGTCCCTTTTCAAGCCCTTTTGTCAGTCCGTCTGCGAAACTCTGTTGATACAAGGCAAGCCTTTTTGACCCTGACTCCTGCCTGTCTCATTGTTGCTCCCGTTTTTCCACCTTTCCGTTCCTGATCTCCCCGTCTGTCTCCGGCTATGATCTGTTTTTTGATCCCGACCACGTCTGCTCTCCCGTCCCGGCTTACGACCGGTTTCTGGCCCCCACATGTTTTTGCTCTCCTGGCCCGGCTATTGACCTGTTTTTCCATCCCTGACACCGCCATCGCCCGCTACGCAAGATCCACTTCCGTATTGGGATCACAATCAGATTGCGAGAGAGACTTGCTTCCCGCGTCCAGCAAACACCGGATCGTGGGCGCAGCCCTTCCTCTTTCTTTCAATAAAACTTGTGGTAAACGTTACTCAATTAGGTCCTGATTCCGTTCTGGCCTTGACACATGTAACAATGAGTTGACTGATTAACTAATTATTCAAATCAAATATCAACAGATGTAAGAAATACCGTAACTTTCTATAAGAAACTAGTGATAAAACTATTAATCAACTGGTTGACTAATGGATCGAATTAATTACCAACGGATTCAAGAAAATATCGTTAGCTTATTGTAACGAAAGAGGAATGCAAGAATGAATAGACTAACTCATCCATCAAATTAATAACCAACAGATCAAAAAAACTATATATGCCCTAACTCAATATATTGATCTAGTAATGTAAAAATATAATCGACCGATTAACTAATCAATTAAATTAATTACCAAAGGATTTCAAAGGAGCAGCACGGCGGCGCAGTGGTTAGCGCGTGTGCGGCACAGTTCTAAGGTCTTGGGAACCTCCTGTGTGGGTTCAAATCCAGCTACCGGACTTACTGTGCGGAGTTTGTATGTTCTCCCCGTGCTCGCGTGGGTTTCCTCCGGGCACTCCGGTTTCCTCCCACATTCCAAAGACATGCATTTCAGGTGGATTGGCCGGTCCAAATTGTCCCTAGGTGTGAATGAGCGAGCGAGTTGTCTGTCCCTGTGTGCCCTGCGATTGGCTGGCAACCAGTTCAGGGTGTCCCCTGCCCACTGCCCGAGTATTGCTGGGACGGCTCCAGCACCCCCGTGACCCTACTGAGGATAAGCGGTGCAGATAATGGATGGATGGATGGATTTCAAAGGAAATTACTTTAACCTAATATATTGGGACAAGGATGCAACAATTAATTGACTGATTAATTTATCACTTGAATTAAATACCAACAGAAGAAAGAAATACCGTAACTTTATATAAAAGACTTGTGATGTAACATTTGATGAACTGATTAACTAATGGATCAAATAAATTACCAACAGATTGAAAAAAAATACGGATAACTTAATATAATGGACGAGGGATGTGATGATTAGTCAACTGATGGACTAATAATCAAATTAAAACCAATAAATTAAAAATAAATTGAAAAATAAAACATCGGTTGGTTGCTGTCTAAATGGAAAAATATATGAGCAAAATAATTATTTTCTTAAAACGATAATAATTTAAATAAATCACTAAATTAAATCAACAACTGTACTTGAACAATTAGATTAATCTGTTGTTGACTGAGAATTGTTCGGGAGTACCGGGTAGCCCCTAGGACGACCAGAGTAGACCACAGACTGGTTCTGAAAATATATCAGGAGTCATTGTGATTTTCAGGGAAACTTGATTTCTATCTGGCATGATATATAGGGGTTTTACCCTCTAATAATGAAAAACCTTGTAATAACATAGTAATTACATAACAACAATACAGTGACAACATGTTATTATAAAAGTGCATTTCTAACAGGTTGCCATCTGTGCTAATCAGTAACAAAAAAAGTCTCGGCTTCAAAAAGGTTAGTAGACTATAATGGAGTCTGGCCGGCATTGATTAATAATATTTTTGTGTGTGTTTGTGCTAAATTAGCATCAGCGACATTGGGCTTTCGATTTCTCAAACCGTGATGTTGTCGTTTAGGCCAGGCCTCTAAAGTTCCCGCCTGTAGCTCGATGTGATCTTTGCCTTGTGTCAATATCCCAAAATAAAATAAAAAAAACTAGCGCCAGCAAACAAAAGCGTCGCTTGTAAAAGCCGTAAAATAAAAGGTCGGAATTTAATCGCTGGCGTTTGGTTACATAAAGCGGAGGGTCGGCCTCCCTTGGGCTAGCGCCGCCCGAGTCTGTCAGAAATCGCCCTCGCTCCCTTCCGCTTTTGAGGTTTATGTAATCCAACATGGCCGCTCTTGGCAAGCAACGCAGCGGAAGAGAGCGAGGTGAAAAAAAACAAAACGCAAATAAGACCGGATCAGAAATAGTTTATTTGATTCGAAGACATTCCCGGGTCTTGGCAATGTCAATTTGATAGATAGATAGATAGATAGATAGATAGATAGATAGATACTTTATTCATCCCCGAAGGGAAATTCACTTTTCCAGCAGCATCCCTGTGTTATAACTATGTAATAAACACGGCCATACGCGTCAATGTGTTTTATTTTCTTTCATACAGGCAGAGAACATGTTAGCAATGTAAATTTGTGTTATTACCGATTGTTCGATTCTCAGTTTGCTGGACATGCTGATAAATTAGTATAAAAACTTGAGTTTTTGATTTATTGTTAGGAGAACAGTAGTTGCTCAAGAATAGACAAAAATTGTACTGTATGTCAATGTCTGTTTACCAGTACCACTCTAAATATTTGTGATTATTCAATTCTTAATTTGTGATATACGCTGGATAAATTTGGGTATGGAAAGCAGGTTTTTCAATAAAGTGCTTGGATGACACCAGCAGCCCAAAAATCGACAAAAATTGTCCTGGATGTCAACATCAATTTACCAGTACAAATATGTATAATTATTCGGCTCGTAGTTTGCAGTACACGCAGAGAAATTTTGAGTCTAGAAAAATGACGTCCTTGAAAGATTTAATTGTGTGACGACACCAGTAGTAGCCCAAATATGGACATAAATTCTGTTGTATGCCAACGTTAGTATACCTGTCAAAATATCACTCAAAATATGTCTCGTTAACGTTTCTCTGTTTGCAGTACATGCTCAATAGTTTTGAGTTTAAAATTTGGGTTCCCATAATTGTTAGAACACCAGTAGACCAAAATTGTCCTATAGATCAACTTGAGTTTTTTTGGTTTTTGTGAAAAATCCTAGAATCTGTGAGCCAACCCCTGACAATTTATCGGATTTTCTGTCTTCCAGCTCGTCCCGGATTGCCTCTAGGTTCTGTTTACTCCCGTCGGAGAGGCCTCCCGCCCCCCCACAGCCGCCAGCCATGGCAGATGACGCTGACATGCGCAACGAGCTGTCGGACATGCAGCAGCGTGCCGACCAGCTCGCCGATGAGGTGAACTACCTTGACTTACGAGTACCAAGGCGGCATTTCGGTTTGGGATAAGAGCTAAAATCGGAGGGTAGCGTGACCTGCAGATAGAAAACAATCAATTTCTGAGTCGCGTTTTTCAAAACACGATGAACGTCATAAACATCGAAAAGTAGGTCGTCCAGCGTTGCCATGGCAAAGCCATTTCGTGTATTCCTAACCCCAAACTAGTGTAGCGTCAAAATGGAACACAAAATTGTCTTCCCTCCCCTCTTCAACAGAATTGTATTCATTTTTTTTCTCCTTAAAGACGGAAATGTGGGATTAGTCCCCTTCTCGTGAATTTCATGTATGCCCTTGACCTTGTGAGTGTCGTAGAAAGAAAAACCTCAGCCAAGGCCTGTGGGGTTTCGGGGGTTGTGGGTAGGGGTCATAAACACCCACTTGTGACTCGCAATGAGAGAAAAAAAAACGAATATCGAAGGCGCTCAAGAAACAGTTCTCAATTAAGATTTATCCAATACGCAGATAGAATTTTCCCCATAAATCTGCACATACACGATAGACCGGCAGCACGGCGGCACAGTGGTTAGCGCTTGTGCGGCACAGTTCATGTCATGGGAACCTGTCGTGGGTTCAAATCCAGCTCCAGACTTCCTGTGCGGAGTTTGTATGTTCTCCCCGTGCTTGCGTGGGTTTCCTCCGGGCACTCCGGTTTCCTCCCACGTTCCAAAAACATGCATTTGAGGTGAATTGGCCGGTCCAAATTGTCCCTAGGTGTGAATGAGCGAATGAGTTGTCTGTCCCCGTGTGCCCTGCGATTGGCTGGCAACCAGTTCAAGGTGTCCCCTGCCCACTGCCTGGAGATGGCTGGGATGGGCTCCAGCCCCCCCGCGACCCCAATGAGGATAAGCGGTACGGCTAATGAGATAAGATGAGATGAGACACGATAGACCAAGGGTGTCGAAATTATTTTAGCTTGGAGGCCACATGCTAAAAAAACACTCTCACGTGGACCAGTAGATTAAAGGGAAAGAAAGAAAGAGACAGAGTGAGAAGAATAAAGAGAGACAGAGAGACAGAAAGAAAGGGAGACAGAGAGAGAGAGAGACAGGGAGAGACAGGGAGAGAGACAGAGCAAGAGACAGAGAGAGAGTCAGAGAGAGAGAGATGGAGAGACAGACAGACGTAAAGACAGACGGAAAGACAGACAGACAGACAGAGAGACTGAAAGACAGACAGACAGAAAGACAGAACGAAGAAAGAACGAACGAACAGGCGGGCAGGCGGACGGACGGACAAATGGACGAACAGACAGACAGAAAGAAAGAAATAAAGAAAGTGTAAGAGAGAGATAAAAGAAGAAAGGGAGCAAGAGGAAAAGGAAGAGGAATAGAGAGAAAGAGAGAGAGAGAGAGAAAGATAAAAGAAAGACACAGAAAGAAGGTGATAAAGGAAGAGAAAAAAAGAGAAAGGGAAAAAGGTAGAAAGAAGGTTAGATAGAGAGTGACAGAGAGAAAACAAAGAAAAAAGAGAGAAAAATAGAGAGAGACACGGACAGAAAAAGAGAAAAAAAGCAAAAGAGCGGCCCCTGGCTTTGACGACATCAACTGGACATATTTAAAAGTGTACCACGTTTTTCTCTTGCACTTCTCTCAGCGTTGTCTCATGGTCGGGATTCAACCCTTTTAAGCCCAAACTGGCTCACGGACCGCGTTTTTGACACCCCCTACGTAAGACAGAATGCTAGTATTTCCCCATGCGTGAAATACGAAAAAAAATGGTCAAAATCAATCTGGACTGACGAGAAATACGAGCAAACCCAGAAATTGACAAACATGCGTTATCAAAAAAATGAAAATCACAGTGACCATTTGACACTAACTATCATTGTATTTTCGCTTTCACAGTCCCTGGAGAGCACCCGTCGTATGTTGCAGCTGGTGGAAGAGGTAAAACGGCATTTTCTTCTCTGTTTTTTTGCGCTTATATCCGTCGACGATTTTTCGTTTTTAAGCTCGAGGCAGCGAATCCTCAAATTGCTCTGCTCGTTATGAAAAATCAGCATACGCTCGTTCGCTTATGCAACTTTCATGGGCAGTATGTCAGACAGTGGCAAATTAACCGCAAAGGACAACAAGTTACCAGAGGAAACGAAGGCAAAGCATCAGGGGAAAGGAAGACTGGACTCATATTCCGTCCTTATCATGGGAACAATTTGTTTTGTGTATCAAAAATGTTCGTTAATGGTTTATTATTTAAAGCAGGGGTCTCAAACTCAATTGACTCAGAACTGGGGTCTGGAGGACGTTGGGCCAAATCAGGTTTATCACATTAAAACCTCTGATAAAAAATTAATAGAAAAATCCATTAATCAGTAATAATTTGTGTGAGCTGCACGGACATAAAAGGGACAATGTGTTTTATTTGACCACTAGATGTTGTTGTATTGTATAGTGACACCAAAAAGAAACGCTAAAAAGCACAACAAAAATTACAAACTACAGAGAATCAAATTGACTGAAACATGTTTCTTCTCCAAAGGAAGAAAAATGAGAAAAAGAAAAAAGAAGAAAAAACTGAAAAAAGGGAAAAGCAAGAAAAAAAAGGGGGGGTCAGAAAGAGAAGAGGAAAAATAAAGAAATATAAAACATATTTTTTCTGGGTACCCTTGCCAGAACGACAGATAATATTCATGTTATGGGTTTTACACCTACGAGTATTTAAAAGCATACAGGTTTATACCATTATTAGTATATTTTTGCTCATCATTAAATCAATAGATTTGAAAAAAAATTATAATGGCTTTTACCACCAGGAGGCTCCTAAATAATACACACTGTCCCTTTAAACCTTCATAGCAAAGCAAGAGCCTCAAACTGTCCTCCACCGGGCCACAATTGGCCCCCAGGCCGGTAGTTGGAGATACCTGTTTTACATATTTTCTTTTACATGACAGTGAAGTTTCTGGGAGATTGGGACACTGCCTTCTGTTCCTTACCATTTTTGGGTTTGTCAAGAGGAAATTCCAATCTTGTCAACAATACCAAAATTGGATAATCAGGGTGTAAATAAACGTTATCGGTTAGGGAAGTCCTTTTGTTCAGTTATGTAACACAACATTAGCTTACAGGTGTGTTCTGCACTGTTCATACAGAGTAGATTTTTTCTACAATATACCCCCCTTTCATCACTTATAGTAATCAAGCAAAGTCTTTCTCAAGCATCCCTGTCCAATTTCCCAGAGTTATTCAACAATGCAAGGGAATTCCCACAGATGCTGGTACTAAAAATAGTGTCCCAACAAGGTTTTCAATTACTGACCACTAACTGGTGTTTTTTTGTTCCTTTCACTTGCTACCTGGCCATCTTTGGGGAGTAGAGCAAAGATGCCGGAATTAGGACTTTGGTTATGTTGGATGAGCAAGGAGGTAAGTGTGATAACTACCAAAAGTCGATGTAAAATTTCAAAAATAGTAAATTTCAGTCAATGTTATTGATACAAAAGGCATTGTCTCCTAAAGTCCTCTACTGTATAAACAATTTGGTTTGTTTTCAATTATTTACATTGAGATTCCTTAGCAGTCGGGCATTGTGATTTCCAGCGTCTTTTAACCTTTGTTTCCGTTAAGCGATTCTCTTTGAATGTTTTCTTTCGCGCTCAAACCAACCACCACAGTGACAAAAACAGATATCACCAATCCGACAGGAAAACAAAGTTCCTCTGGTGCTTTTTGCTGAATTGACAGCCCAGAACTGAACAGATGTGTTAAAGAAAAACGATCGATTTAGCTGGTAACGACAAAAATATCCAGTCAACCCATTCACTGCTTTGTAAAATCCCCACGACTCAAAACACTAAATCTTTCACACCGCCGTGTGAGACAGCCTCCCTAAGGAGGACAAACTGAAGGACACTTCTATATCCCGAAAGGGGATTTTACAAATCTGAATAAAACCAAATTGATGCTTCATAATTCTCATGTTGTCCAAGCTCATTCACTGCCAGCTTCTTTAAAAATTGATCTTTTGACATATATCGCCCTCACTGGCACTGAAGGAGATGACCGCGGATTAAGCTGGGAACTTTTTGTGACTTCAATGTTTACATGCAGATAATGAATCTGTTCGAAAGCGGGTTATATTGGGGTTTTCTAAAGCATGTAATTCTGGTTTTAGAAACCTGGATAATCTACAATATTGGTGTTGTTTTAGTTTTTTTAATACCTGGAATTCTAGGAACCTCATTAATCTACCTCGAGTTTGTTTAACCCTAGATAGTTGGCAATAGTCTTTTGATACATAAATTCTGGTTCCAGAAACCCAGATAATCGACCTCGAATTTGTATAACCCTTGACAATTGCTGTTATTTGTTTTGTTTTTAATACCTGGAATTTTAGGTTTGAGAAACCTGGATAATCGAGTTTGTTTAACCCTGGATAGTTGGCAATATTTTGTTTTGTTTTTAATGCGTAAAATTGATAAGCAGTAGATCGATCGCTTGCTAAATAGCTAAAAAGTAGCTTGATAGTAAGCCAGAACGGTAAAAATAAAACAGTGAGCTAGATAGCTAACTGAAAGAGTAAAAAGCCAACTAAAAAGCCAAATGGAAAGCTATTTTTAAAAAAAAGCTTGATAACTAGCTAGAAAGGACCCAAAATGTAGCTTAATAACTAGCAAAAAAAGACAAAATGTTAGCTAGATAACATGCAAAAACATGTAAAAAGCTACCTTAATACCTAAAAAAGTAGCTTTATACTTTGCTAGAAAGGTAAACAGGTAAAAAACTAAAAGGGACCTAGCTAGCTAAAAGAGTAAAAAGCCAATTAAATAGCCTGATAGAAAACTAAAAAAGCAATGTACGTAGCTAGAAAGGAGGCCAACATTTAGCTTGATAACTAGCAAAAAAGATAAAATGTTAACTAGATAGCATACCGTTTTTAAAAAAAGCTAGCTAGGTAGCTTGCTAGCTAAAGAAGGAGGAAGATAGCTAGCTACAATGCTAAAGAGGTAGGCAGATAGTAGATAGAATGACTAAAAAAAAAAACAACAATTTATCATGTTATTACTATGTTGTTACTATGTTTTTACCAGGTTAATGATTAAAGATAGGGTTAAATAGACTCAAGTCAACCACCCAAAATATTAATTCACTAGAAAATCACAATGACCCCGCACAGGTGAGCTATTTTCAGAAAAGATCCATGTGCATCACAGCTGTCCACGGGCACCACGTTGGAGACCCCTGGTCTAAGTCTTTGCTTCTGGCTAGCCACACATGAGCACAACTTGTAGATCGATAGGACGCAGCAATGGAGCTCACATTTGATTGATATCGCCCTTGTAATTGGAATTTTCTAAACCGCATGTTTACGGGGTTAGTCAATTGTATCTAGTTTTGAAAACAAGTCATTCAGATTGGTCCAATCTGCGCCTTAAAAACAGAAGGCACATGTAAACTATTTATCCGTGGGACCTCTTAATAGATAGAAATCTGCAATGCACAGAGAACGCAAAAGTTGAACAGTGAAATGACGAGGGAATACTGTATAACTCTGATTTGACACATTTCAACATGGTATTTCAACTGTTTAATTCTGAAATCCAATTCTAACCCAAATATTGTCTGCATGTAAACATAGTAACGTAAACCGCAATCTACCACAGCAGTTTTCCTTAAAACCAAATTTCCTTGACAAACACCAGTAAGTGGTTCTTCAAAGTTTTGTCTAGACCAGATATGTGATACTCCAATCCTCAATGACCACTGTCCTTCATCTTTGAGATCCTTCCTCAATAAAATCGACAGGATCTTTCGAAAGTGTTCCTCTCTGGTCTAGACGATTCCATTTAGTTTGAGCAACCAAATTCCTCATTAGTCATTCAAACGAACAAAATTGGGCGTCTCATTTTACCGAGGAACGTCTGTCCACCGGTGGACCACTCGCTACACCTCATAAGTCCTATTTGTGTCAATCAACCAATCCAATGACATTCATTCCACTACTGTCATCCCTTTGTCCTGACCAGAGCAACTCGATCGTGTTGAAGATGGCATGAACCATATCAACCAAGACATGAAGGAAGCCGAGAAAAATTTAAAAGATTTAGGGAAATGCTGTGGGCTTTTCATATGTCCATGTAACAAGTAGGTACTGACAGCGTGCCTCGAAGGTTGTCACATATGTGGTGGCGTCCAGTTTTTCCTCTTTTTTTGGGGGGTTTTCATTTGTTTTTCTGTTCTTGGTTTGATTTTGTCACAGTGAGTGTCTGAAGTTATTGTCTTCTCTCCCTTGTCCTCCCTTTCTCTCTCTCTCTTCTCGTGCTTCGTTCCGTGGGGAATAAATGACTGGGGTTTAATCAGAACAACTGGAGCGCATCGAAGAGGGAATGGACCAAATCAATAAGGACATGAAGGATGCGGAAAAGAATTTGAACGATCTAGGGAAATTCTGTGGTCTTTGCTCCTGTCCATGTAACAAGTAGGTGCTGCTTGCCTGCCTGCCTGCTTGCCTGCCTTGACAAAACCAAAAAAATCTCCATCTGACACGTAAGCATGATTACGGCTACTTGTCTGCTCGGCTCCAGCTGCAAAAAGGCATCTGTGCCTTTCGCATCCATGCACACCGGAAGCTATGTTGCAGTTTCAAACACACACAGTCATTTTGCATACTTCAACTCTTGCCACGTATCATCGTCAGGGATGTAGATGATGCTTGCTCCGTGGCGTAGCATTCCAGAGCTGTTTTTAAAACTTTTCCTCAAAATTTATGTGAAGTAAATTGAGCACTAGGGCAGCGGAGCTCACTGGTGTGACCGTACTAAGATGAAGTTCCAGTAGCATCTGAAGTTGAAGGTGGACTAGAGGACGGAGTTGGAATTCTTCAGTCTTGGTTTGTCTGATGATTTTGACAGTTGCAAGACCCAAGGAGCAAGAATGAACCAATTAAAACAAATGCCAGAGACTAATCCAATCTAACAGGGTATCTTGAGCAATCTTTTATGGTTCTTGGAAAAAGGGTAAGGTCCCTTTCGTTGCTAAATAAACTCACACCGTCATTTATGACTGGTAGCCATTCCTTTTGTAGAAGACAAATCCATGGAGGTAACAGTAGAATAGCATCTTGGTGCTGGTTCCTTTCTGGGGTTCCAGAACAAAGATGAAGTTCCAGTATCTCACGATGTTGACAGTAGACCAGGAGTTAAAGTTCTTCAGGTTTGTTTGGGGATCTCGATAGCTACAAGACCCGAGAGCAAGAAAGAACCTATTGAAACAAATGCTAGGGACAGATCCAACCTTAAAGAGTTATCGGGTTTTGGCTAGGTCCCTTTCATTGCTAAACAAACTCACACTGATGTTTAAGACTTGTAGTCATTGCTTTCTACAAGAAGAATCCATCGAGGTAAAAAAAAGAACTGCATCTTGGCATTGGATTCTTAGCAGAGTTCCAAATAGTACTAAAAGTAAGTCGCAGTAGCTCATGATGTTGAGAGTGGACTGGAGACAGTCACATTTCTTTAGAATTTGTATGTCTGATGGTTTAGTAGATGCAAAACCCAAAAAGCAAGAACAAATGTATTCAAACTACTGCAGAGGCTGATCCAGTCTTACAGGGTTCTTGGATAAAGACTTAGGCTCCCCTTTTGGTGCTAAACGAAAGAACTGACACACAAGACACCGTCCCATAATCCGTCACTTGCATAGGTTTACATCTGATAACTGTGAAGTCTATCACCTAACTTCTGGATCAAAATCCACAATGCAGGACAAGAGAAACATATTTCAATTCACGAGGAGAGCGTAATCAGCCAAACCCAGCCAATCTCCACCACCACTTTTACTGAATTCAGATACTGAGGCGTAACAGTACTAGAGCATCCTGGTACTGGACTGTAATTTAAAAAGGCCCAGGGAGCTACTCCTCATCTGCATGATCTTCTCACTTCAACCTTCACTGGATGCTCACCTCTTTGCAGAGGGCGACCCCTTTTTAGGTTCCTTAACACCCTCGACTGCGACGTCAAGGAATGACTCGCGAGCATGACCCTTGGAATGCTTATGCATGCATGGCGATGAAGCTCCTGATAGCATTGCTGCACATGGTGACATTGATGTATTAAGATGACGATTATGTATCTATGGTTTGACATCAAATTTCTAAAGTGATACAGAGCCTGAAAAGCACACAAGACATAGTTACATCAAGAGAAACTTTTCAGCAGGAATGGTTTCCACTTTACTACAAAGCATTAATTAGAACATTTCCATTCAACCAAAATAACAGTTGTGATATTCAAGATTTTGGTTAACGGCACAGATATTTAAAGGACTTTGTTGATTTTCTGGAGGTTCAGAAGTTCCTCAATGCCAAAAGCAAGCAACCATGCCATTGCAAACAGGTTTTGCTCGGAATGACACATCATTTCTGATTTACGGAGCACCAACTGGGGGGAAGTGGCTGGAGAGCAACCACCTGCACTTTATTATTATTCTAGCCCAGAGGATGGCAACACGGTCCTCGAGGGCTGCATGTCCTGCATGTTTTTGGAGGTTTCTCTTCTTCAGCTTAGGTGATTCCAAACAGTAGGATCAACAACAAGCTCATGCAGTTTGCTAAGAAGTTGATAAGTTGGATCACCTGAATTGAAGATGAGAAACCTTCAAATAGGACATATGGCCCTCGAGGACCGGGTTGCCTGACTCTACCTGATAGCACGGTTTGCAGTCTGACCCAATACGTGGGGAAGCAGGAACCAAGGCAAAATATTGTTTAATAACAAAGTGAGAAACTAACAAAAGAAACCAGTGCCCTCAAAACAACTAACAAAATGTCCAATATTGCCGTGACAATGACCTGACAACCTCTGCTGTTGGGTACAATCGATAGAATAATAATGAAGTGCAGACAAATTAGGCAGAGTTTGGCATTCTCCAGCCACTCCCCCCAGGTTGGCACCCACTAGGGGGAATGGCGTGTCGGGTCCTGACAAGGAAATTACAGGAAGAGTCATATTTGTATTGTCTACACAGGCTATTACTGTCAGATTTTGATCGATGGGTGGCTCGTTTTAACTGAGTTTCATTTGGCCGGATTTAATCCAATCACCTCCCTGGCTAAAAGCGATTAAACGGCGTTTATGGCGTTTGTTGGCCAGCGTATCTTCGAATCAAACCAGGAGATGAAGAAAAGCAGACAGATGGCAAACAACAAGTACAAAAGAAATGACGTGTCAGCATGGGCTGGCAGCTAAGTGAAGCTTCAAGTCCACTTCTATTAATAAAAGTCGAGTAGGAGGCTGAGCCTTCACTGTCCCACAACAATAACTTCAACGCTCAAATAACAAATGTCCTTTTGCTACCAAACAAGTTGGCTGTTTTAGCTGATATCATAGAGGGGTATACGTCCAAGATTAATCGGTTAGCATAGACATATTCTGTATTCATATTTTGTCTATTTAGTCTTCTATCTTTAACATCTTCCCTTGTAATTATCACAGACAATTAATTATCACAGTTTTATCACAGACAATTAACACAGATTTAAGTACAGTAAAACTAGCATTAGCCTGTGTGTTAGTAAGGCTAACTAGGGCTAGTAAGGCTAGCTTTTTCGTAGTTGTCTTGGCTACTTTTTATCACTCATGTTTTTGTTTTTTTCTCCTTAACATGTCATTTTGGAGATGAGTGATTTGTGCAGAAGGTGGATGTCTTGCTAGCAGAGTATTGGCTAGCAGCTACCGTAAGACAACACTGGAGTTAAGAATAAATGAGTTAGCCAGTGACACATTAAGTTACTCTTATTTTGAAAAGTCTTCTATCATGAACATCTACCCTTATAATTCACAACTACTATATTCCCCCTATTTTTGAGCCAAAATACAGAAAAATACACGCAGAAATATGGGCCAACTAGCATTACCATTAGCAAGGCTAGCTTACACAGGGTTTTCCGTGGACCCACTCGAATGTTTTACCATATGTTTTATACATTTTTTGATCCTTAACCTTTCGTTTATGAAGCAAATGTTTCGTATAGAAGGTTGAACTGACCCTAGCGGTGTAACAGGATAGCAACTGTCGCAGGACTTACAGGAGAATAAATGTTGATATACATTTCTGCTTAAACTAGATGGAAAAAAAAAAACAAACAACAGATTTTCACTTTCTGTTTCGGTTGAAGAGATAACGGAGTGCAAATTTGGGCCAGGCAAGGAGTGGCGTCTTGTTAGCACAGCTGTATTTGTCAGCTTCCTGTTGAAACGACACCAGACAAGCGTCAATATCGTTATCCTCAGGCTCCCCTCTAGCTAGGGTCACAAAGCTTTTTGAAAATGTGCTCACTGATAGGGGAAAGGTTGCCAGATCCAAGAAGAACATCACTCGTTGGGCTGCCAACCTCTTTCAGCTTTTTTGTTCTCTAACCCCGATCCTTTCTTTTTTATTTTTATTTTTTTAATTCTAGTTTGTTCTCCACATTTTTGTCGTTTAATGATGTGACAGTCTTGTATAATGTACTGTATGTTGTTTGTCTTCCAGGAGGTTCTCTGTTATCTGTTACATTAGGACACTCAATTGTGGGATTTTTTTTTTGCAACAACACGGATAATACTGCTGCTGGCGTAGCATATCACTTCACAGTGCTATCTTGTTAACAGCTTCAACCTCCAGAACCTAACAAGTCAATGCCTGCTACGCTTTGCTTGACTTAGCTTAACACAGACATTGGGTACGTTTACATGCAGGGAATAATCAGATTGGAAACGCAATATTGCTAAAATTCTGATGATACAAAACAGCCCAGTAATCTGACCACGAGTATACCGATTGCAATAGTTCGGTCAGTCCTATTATTTCCGGTAACTTGTCCATGTAAGTACATTCGTGTACTGTAAACACTTTTTTATCTTAGCTAATAGGAATCAGAACCTCCCCCGTTTTTAATATACATTCTGTCGGACCCCGCTCCCAGCAATAGTTAAACGGGGATAATGGATCGTGGCCATATGGGTGACATTCATTTTAGGCGGGAATAACGGGTAAAAAGTCAACCAGGGATAATGAACGGTGGCCGCATGGGTGCTGTTTATTCGAGGCGAAAAGAACAGAAGAAAGAGCCCGAATGCAAAAAAAGTGCCCTGCCGGCCCTGGCACTCAGCAATAATCGACTAGGGGTAATGGATCACAGCCACAACCGTTCATTTCAGGCAGGCAAGAATGGCATGCCTTAAGTAAAAAAGTGTGTTTCGCCGGTCCCCAGTAACAATATGTGATTGGGGATTATGGATTGCGGCTGCACAAGTGCAGTTCATATTTGGCGGAAATGCTGGCAAAAAAGAGCCGCTGAGCTTGACAAAAGCGCCGTGGCAGTAACTGCTCACAGCAAAATGCGATTGGGGAATAATGGATCGCAGGTGCAAGCGTGCCGTTCATTTTAGGCGAAAATAACGGCGAAAAAGGAGCCACAAGACCCCAAAAAACGCTCATTATGAATTGATTCTTTTTGGAAAAAGACTGAATATGCATATAGTTTTTATGCCAGATAGAAAAGAGATACTACCAACATAAAACAATATATATAAATATTTTCTATTGTTTGTATTTTTAAATTCTCTTAAAATCACAATGACCCAATGCTGGTAAATGTCACTGTTGTATCTATCCACGTATAGTGTAAATCTAGCCACGCACAAGCATATCTTGTAAACAGTGGATGCAGGAATGGAGATCGATTTTGGAGCAATCAAGCACGGTACATTGTGGAATTTCTTGAGTTACATAAATGAAATCGACCTTCATTTAAAGGGACATTGTGTATTACTTAGCACCTCCCAGGGGTAAAAAAAACCTTCACTCAAATAAAATAATAATGATTTACATTACAAGCTCACCAAACATAGCACTGACATGATTGTCTGCCATCTTGTTGCTACGGGTACCCTAATAAGATAAAAAATCCTGCAAAAGGCTGGGCAGAAGAATAAGAGTCTCCGAAGTTTAAAATTTTCCTTGTGCTTTGTAGCAGCCATTTTCGGCTGCACTACACCAGACCTGCAGACCACGGGCCAGATTAGGCTTGCCAAGGAATTGCATCCGGTCTGTGAGACAACGCTTTTTCTTTCCATTTTCTCGCTTTGTTATTTTCTCTTTCTCATTCTCTTGTTCTTATTTTCTCTCTCACTTTCCCACCCTCTGTCTATACTTTCTCTCTTGGTCTCTTTTCTTTCTCTTTCCATCTTCATTTTTTCTCTTTTACTTTTCCATTCTTCTATTTCTTTCTCTCTTCTTAGTTTTAATCTCTCTCCTTTTTTTCTCTCTTTCTTTTTTTCCTTTCTCTATGTGTATCTTTCTCTCTCTCCCCTCTTATTTGTTTCTTTTTTTATTTTTTCTCTGTTTTATACCAGTCCAGGCCCAGAGAATGTTTTTTTCTAATGTGTGGCCCCTGAGCTAAAATTAGTTTGACACCTCTTCACTACACATTACAGATAAATCTAGGGGTCAAATACAAGACACTGTCCCTTTAATGTCAAAAGTTGTGGAAACTACGCCTATTAATGTTGTGACGTCACCTTTGTAATAGGAATACTCCCAAACGAGGTCAATAATTTGTCACTAAACAGGCAAATATTTCAATCTAAGTGCACCAGAAATCCAATATTGCCATTCCAATCGGAATATCGGCAGCATGTAAACAAAGCCAATGACTCATACGTGTTTGCATGAAATCACCGTTGATCAATTGGAGCGCCCCGTCGTTGAGAATCGAGTAACGGTTGTTTTCGGCGACCGCCCAGGATGAAGAGCGGCGCCAGCAAGGCTTGGGGAAACAACCAGGACGGTGTTGTGGCCAGTCAGCCTGCACGTGTTGTGGATGAACGCGAACAGATGGCCATCAGTGGTGGCTTTATTCGCAGGTAAAGGAATGAATATATATATATATATATATATATATATATATATATATATATATATATATATATATCAGTACACAGAGATTTCATTGTGTTTAATACAACATCACTTTAGAAACATCGCTTTGACGCAATCGAAAGAAGTCCGTCAACAAAGGTCATGACTTACTGGAAATGTATCCTCTGATCTGATGAGACAAAGGTTAATTTATTTTGCTCAGATGGTGTGAATCATGTGTGGCGGAAACCAAATGAGGAGTACAAACATGTCTGTGTCGTGCTTAAAGTCAAGCATGATGTTGGGAATGTCATGGTTTGGGGCTGCATGAGTGCAACTGGAATTGGGGAGTTGCATTTCATGAAGGGAAACACAAACTCAAGCATGTACTGTCGAATACTGGAGCAGAGAATGATGCCTTCCCTCCAGAAACTGGGTCGCAGGGCAATGACCAAGGCTTTTTAAAGTGGCTAAGGGTAAGGGGGGATGGACTGGCCAAGCATGTCTCCAGATCTAAATCCAATATAATATCTATGGGGCATCCTCAAGTGAAAGGTGGAGAAGCACAAGATCTCATATACCCCCCAGCTCAGTCATGTTGTCATGGAGGAGTGGAAGAGCATTCCAGTGGCAATTTGTGAGGCTTTGGTAAAATCCATGGCCAGGAGGATTAAAGTGGGTCTGCAAAATCATGATGGCCACTCGAAATATTCACATTTCAGGAACTTTTAATGGAGGGTGTAGTCTCTTTCGTTACCAAGGTGTTTAGAGAGTCTTTTGAGGGGAAAAATGAATTTACACTGCTACTGTATACAAGATTTACACAGACTACTATTCATTGTGTCAAAGTGGTGTTTCTTCAATTTTGTTCAATCAAACATTACAATGAAATCTCTGCAGAAATGTGAGGGGTGTCCTCTCTTTTGTGAAATTCCGTAAATATGATGTATAAGTACATATTATATTTTGCTCTTAATTTTCTTCATTTAATATTTCTTTCTATTCCATTTTGTATCTGTTTGTGTTACTTTTATTTTATTCTATATTCATTTTTATTAAATGTTTTATTTATTTCATATTCAATCTATTTGACTCAGAATTAAATTGTATTTATTCATCGTTATAGATTTATTTTTTCATTTGATTTTGTATTTGTTTTATGGATTTTTCATTTTAATCTGAATAGAATGTTATTTATTTATAATTTCATATTTATTTTTTATTTCATTTTGTATTTATTTTATATTTATTTCTATATTCATTTAATGAAAATACTATTATTTTACTCTGAAAACAGTTTTAAACATTTATTTCTTATTCATTTAATTTTGTATTTATTTCATATTCAAGATTGGAAGTGTATTCGATTCATTGTTATTTTCCACTGAATTAACATGTATTCAATTATTATTCTATATTTATCTTTATTTATTTATGCATCCATTTTATATTTATTTTACTTTATTTCATCGTTTTTTGAATGTGTTGATTTTTTTCAAACAAATTAAACAAATTCATATGTTCTCTGTGCACAGGGTAACAGACGATGCCCGAGAAAACGAGATGGACGAGAACCTGGAGCAGGTTGGCGGCATCATCGGAAATCTGCGCCACATGGCCGTGGACATGGGCAACGAGATCGACACCCAGAACCGCCAGATCGACAGGATCATGGATAAGGTAAAGGAGACCCCAAAACAAACTGCAGCACCACAATTTAGACCCTGTTTGAGTTGGTCTAAGATCCGTCAAACCAAATTATTAAGTCAAACCCTTTCTGCGCTTCTTGCCTTCTGCCAGGCTGACTCCAACAAGACCAGGATCGACGAGGCCAACCAGAGGGCCACAAAGATGCTCGGCAGTGGCTAAACGGAGGACCCCTCGGCTCACGGTCCCCAACCTCCTCCCCCGGCCCCCCGGCGAGCATGAGCCGTCTCGGCGTCCGGCGCCGCACGTCATCAGACGCCGACATGCTTTCATCCCCTGATGTCGACTTTCTTGGGTTTGCACACATGCACATATCACCCCGACCCCCGGCCAGCCCCTGGCCGTCTCCCGGCCGCCCCCTCCCCCATTGTAAATGTCGTTCTGTGTATCGTTCGTTGAGCTTTTTTCAAGATGATTGTCCCCGTGGAAAAAAAAACGATGATTTCTTATACTTGGTCCGTCATTCTTTTTCCAAAGGTTGTATATAAGTGCTGAGTTTGTGGCGCTCTGGCTTGTGTGTGAAATTTTTATTCTCTTGATCGATATATATATATATATATATATAAGTACACTCCATATAATATATTGTTCCATATCCCGCATATACACACACACATATATTGTATGTATATATATATATATATATATATATACATTTATATATATATATATACACACACACACACATTCGTACATATATACTTCTATACATTGATACGTATACACATAGTTATGTAGAAGGATATACAGACACTTCTACAAATACACATAGGTATATATATATATATATATATATATATATATATATATATATATATATATATATATATGCACACACACAGTATATATGAGAATACATATATATATATGATGGTGAAAATATATAAAAGGAATGCGATAAAAGCTTTTTAGTTTGACCCTTCCTCCTTTTTTATTATTTCAGTATTGTTGTAGTGAAGAAAACCAACAAACGAAAAAACACTTCCATGTAGGCTATGGTATGTTCCGCTCATTCTGAGTTTACCGTTTGGACCACCACGTGCAACTAGATTCTCGGTAGCTGTCTTAGGCATTTGCATTCCAAAGTGACGTGAATTGTGCGTTCTCTGCATGACCAATGGTAGATTTTAGTCTTGGGAAATAAAACCTGTCTGAAAAAAAATATGCATTAAAAAGTTGACCCAAAAAAAAAAAAAAAAAAAAAAAAAAAACACACCACGGTAACACGGCAGTAGCGACTCGACAAAAAAACGCATGCTCAGTATTAGCACACACTTGATGGTTCCGATTTCTTCCCTTGCAAGTTTGCGATAGTGCCACTCTTTCCATCTTGTTCTAATAACCGACTTGTTGTAAAATAAAAGGGATCGAAAATGTGCGACGACGAACGAGACTCGTATTGCAAAAAAAAAAAAGAAAAAGTTTTCTAAACGATTATGCAGTTCTGTGATAAGGATGTCCATGAAAAATGGAGGGCTGGTTGTGTGTACTGTAACATAGGTTTTGGATGCTGATTTAAAAAAGAAAAAGGAAAAAAAAAACAATCACAACGAACAATGTAAAGCAGAAGCGCATATTTCTGAAAGACGTTACTTTTATAAGACCGTACCTGTAAGTTTATTCCTTCCCCGTGTGGTTTGTTATCCGTACGAGATATAACGATAACTGAAACACACAAAACAAGACAACATCAATTATCTTTTTTTTTTTGTCGTTGCTTCTGTACTTTAGAGCTATGCATACCAAAATCTCTGAAAAATGTCCCCCTGGGTTAGTAAAGTCAACCTGAACGACACAATAGATTCAACTGTGAGATTGTTGTCCTCAACGCATGACTTCCCTATCTGTATCTTGTCAGTGTGTAAAGTGGTGGACATTTTGTAGCTAGCTGAATTGATTAAAAGTAATCAACCCGACTTGTCTTTCTTTATTGTGATGTAAAATATCCATCCATCCACCCATCCATTATCTGCACCGCTTATCCTCAGTAGGGTCACGGGGGCGCTGGAGCCCATCCCAGCTATCTTTAGGCAGTGGGCAGGGGACACCGTGAACTGGCTGCCAGTCAGTCGCAGGGCACACAGAGGCAGACAACTCACTAGCTCGTTCACACCTAGGGATAATTTGGACCGGCCAATTAACCTGACATGCATGTTTTTGGAATGTGGGAGGAAATTGGAGTGCCCGGAGGAAACTCCTGCAAACGCGGGGAGAACATGCAAACTCCACACATGAGGTTCGATCTCATGACCTCAGAACTGTGCCGCACACGCGCTAACCAGTGCGTCATTGTGCTGCGTGATGAACAATAATCCACGCTGTATCGTGGTTTACTACTTTGCAGGTTTTATGGGTGCGTTCAGTTCGGTTACTCCCGCCGTTGACTTGGGCTTCACTGAATTTTTTCTCTTTGACATTTAGAGCACAGTGTAGAAATCACATAGCTTTGATTTGACGGTCGAGTAACTCTAGCGCGCAACAGTCTTACGGCAACGGTGGCTTCAAGTGCATGGCACGGCTCCCCGTTGTCTGGGTAACTTCCTCAGATTCCCAAATATCAATATTATGAAATACTTAATTATGAAATGCTAAAAATGTATCTTTTGCATTCTCCATTTGCTCATGTATCACACAAGTGACATTTTTGGTGATCTTCCTATGATCAACCCATCTGAGATTGATTACTCATGTCTCCTTGTCACACAGTAAATGTAAAATTAGGAAGTAGCATCATATAAACCAGGGGTCTGGAACCTTTTTGATTCAAAGTTTATTTAAAGCAAAATATTTTTATTTTTATGAGAGTCAAACCATATATTTTTAAGACAAAATTCAACAAATCTGCCAAACCTGCTCTCAAGACAAAAGCTAATTCTTCAGCGCATTTTACTTCACGGTATGACGTTTAATAAAATCTATGAAATAATAATAATGCCAGAGCCTGTGCCTCATATAAAAAAATCTACCACTTAAATTTGTCTCCCTCTCGCAATAAAGAAGGATATAGAACCTTTTTGACAGTCATCTTAGTCGTAAATAATGGTTTCAAAACAGGGGGTTATCTTTTTAATAACATATCACAAAACACTGCAAACGAGAAGGATACAGATGTGTTTACCTTCAGCCATGTGACATGGTCACAGTTCAAGCCCTTGGGAATCAAGTAGTCATTACTCATCCTCCATTCCATTTTATATTTGCACATTGTTTTACATCTTTGAAATTTTAAAACATTAGTCTTCTATCTATCGATCTATCTATCTATCTACCCTGGTCATATCCCACGAAAGGGGTGACTGACAGCAAGACAAACACAAACAAATAAAAAACAAAAGAAGTAGCAAAAAACACACAAACAATTCGACCATGTCTAACCCAAATGCCAAAACACCCACACAAGTTAAGCACCTCAGCACCTAAGTTCGTCACGCTTTCGTCCCTCCGGAAAGTTCTCAAGCACAAGATTTATCATTTTCCACCGACTTGCACTATACGCTTTAACAAATACCCAGAATGGTAGAAGGCAGACACCACACTTGCATGTGTATATTGATGAGTCTCAAAGGCTAAGAGATATGGAAAAAATCGTAATGACACTTCTCCTTACCAGCCTTAAAGGTAGAAAAGCGCTACATTACTCTTGACGCTTAAGTTAGGAACACAGTGATGCATTCCTGGCCTAATTGCATTATAAGAGTGAATCTTGTCTCTAAAAAAGATGTACTGATGAAAAGAGCCACACCTGAATCGAGAGATATACGTTCCCGAACCCCTGATATATACGATAGTTTCTTCTTAGCAACATATGTGTCTCGATTTGCCTCACACGGTACAAGTAATCAGTCTTAGATGGCTCAGATATAGGAAATTGCAAACTAAACCCTCACTTGTGAAATACAAGACCAAATGATTAGAAATGACAATTATAACATTCAATAATTAGGTATTTCATAAACTATAAACTTATGAAAGACATACTTCACGGGGTGAGAGGACGCTGGCGTGTATGTCGCCGCTTCTCACTCCAAAACTTTTCCGACATTTTCGAAGCTCAGATATTCTTTCTGATCTTTCTTTTGCCCTTCTGTTTTGGACTGTGGGTACCGCGGTTGATGTAACCTGAACCATCGTTTCACCTGATCAATCAAACCCCAATCGTAACTTAGCCACGGGCTAACGCCGGTAGCTTAAACTTACCAGCTGCACCGGCCTCTCTCCCTCGTCATGGTGTGCCAAAACCTCGCCGCCATTGGATTATTCCCGATACTCCTGACGTTCTGCCATCATCCAGCGACAGGATTGCTCCACTATTCTGTTGCGGATCTTCTCCGGATCCGGTGGATTGCACTAGAGCCTCCGCCACCGGAGCTGCACCATCATCCTGACATCGCTCGCCTGCCTTGACGCCGCTACATTCACCGCGGGTCGCGCAGACACGTGGAGTACAAAAACCCTGGCTCAATCAACTCGACCTGGTCCACATCTCGACACCCTCCCAGAAACTGCGGCCGCAACGCTAACTGTCATGCATTAGCCCGCCTGGCTAGGTCGGCTAACAGCACTGCCGCTGTCAAACATGACACCTCCGCCGTCAATTTTGGATTACTGAACAACCGCTCACTCAGGAACAAGGGCCACCTCATCCAAGACGTCCTCGCCGTACGCAAACTTGACTTCCTCATTTTAACAGAAACCTGGCAACAAACAAACGACTTCACTGCTCTGAATGACTCCATTCCTCCTGGCTTTGTTTACATCTGCCGTCCCCGTGGCAGTGGCCGTGGAGGCCTCGCGGTAATCCACCGCGAGAAGTGGAAAGTCTTGCCTGTCTCCGTCCCTGCATCAAGCTCTTTTGAATGCCTGGTGTTTAAGCTCCCTGGACCCTCGCCAACCATCATTGCTACAATTAATCGCCCCCCGAAGCCACATAGTGATTTTATCAATGAATTCTCCAGCTTAATTAGACACGTATTCACTCTCTCGTCAAATTTAATTTTATTGGGAGATTTCAATATTCACATGGACAACCCCAACCTGACACTCACCAGACTTCACATCCTGCCTGGAGAGCCTCGGGATACACAGTCTTATTGACTTCCCCACCCACATTGAAGGCCACACATTGGACTTGGTTTGTTGCTCTGGCCTCTCCTCCTCCAAGCCCACTGCTGATGTTTTTCCTGAATCCGATCATGTCCTCCTCACTTTTAACACCGTACTCTGTCTCTCTACTGTCAAAACCTCCCGTCTCATTTCTTTTCGTAATACCAAAAACATCAACATTGACACTCTCTGTTCCATTATTGACCGTTCCCCGCCCCCAGACGCTCTTTCAAACCCGGATGACCTCACCGCTCACTACAATGCCTGCCTCACAAATATTCTAAATTCTCTCGTCCCCCTGAAGACTACGACTGCCTCATTCTCCACATCTGCCCTCTGGTTTACACCCGCTCTTATGTCAATGAAATAAAAAAAGCGCCAACTTGAGCAACTCTATAAGAAAACCGGCCTCACCATCCATAAAGACATGCACATTACCCATATTGCTAAATACAAGGACCAAATTGCACAAACCAAATCCAGTTACTACTCTGGCCTCATCCTTTCCAACAAAGGAAATTCAAGAACTCTCTTCTCTGTCATGAACCAAATCCTCCAGCCACCAAATTCTCTCCCCCTCCACCTGTACTCCACAACAACCTGCAACTCCATAATGGAGTACTTCAATCACAAAATCCTTAAGATTCATCACCAACTCCATCAAAACCTGTCTGCTCTCTCCCCATCTGAATTTCCTTCTCCTTGTCACTTCTTCTCCAGTTTTGCTCCACCCACGACTGCTGAATTATCCAACCTCATACTCAAATCCAAGCCCACCACTTGCCAGCTCGATCCCCTCCCTTCATCCCTTGTTATATCCTGCCTCCCTTTCCTGCTTCCTCTCATATCTGCCATTATCCACTCCTCACTCTCTTCTGGTATTGTCCTATCACTTTTCAAAACCGCTGCTGTTACCCTTATACTGAAAAAACCTGGTGCTGACCCCAACAACTTTGACAACCTTCCATTTATTTTGAAAATCCTTGAAAAAACTGTTGCTGCTCAACTCCACTCCCACCTGTCCCTCCACTCTCTCTATGAACCCTTTCAGTCTGGTTTCCGCCAGACTTCTTAAAATAAATGCCAATAATACAGAAATCCTCCTTCTTGGCACCAAATCCACTTTATCCAAAGTAAACAATTTCTCTCTCAACATCGACAGCTCCTTAGTGTCCCCCTCCCCCCAGGTCAAGAGTCTGGGTGTCATCCTGGATAGCATGCTTACCTTCCACTCACATATCAACACCATCACCCGCACTGCTTATTTCCACCTCCGCAATATTACCAGACTCCGCCCTTCCCTCACCCCCCGCACCACTGCTATTCTCGTCCACAGTCTTGTCACATCCCGCCTTGACTACTGCAATGCTCTCCTCTTCGGCCTTCCTCAAAAGTCCCTCCATAAAATTCAGCTGGTTCAAAACACCTCTGCTCGCATCATCACAAAAACATCTTCCCAGCAGCACATCACCCCCGTTCTCCAACAGCTACACTGGCTTCCTGTTCAACATCGCATCAGCTACAAACTGATCCTATATACATATATGGCCATTCACAACCTGGCCCCTCCTTACTTGTCCGACCTTCTCCAGGTGCACGTCCCCACTCGCTCCCTCAGATCCTCGTCCTCCCTCCGACTGTCAGTGCCCCCTGCCCACCTGAGCACCATGGGAGCCAGAGCCTTCAGTCGCGCTGCTCCAAAGCTTTGGAACAATCTACCTCCGAACCTCCAAAACTGCACACCTCTGTCCACTTTTAAGTCCCGTCTAAAAACACACCTGTTCAGGACTGCCTACAACACATAGCTTCTCCATTTCCTATGTTTTTTATGATTTTATGTCTTGTTTTTATTTAATATTTCGCTTACAATTTTTTACATTGTATTTTCTCATTGTCTGTACAGTGTCCTTGGGTGGCTTGAAAGGCGCTTTTAAATATAATGCATTATTATTATTATTATTATTACTTCATATTATAATGTCAAAGTCGGTAGGTTAAGCCTTTACTTGACACTTACTAGCGATCCGTTCATCTGGACATTTGTCACGTCTGTCATTTGGCCCTACCTCCTGTGGTTTGATTAACAGTGCTAGTCATTCTTCGGAGAAACGGCATTTTAAAATAAAGCGGCCATTGTGGAAAATGACGTTTGAGCATAGAAGTATTTTTTTTAAAAAGATGTGGAAATCGAATCAGAAATTTTGGGGGTTTTTTGCATTTTGGTCCCCTGGATCTGACATGTTCAGTCTTCTTGAGCGTTTGGACAGTGTATATTGGAGTGGTGCTGACAGCTGAGGGGGAGGACAGGGGCAGCAGATGTGAAGGCGGGGATGGCTCCAGCCAGAGAAGGAGAATAAAGGGGGAGGACGAACCGCAGTGGGTTTGAGGGAGGGATGCCAAATGTTTCTTTCCAATGATCAAAGTCGAGTGGTTGTAAAACAGACCAAAAACGGAGGGGGGTTTAGACAGTTTCCATGGCAACTTGCTGTCACTCCTTATATAGACCTAGCATCATCGGAGGCATGAAATGACCTTTGCTGTCTAGTTGGGATGCGAGGTCATTTGTGATCAGGGAGATGAGTATAAACACTGACATCTACTGGAGAAAAGGGGAAACTACAACCAAATGTTTTAGGGGGAGTAATACTGGCACCTGCTGGAGAAAATTACTCCAACTAAAATAATGAAATGGTAATTTTAAAGGCCCATCATATACAAGATTCTTAATTTCTTTGAAATTCACAAAATAACACTTTTAATGATATAAGCACACATAAATATAAGGTAACATTTAAGAAAAAAAAAAAAGAAAAAAACCTGAACCCATCTTTATTGCTTGGGGACTTCCTCATAGTTCCTTACAGAGAACCTAAAGCCGTGCTCGTGAAGCCGATCGATCAGTCTGGTTCTGTAGAAGGCGCTTCCTGGTGTGTACACACCTCCCCTGTGGAGATACATTAAAAAAAAAAAAACATCAAGAAGTAAACTCGGCTCAGGTGGTGCCGTGGAGATGCCGCCGACCTCCTGGGAAGGGCGTGTCTTTCTTTCAGCACTGTTACCGCTGCCTGCACCATGGCGATCACTGTAGCTACGTAACCGGGTTCTGGTAACAGAAAAAAAAATCTGCCATCATGAAAATGTCATCAGTAGCTCTTCACTCTTACCTCCTCCCTTGACTTCAGTGCAGATCTTGGCATTGAGGGGCCCCTGGAGGGGGTGGGTGCCCGCCGAGTAGCCCTCTCCGAAAAAGGTGATGCTGAAGCAGGTGTCTTCGATCTGGTGGTTCAAAAGCAAGATTCTTTGACAAACCGCTTTTTAATGGTTATTTTTTATGGTCATTGAATTCTAACCTGTTGAAGGGTTGGGCCGGCCTTAGTGAACAGGCCGAAGGAAAAAAAACGAGGATACTAAAAAGACAGAACAAAAATCAGTTGAAATGTGAGCACAAACGCAAGCGTTAATGCTCTCTTGTTGGTAAGTTGAGGCATTTCACCTTCTGGTTCATTTGATTTGAAATAGAAATTTAAAAAAGGAGTGCAACGATGCTATGAAAAATGATCAGGGCACCACAAACACTGAGCTCCTAGGGAAAAACAATAAAATTATATGTGAATTAAGAAGAAAAGGTGGGCAGACAACCGAACGTGGGCCACGTCATGCTTAGTAATCTGGCCTGCCAAACAAAAACTCAGAAAAGTACTACAAAACATGTTGTTGTCGTGTTGGTACCACTCTTAATCCCAGTGTGCCCACGCCATAAAAATAATTTTTCACACTGCACCAATATTCAGATGATGTGTCATTAGATGGTAAGGCGCCCGCTTTGAGACTGGGAGGTCGGTGGTTCGCGCCCCGGCCGAGTCATTCCTAAGACTTAAAAAGTGGTCGGCGGCGCCCTCTGTTGGCTGCGGCTGCATCGGCTCGCTACAACGGGTCAGGTGCAATCGACATTTCGTTCTGTGTACATTGTTACACAGAATGACAATACAAGGAAATTATTATTATTATTATTATTTGAAATATATTTTTAATGTATATTTTGTTTGAACTTGCAATTTTACTCATCATAATTTTATTTATCAAGATAATTATAAAAAGCCATGCAGAAAAGAAACAGTTTTGAATTTTAAATTTTTAAATGCACATTATAAAAAAATGTTTACTTTTAAAAGTAGGCAAAAAACATTACTTTGCTTTACCTCCAAAGTGTTTTAATGTCAGTAAATTGTCTATTAAAGAACAAATATGAAAATAAATATGAAATCTATGCATGTATATTTATTCATATCTTTTTCTTTTTTTTCCTTACTCGCCCCAATCCCAGCCCAATTTTGAAACCCAATGCACCCACAACTAAAAAAGTTTGCCCACTCTGGATTAAGAACAATTGTCAAGGAACCCAAAATATGCATGCATTAACAAGTAAGTCCTTAATATAAAACACTGGAGCTCATTTATGTGCCATGAGGAACTTCTACACACAAACATGACCTCAGGTAACCCTAAAAAGCCATTTTAATAGTAACTTAGGAATCAAACTGTACTGCTTAGTGGGAAAAAAATAAAGCTGTACCATGGTGAGAAGTTTCCTCCCTAGCCTGAATTTGACCAGAATCCAGAAGAGCAGGCCGCCACAGAAGAGCTTGGCCACCGACCACAGACCACCCACCCCCACATAGGCACAATATTGGACCTGTCCAGGAAAAATAGTTTAGAAATAAAACCAAAAAAACTTTTATAAAAATGTATGGCTGATCAATATTTACTGGTTTGAGATTTTCCTCCTGGTAAAGGAAACGCTGTGTTCTCTTGACAACAGACGGGTCTGAACCCATGAAAGGGATGGCATACTGCAAAATCTCTCGGCTGAAGAACACAGATCCTCTGAAACACACACACACACACACACACACCAATAATTTATCAAAAAAGAAAAAAAAAGGAATATAGGCCAAACACCACGGCAGTTATCAGCACGATAGAAAAAAAAACAATAATTAGGATTTTATTACCAAACCTTAGTATTCAATAAGCCAACACTATTTGTTTAAAATATTAAAAACATTTATGTTCCCCATTAGAATATATTTGGATTTTCTTAAGAAGTAGGAACACAACTTGGTAGTGTCTCCTCTCTACCTCTCTGTAATGTGTGCAAGGCACAGGCTGAATATTAGTATTATTTAAGAAGATTTTAAGTGTCTATGTTTCTCATTAAATATACTCGGATTTCTACAGTATAGAATTAGTAGCACAACTTTGTTGTGTCTCATCTCTACATCTACCAACTGTGTGCTAAGCACCAAAAAGCAAATTAACTATTTTTTGTTAGAAAGATTTAAAGAAAATGATGTGCCTCACCAGAGTATAGTGGGATTTTCTGTATAAGTCATAGTCAAGTCAAGTCAAAGAGTATCAAAGGGCTGCACAGATTATTGCAAACCACAGACTATTATGACACCCTCCCCTGATCTAAAACCTACATGAGGGCAAGAAAAAACTCAAAAACCTCCACGTGAGGAAAATGAAGAAACCTTGAGAAGGGACTGCACATGAGGTAATCCCCCATCCAGGATGACCAGGCTGCAATGAACATGGTCTTGTTTCCCTTATTCCCCTTTACATAATGAGTGCAGGGCACACAAGAACTCGCCTCTAAGTAGTCACATGGCTCAGGATGTGTTCATAATAAGTACTGACAAAGTAAGTATTTATTGATTGACTTAAAATTTTTATTGACAAAAAAAGGAAGTATTGATAGATCTATTGATAAAGTCAAGCGCTAGTTTGCCCTATACTATGTTTGTAGAGATGATTAACCAAGCTCTATAATCCATCCATCCATTATCTGCACCTCTTATCCTCAGTAGGGTCGCGAGGAAGCTCTATAATGTTATTGTAATAGTAAATGAAAATAACACACATAGCAAGTCATCTTATTCAATGGGTTAAAGATGACCCAATCTAAGTTTAGAGTTAAAAACAAAAATCTATTTCTCCGCAATTGCAACGAAATTTAGCCCTAGTTAAAACAAATACCTAGAAATTTGCTACAATCAGCTTACCTGGGTCGAATTTTGTTTCCGAGCACAGGTAGCGGCTCGTGGCCAAACTTCCTTCTAAGCCGGCGAAGGGCGCCGGCATCCGCAAAGCCGTGCACCGCCGACTGCCAGGTGGCGTCATGGCCACACGAGCCCTAAAAAAAAAAAAGGAAAAAATAGACATTTGAAAAAAATCAGTTGAACTTTTGAAAATATACTTGGTTTTGTATTGTTTAACAACATGTTACTCATGCTAAATGAAGCTAATACCTCGAAAGGAAGAACGTTATTTCCTTTTTTATCTTTACTGCAAGAAGATATAGCATACCCGAGGTCCGCTGCTTATAGCAAGGAAACTCTCCACACCTGTCAGCGTCCCTATAATAACAAGAGATCAAAATTAAAGATGCATGAAAACTGTTTTTCCTACTTATATCGATAACTAATCAAATCCAGCTGAAAAAGTTCATGTAATCAAGGGTGTGTTTTATCACAACAAAACACGTCACTTCTAAACATTATAGAGGTGATCCAATGTTGAATGGCACACAAGCCAAGGACGAAAACATATAGACTTATTCTTATTGGGCGGTGTCATCCTGACCGTACAAATTAGCAGCAATGAAAATGTAAACGAATATACAAAAGCTACATTGAGCTGATAACTGTGACTTCATATTTGGCCGTTATCCCTTTGATAACTATCAGGGTGGATCATTATCATGCATCCCTAAACTAAGCCTGATAAGATAATCAAAAATCAACAGGTTTTTACATTTGACAATTAAAATATTTAAGTTTTAATAAAGAAATCAAACCTTTAAAGCTGTTCTGAGTGTAAATAATCCCCAAATCTGCCGGTATGGAGTCAAATCCACAGCTTCCAATGACGTACACTCCTCTCTCCAAGGCTTTATTGTGGTACTCCAGCTCCATGCGCTCCAGAAACTGTAAGAACATTAATTTCCTAGTTCAATAGCTTTTCAAGATTCCCAAAAATCAGACTAAAAGAACTCTCCTCTTTACCTGAGGCTCTCCACAGATGTCAATGTAGTGAGCTCCATTATCCACACATGCCGCCACCACTGGCTCGCCATAAAATCTGTACTGGATGATGCATCAATCTAAATTTCAACATTGCTTGTTGGAATAATTGCATCAAATACTCACCGGCCCCACACAATTGAGAAGAACCAGAGCCTTTTGGCACATGATGTCCAAAGATTCTTTGCTGGATACGTCCGCTATGATAACATCGATGTCTGTGCTCAATTCGGGCTTGCCTGTGGAAAAAGGGGTTTAATATAAACAAACATCAAATAAAATATAACAAAATCACTGTTGTAATTCTGGTATCTTCAAAAAGAATATTTGAAAGCCTGCATATATTGCAAAATTCGATAAAATATGTGGGTTTCATTAAATGATTTAATATTATATAAATGTTATGAAAATTGGGGATTGCGTAAATTATAAAATAACAATGATAATGCAAACACTTAATTACATGTTTGATATTTAGAAGAATAAAAAAATTGCCAGGCAGCACGGCGGCACAGTGGTTAGCGCATGTGCGGCACAGTTCATGTCTTGGGATCTTCCTGAGTGGGTTCAAATCCAGCTCCGGACTTCCTTTGCGGAGTTTGTATGTTCTCCCCGTGCTTGCGTGGGTTTCCTCCGGGCACTCCGGTTTCCTCCCACATTCCAAAAACATGCATTTCAGGTGAATTGGCTGGTCCAAATTGTCCCTAGGTGTGAATGAGCGAGTGAGTTGTCTGTCCCCGTGTGCCCTGCGATTGGGTGGCAACCAGTTCAGGGTGTCCCCTGCCCACTGCCCGATGATTGCTGGGATGGGCTCTAGCACCCCCGCGACCCTACTGAGGAGAAGCTGTGTAGCTAATGAGATGAGAAAAAATTGCCATATTATTTAATTCTAGAAAAATGTGGTTTTGTGAAATTATCTTGATTTGATTCATTCGGGCGTATTTTTGTGAAAAATTTCAGGATAGTATTTTTGGCGCTCCCACCTAGCTTGTCGGCGGCCTGCTTCAAGACTTCCTTCAGACGCTCTTCGCTTCTCCCAGCCACAGCCCATGTTAGACGGTTGTCCTCGGTAGTTTCGGCGGCGTAGCGGGCTACTTCTTCCACCACAAACTTGCCGGTAAAACCAGAAGCTCCAAAAATGACTAAGTGGTAAGGTCTACTGGATGTCACAGTTTCCATTGTGTGCGCAAACAAAATAGTTCCGGGTGGTGTTACATCTGGTTAAAGATTTTCTAAAAAAACAAAAAACAAAACAAAACAAAAAAATATATATATAGATATTTACCCTTTACATTTATTAAGTGTACACTTTATTATAAAAAAAATGTTGTTTTATTGCCATTACAGAGTTTATCTTTACAAATGTATTACATTTTAAAACGCGCATGCGACAAAACTGACTATTACCGCCCCTATTGTGTGCTCCGACAAAACAGCTCCGGGTTGCCTTGCTTCTGGTTAAAGATTTCCTACAAATACAATGTTTTAGCTCTAATTTTTAATGAATAATGTATCACTTTTAGTCATATAGTTTTTTGATATTTTAAATATTATGTGTAACTTCATTATGCTGACATTTGTATTTGTTTTTTTCGTCACTGCTACATTATTGCCGTGCTGTCACGTCACAGAGGGTTGACTTTTAAAAAAAGAATCATTGTCTGGATTTAGAGCCAGAATAAAAATGACTCAACTTTATACGATTGGTAAAAATTAAGCTAAATGTAATTTTATTTATATCTAATCAATCATTTTTGACCCCACCTGGACAAAATCGCTAGCTAATACACTTCATCACATCTGCCGTATTGTATCATATCTGTAACGCTAATGTAAGAAAAAGAAATGAAACAAGTACAGACAGTACTGTATAACAATATTTTTCCAAATAAATATTGTTATGCGTACAAAATTATCATCTATGAATTATAAACAGTTAAGACATTGTTTCACATTAATTATTTTGTGTATTTTGATTACGCTTTTCAAAAATGTTTGAGAATGGAAAATGATAGTTTCTTCAGGATGAAAAATATGACACAATTTTTAACATTTTCCAAGGAATATAGATGTATACAGTATATGTTTTGCTTCACTTATAAGGTGTAAATAACGTTTTTTTTCCCGGTCCAATATGGCTCTTTCAACATTTTGGGTTACCATGATAAGGGAAGCTACACTGCTATATTGTGATATCACTTAGGAATGACAATTTAACAAAGCAACAATTTCAGTAAGGATTGCAACATTAAATAAGACATTCACTTCAAATCCTTGTATAATTTTATTTAGAAAGTATGCATATGTATATAAATATCTTTGCTACCTGCTTTGCTCATCAATCCAAACACAAAAACATGAATCATAAAATAACGATATTGCATATTATATGACAATTTGAATAAGACTTAAATCAAGTGAGTACAGTATAAGTATTGCAATTTTTGACACACACACAACAAAAATTTAAAAAAAAGACAACATTATTGTGCAAAAAGGAAGATGTGAATAAAATAGTCAATAGAAACACACAAGAAAACACAAACATGTACTTGTATTTAAAAAGGATCCATTTTATCCACAATTTTGTCCAGTTCGGTCTTCTTCAGAGATTGAATGGTTCTTTCTGTGACATTTGACCTTTCACCCCAGTTCCTCTGGTGACCTTTCACCCCAGCCACAGCCATTTTCCGATGCCTCGGAGAAATCGTCTAGCGCAGGTTAGGTAGAATTCCACGTTCAGGGCAAAATCGCTGCAAATGTTGGACGAGGAGCCCGCTACACTGCAGTAAAGTGCAGTACCACCCATGCTAATCACCACGGTAACCAGACACAGGAGGAGCAGGATCAAGCAGGAGTCTCCGCTCACCTCATCTGGAACAGGGACACATAAAATAGAAATTTTGCCTACATTAATTTTTTTCTAGTAAAATTATTATTGACGTAAAGATTTAAAAAAAAAACTCGCTAAAGGTGGGGTGTGTCGTTTGAAAGAAAAGTATGTGTAAACAATGCCTACTTGAGTTTAAAGAGCCCTTATGCACGCATATCTGCTTTATCTTACTTTTAGCAAAGCTGTTCGGGACAAAACACATTAGTAAGGAATAATGGGGAGAGGCGGGTGGAAAGTGATTTCATGCTCATCCCCGCTTTTTTTTTTGTTAGTATAGCATAAATGGTTAAGTAAGAAAAGCCTGTTTCGAGTACAGTCCAAACGCCAACCCAAAAACCCCAAAAATGAAAAAAGTGTTTTTTTTGAAAGCGTCTAACAAAGGCATGCACATCATAAGGACTTTGATAAGAAGCCACAATGATGACACAGGCCAGAAAATGAAAGATTTAAATTCAGTACAGCACCTCTAAATAATTTTGAACATATTTTACTCGTGCTTTTTAAATAGCTTTTCATGGTAAAATCATAAAATTAACTTCAGAACTAAAAATTGATAAATATTTTATTTGCGTGTTCAGTTAAAATTATAACTGGTTCCCAAAAAGACAAAAATAACTGACAAAATATGCGCTTTCTAACCTATCTTGATTTATTATATAATATATTAATATGTTAATTTTACCTCTAATAATGTTTTATCATTATTATTATTAGTAGTAGTAGTAGTAGTAGTAGTAGTAAAAGCAAAATATATATTATTTATGTATTTTATTATAATTACATTTTAAAGTATCATTTCTGATTTGACTAATTTGGAAATATATATGATTTATATATACATACATATATATATATCCACCCATTATCTGCACCGCTTATCCTCAGTAGGGTCACAGGTGTATATATATATATATATATATATATATATATATATATATATATATATATATATATATATATATGTATATATATATATATATATATATATATATATATGTATATGTATGTATGTATGTATGTATGTATGTAATTAGAATTATATTATATATATTAATATATTTATTGTACATAATGATGTTTCTATTTTTTTATATATTATCATTATTATAAGTAGAAGTAGTAGTAAAACCTAAATATACACATTTTATTATATTGAAATTTTTAAGTATTGTTTTCTCATTTTAGAAATTTTTGAATATTTCATTCTGGTAAAGTTATGTTAAAGTCACAAAAATTAAAATTTAATTAAAATTTTAATTTTTTTGAATGTTAATAAAATTAAGGAAAAAATATAAAAAACTAATATACAGTATTTCTACATTTACTTTACTATATTTACAATTGATAATTATGAATAATATGGATATCATGATTACTACCGTATTATTTGTCCTATAACATTTTTTGCGACATGTAAAATAATGTTTGTTTTATATATGTTATTATTATTATTATTAGAATTTACATCATAATTATTGAGTTTTCATTGAATAGTTACCATAATGATAATATATTTAATTTATATTTATTTAATCAAAAAAATTAAAATAAAATAATAATAATCTGCAAGTGGATCGAAAAAGGTTTTTGTGTGTGCAAAACTCACCAGATTCTACACCATCTTCAGGTTCAACGAAGCGGACTTTGCGTCTGGCGTTCATCTTTTTGCCGGTAGTGTCGGGAGGCGGCAGCCCGTCTAGGGACGCTCTTCTCCTTTTCAGGATGGAAACCAGCCCGTCTTGGGACAAACTCTAAGATAATCCGAATATTCATCATTCAAAAGAGCTTCAATACGTTTCAATCATGTGATAATAAGTGTACGTTTGTTTTTTTTGGCAATAAGAGAAAACCACTAGACATTATCCGTGTAGCTGGTGCAGAAAGAATGAGCAGCAGCCTTTATAACTCTTTATTTATCTTGTTATGTCACAGGCCAGTTTTTTTAGAGCAATGCCCTTCTCTACTGAATTGATGTCAAGTGGGATGGAAAAAAAGAATCCAGAACAAGACGCAAGGGGGAAAAAAAACAGATGATGAGTAATCGTGTAAGTAATCGTTAAAAATAGCTACAAATAGCTTCAACTGTCAACATTGTTGCCTTGAAAAGCAAACGAGTTAAAACATATTACATTATAACATACACATTGTTTTCCCAGTAGTTGATTTAAGTTATTTTAATATTATATAATAAAAATATATTTTACTTGTTCAGTGTGTATATATATATATATATATATATATGTATATATATATATATATATATATATATATTTTTTTTATTTTTTTTTATTTTTATTTTTCCTAATTCTCTGTTTTCTATGTACTTTGCCCCCTCAAATTTGGAGCTATGACGTGAATTAGGAAGGTATAAAAATATTTTTGAAATATATACTGAAAGAGGGCAGCACGGCGGCGCAGTGGTTAGCGCTTGTGCGGCACAGTTCATGTCATGGGAACCTGTCGTGGGTTCAAATCCAGCTCCAGACTTCCTGTGCGGAGTTTGTATGTTCTCCCCGTGCCTGCGTGGGTTTCCTCCGGGCACTCCGGTTTCCTCCCACGTTCCAAAAACATGCATTTCAGGTGAATTGGCCGGTCCAAATTGTCCCTAGGTGTGAATGAGCGAATGAGTTGTCTGTCCCTGTGTGCCCTGCGATTGGCTGGCAACCAGTTCAGGGTGTCCCCTGCCCACTGCCCGGAGATGGCTGGGATGGGCTCCAGCCCCCCCGCGACCCTAATGAGGATAAGCGGTACGGCTAATGAGATGAGATGAGATACTGAAAGAGAGAAAAAATATTAAAATTAGCTAAATTATCGTTTCTAAAAATAAATCAGGGAAAAGGCAGAAATATATTTGTAAAATTTATCCTAAATGACAAAATATGATATACTTTGGCTCATTTTAATATTTTTTTTCCCTTCTTAGTAAGTCTTTTTTTCTACATTTTTTTCCATGTACTTTTTTTCTCAAACATTTAGGCTGGATTTTTGTGGCATCTTAGACATACAGTAATTTAGCTCATTTTGATATGTATTTTTTTACATTTTTAATGATATCTACCATTGATCATGATTTTTTTTATTCTGAACATCATTTAACTGGATTTTAAATTGTTTTTCTCCTTTTTAGTATACATTTTAAAGATATTTTTATCGCTTTATTTCTCAAAAAATGTAACAAAAAATGATAAGAAAATTAACAAGTACTTGAAAAGTGTACTAAAAATATACACTGTATTTAGCTTAGTTTGCCTTAGTTTCTGAAGCAAAAATACATGGTAAATAGTAGATGGACTGCATTTATATAACACTATTCAAGTATTTAAGATGGGAAAGCGCCTGTGTGGTGCATTCAGGGCAACAACCACAGTATTTCACAACAATATTCGGTTGGGTGCTGCTCCATTCCCCGGTGTCCTTTCATCAACCCCCTACATTTTTTGCTTTGTAGCCTATCGTGTCCTGAGTTTCCCTTCTTGTGCCCCCGCCTCTCTTGTCTCGGCCATCCCCCGTCCCTGCTTCATATTTGTCTTTTCGTGACACTTTTGTCCTCCTGCCTCCTCCTATTTGTTATGCACTACCCACCTCGTCCGCGTGGCAAAGTCTGGCCAGGTCGCTTTCGGAGGCCTGCGGGACCCCAGCCGGCCATTCGGGCTTGACGTCCTCATCTTCATCCTCCTCCGTTTCCTTCGGGTCTTCGGACAGCCGTTTAGGGTTGGTGTTGGCGGGTTTGGGCTTCATTCTGCCCGCTCCATCCTCATCGTCATTGGCCAATTCAAAGTTGCATGCTACACACACAACATTATCAATGTACCGCTTTTTTTATTCATCACCTTAAATTCCGGACTACAAGCCGCTATATTTTTGCTACATTCTAAACACTGCGACACCGAGGACAACGGTGAGCTGCTCTTTTTCACGCATTTGCTTTAAAAAACAAAAATTAGTGGCGTCAAATTATTCAATGTTTTTGCCAATACTATACATACAATACATAATGGAAGCGAAACAGGCGGTCTAACAGCACTTTATTATATATTTACATCTTACTTACGATTTTTAAACTCTTTAACCCACAAATCAAGTATTTCATACATCCGAATTGCACAGCAGTAGAAGTTATGTATCAAAAATGATACACTTCTTCATCATCATCTGCGTCAATGTCAGGTCACTGGAGTTTCCTTTAATCCCAAATGAACGATAACAGGCGATGCAATTTGGTCTGGTACTGAGACAACAACCAATAACAACAACACAAGACTACTGCTTACATCTGGGATGCAATCTGGCACTATTCTCCACACTATGGTTGCCGTGTTTTCTAGAAATATAGGGCTCACATTTAACACAACGCAGCCATCATTTATGTTTCCATTCTGTGTACTAGTAAATATATACTTTTTTTATGGGTTACATAATCCAAAAACGTGACGTAAACGATAAGAACTGATTCTGTTGGCATTCTGCAGCCAAATTCCCAACTTGGGTGGCCCCAGGCTAAAAATGTTAGAAACGGACGTAAAAAAGTTCGTTTTTATGGCAGTTTTAGGCCCGCGGCTTTTAATCCGGTGCGGCTTATACAAAGACAATAATATATTGCGTTTCTAAATTCGAGTATGCGGCTTTTAATCAGGTGCGCTCTGTAGTCCGGAATATTCGGTATTCTACTTTTTTGTACCTTCCCCCTGATGGGCCATCTCTTTGTCTTTCCTTCCTTGACTTGCTACGTCCACGAGTGTTATATTCTCACCAAAGGATGGTCTAAGCCCGCAACAACACCAAGAGGGAAAACAATCAAAGACAAGAGGAGGAAAAATATTTTCAAAAACATTATATGCAACTACTTTAAAAAATAGCTTCGTTTAATCAGAATCAGAGGATATTTGGTATTTTGGCAACATGAGGCAGTAGTAGTAGTGGTAGTTCAAGTAGTCGTTTGATTCCATAGCAGAAACCGTCTCAAACCATCTTCAAATTACTATTTGTAACTTGTAACTAAGTTGTAGCTATGAAACAGGCTGGAGCATGTGTATAAGTATAAGAAACACTACAAAATTCACAATGACTATTTGGCAAGCTTACTTCCATCTTTTCTAAATTTGAGCCAGTGACACGACAGGAAATCTGGTGTCTATCCTCGCCAGCAACAACATGAGACCGAGCAAGCCAAATAAAATCCGGAGCATAGCCTGCAGCTAAGTGGCTAACATGAAAGCCTAGAGAAGGAAATGGTAGAGAAAAGTTGAAAAAGCCCCATTCACAAAATTCAGTGGCTTTTGCTTGTGTGAGCAGCTGTGAAAAGGCAAGTAACACTGAAAGGCAAATCAGGAGTAGCTAACAAAAGCACCCAAGTGGCTAACATGAGTGGCTAGAGAAGGAAACAGTGGTCAGTCAGGCTCCTGTAGTAACAAAATTTATCAGTTTCCTGTAGATTATATTGATAACATTTCTAAACCTAAAATCATGTTATGAGACTACGTGTGTTTTTGCTGATTATTTTTTACAACCAATAGTGTTTTCTTTAAATAAATGAAGTCATTTTACTCCACTAGGGGTCACTATATATAACACACTGGCCCTTTAAAGCTTAAATAAACTCACTGAAGGTGCGTCCCGCAGATTTGCCTCAGGGTCTCAATGTGTTTCTGGCCGATGTTGTCACTTTCGGCGGGCAATCGATTTTCGGCTTCTTTCTCTTTGCAGCGGCTCTCTGAAATAAAGGAAGCATTTTAAAAAAAAGTATATATATATATATATATATATATATATATATATATATATATATATATATATATATATATATATATATATATATATATATAATTTTTTTTTTTTTTTTTAATTTGTATATTATTTGTATAATCTCCCCGTGCTTGCGTGGGTTTCCTCCGGGCACTCCGGTTTCCTCCCACATTCCAAAGATATGCATTTCAGGTAGATTGGCCGGTCCAAATTGTCCCTAGGTGTGAAAGAGCTAGCGAGTTGTCTGTCCCTGTTTGCCCTGCGATTGGCTGGCAACCAGTTCAGGGTGTCCCCTGCCCACTGCCCGATGATTGCTGGGATGGGCTCCAGCACCCCCGCGACCCTACTGAGGATAAGCGGTGCAGCTAATGAGATGAAATGAGGTAAAAAGACATTTGATTTATCTTTGAGATGATATATATAAATATATTTATATATATATAATATAATGTAATGTAATGTAATGTATGTATTTATGTGTGTGTGTTTTTATTGTTTTTGTGTGTGCATGCAGTACCCCAATTCTCCTGCAGGACACTGAGGTTGAAGAGCACTCGCTCATGGTAGAGCTTCTCTAGCTGGAGAAGCTGAATTGCTAACTGGTCTGGTTGACGGCGTAGGTTAAAGACAATCCATAAAAATAAAGAGCAATTTAAAATTTTTATTTTGAAAGGATACAATCTTCTTGATGTGAGCAGGCTTCTGCGATCTGCAACAAAAACCACACCGATTTTTGTCAAGTCGCATATCTCGCCAATTCAAGTACTTTACCAAACATAATGGAGTAAATTTTCATAGATTTTTTTTATAATATTTTATTGACTACATTGAAATTTTTCTCAATTATGTGGAATTGTAATATGCAGCATTTAAGAAAAAAATATATATATATACAAATTTAGTACATCAATAAAAAACAATACATAAAAAGTAACATCATTTAATCAATAAAAGACAAAGTTCCTTTTAAAGAAAATACAGTAAAACAAGAAAAGTATTAACTGAAAAATAAAAACAATAAATAAAAATATATTATAAAGATGTGCTTTTAATGTAGCTTAGTTCAAATAAAAGACGAAAATCCTTTCTTAAAAATATTGTGAGATATGAAAAATATTTACATATATATTAAAAAATACATGGATATATAATAATTTTCAAAAACAACTTAAATACAGCATAGTTTATTAATGATAGACCAAAATCCTGTCTAAAAAACACGTAAAAACAATATTAAGAAAAATAATTAAGGGGAAAAATAGAAAAGTATGACTTACATGAGCAATTATCTGCCTACAAACTAATATTTTTGCACTTAATTGACAGAAAACAGTTATTACCTGTGTTACAAATGTAAATTTTAAAATTGAAGGTTAGGTGCAACATTTGAGGTGTCTTAAAAGATGTGAAAGTAGAATATTGTAATTTTTTTCCACTGCACCTATCTGCTTACATTTTACTTTAAGCAACACTTTAAACAGACTTTATTTAGTTGAATCGTTTACTTGAGTGAAAATACTTGAAGTACAGTAGCATATGTCTACTTGAGCAGTTGTCTGACCAGAGATTGTGATTTATTCTATACAATGAAACTCACTTGATATTGTTTTACAAAGCTGAAGTGCAAAGAGTTCTACACACAGTTGCGCCAACATGTCTTTAAACTCAAGCTTTATTCTCACATTACCAGAATATTTTCAAAACAAATCTGAAATACAAATAATAAAAATAATAATTTGGCTATTTAAAGTGAAAGTGTGTATACGTTTTTTGGAGACAGCCTGTAGATGAGTCTTAATTGCGGCACAATGTTACTTTTTTGAACTAGACATTTCCCCGCTGATTTTTTTTTTTAAATGTAAGGAATGGATGTGATTGTGTTAATTTTGGGATCAAGAGGTCGCAGGCTCCTCCGTGTTATATGTCGAAGTGTCCTTGGGCAAGACACTGAATCTCTAATGTCCCCAATAAGCAGGTAGGTGCCTTGCATGGCTGACTCCCTATTGGTGTGTGTGTGTGTGTGTGTGTGTGTGTGTGTGTGTGTGTGTGTGTGTGTGTGTGTGTGTGTGTGTGTGTGTGTGTGTGTGTGTGTGTGTGTGTGTGAATGGGTAAGTGTGAAGCACATTGTAAAGCGCTTTGGGAGGTCTTCATTGAGTTGAAAAGTACTATATAAATGCAGACCATTTACCATTTACTTTAGTGAGCCCAAATTACTTGAAGTACAGTAGGCTATGTCTACTTGACCATTTGTCTTATGTTCGGATTCAATTTTTTGAACTCACTTTATTTTCTTTACTGCTGGTTGTTATTTTAATCATATCGTGAACTGTTTTTATTGTTGCACTTCAAGTGTAGCATAAATTTGTTGCTGGCGAGGTGCAATAAATAATAACTGCATTCAATACTGCTCAGAAAATGTCAAATTTCTTGATATAAAACAACTTCCTTTTAAAGTAACAAAAATAGTTACTTCCCTGGTAAACGAGGTACTTTGACTATGGATTAATTCAGTTACTTTTTGGAAGAAGTCGTGATTAACTATAACTCATTTTTAAAGTAACGTGCCCAACACTGCCCCTTACGCACCTGGTGCAGGGAGTGCGGCAGCAGGGAGTCTGCGTTCTCCCCCAGGGAACGCAGAGAGGCCAGAAGCTCCGGGCTGAGGCTCGAAGCTCCATAGCTTGAGACGTTTCCTGGAAACATGCCAGAAATACAAACACAGCGGTTCCTAGACTCACCTAAGCTTTCTCATGTCCGACAAAACAGTTTCCTCTGGCTTGTGTCCCCCCCCCCCCCCCATGGGGAGAGGGCAGCGATGTCATCAGCCCTTTAAGGTGCGGCTCATAAAGACACCATGCGCCCTGGTTAAAAGGACGACTCGCCGTGATGAACGTGCAAACTTGAGCCTTTCTACAGCTATATTCAGTCACATTTATGGGGGTGGGGCTTAAATCTCCATTAATGGAATAAAATGATCCTGTGTTTGTTTGCTGCTGTTGGTGTCGGATTTGTTCAGAGCAAAAAAAAAATCGATCTTGGACTGGACGGATCTATTGAAACTGATAAAGATGTTATATAACGAAATTGTGAATATGCTTGATTGCTGTTGAGATTGTCGAGAAGGGTTGTTAAAACTTCACATTGTTTGCTGTTATTAGTGTCAATAAATTTGTTCAAACCAACATTTATTTGGAGAGTTTCCACAATCATTTTGCTGAGTTTTAATATTGTTTTTTTTTTATTTCACATTTTTTTGTATATTATTTGTTTCTTGTTTCATTGGAGTTTTTTTTAAAGAATCTCTTTGTTTCTCCCGTTTTCTAAAGATTTTTGTTTTGTAATATATTTGCTTCATATATATATATATATATATATATATATATATACATATATATATACATATATATATATATATATATATATACATATATATATATATATATATATATACATATATATATACATATATATATATATATACATATATATATACATATATATATATATATATACATATATATATATATATACATATATATATATATATATATATATATATATAGGGGCAGCTCGGCGGCGCAGTGGTTAGCGCATGTGCGGCACAGTTCATGTCATGGGAACCTCCTGCGTGGGTTCAAATCCAGCTCCAGACTTCCTGTGCGGAGTTTGTATGTTCTCCCCGTGCTTGCGTGGGTTTCCTCCGGGCACTCCGGTTTCCTTCCACATTCCAAAAACATGCATTTCAGGTGAATTGGCTGGTCCAAATTGTCCCTAGGTGTGAATGAGCGAGTGAGTTGTCTGTCCCCGTGTGCCCTGTGATTGGCTGGCAACCAGTTCAGGGTGTCCCCTGCCCACTGGGATATATATATATATATATATATATATATATATATATATATATATATATATATAAGTGTGTGTGTAAATAAATTCATTTTTTTTAAGTTAAATGAGAAAAAAAATCTTTAGTAAAATAAGATATTTTTTTTTGTGAAAAAATCCAGAAATAAAATAAAATGAGAAAAATATGATTAAAATTGTAATATATTTATTCGATTTTTTGGGGGGTACGTGCACTCCTAATCCCGATGTATTGTACCGTGATTTTTCTGACGAGGAACTGCAAGCTATTATCCCGTAAACATGGTACCTGTATGAACGTTGACACATATGTCGTTCTCCTTGTGGTGAGCTGCAGCATCAGGACCTCCAGGTTCTCTTTTGTCCATCATCTCGGTCACCTCGGCCAGCTTGTCCTTCATATCTTGAGTTCTGCTTCACTACAAAAAATTGTGAATAGAAGTGTTAATAAAAATGAGTGGAAGAAACGTTTTACAGTTGAACTCCTAAAAGCTTTCATTTTTTGATTTGTTAAAACGAATTTCATACATTCAATAAATACAAAAATAATAAATACATTAATAAAAGCTGTGGCTGTGGTTACAAAATGAATAAATGCGTGTTGAAAAAATAATAACAATGTGTATATATTGTGTCAGAAAGACCTCAAAAATGTAAAGCAGAGCAACTCAAATTTAAAATCACTACTGCCGCCTGTGGCCTAGAATGTAACTGCAGCCTCTGAGTCTCAATTGAGCCCAAAGGCTTACAAAATACAAACTTTACAGGGTTTGTGTCTAATTCGAGTTACATCTCTAATTTTCTGTTCTATTGGTTGCCGATATGCTACTGGCCAATTTTTTTTCCCACATTGCCTTTCTGCCAATTCATTCAGTTCATAATCCCATGTGCTTAGTAAAGACTTCGCAAGTCGTCAATACAACTGTATTTTGTTATATGTTCATTAGTTATGTGTCTCGCCTTGCTGTAATGCTAAAAAGAGAAGGAAACCATGATCACCATGGAAAGGAAGTTTGCAATCATCAATAAATACAAAAAAGACTGGATTAAAAAAAATCGACAATCCAGACGATTATGAAAAATAAGGAGGCGATTAAAGCAGGAAGTCTTTTGAAATCAGTTTTCATTTCATTCTGCTGTCTCCTCCACCTATGCTTCCACCCGCTACTCCACTTGACCAGTTCAAGTCACGTCACACAAATTGTAAATAAAATGTCATTTTTCCTTTAAACATATTGCTATTATAATTTTATCTAATCGTATGTACCTATATTACACAATAGTAGCAGTAATAGTACTTACAATTAAGAATATTGTTGGTTTATCGTTTTATCTGGAGGGGTTCCGAACTCACCCGCCCTCCGTCAATTTCCCTTTGACATCCCCACCTCAGAACGGATTTCATGTCGTATATTGGGGCTTTACTGAACTTCTCGTTGTAATGCAGGAATATGTAGCACGCATTTGATAAACGAGGCAAACACAGGATCTCCACATTGTTTTTTGCATCTGTCAGGTGATCTCCATCTACATCTGTGAGCACCCTGGCCATGTTTGCATAATCTATATTTTATGTCTATCACTCTTAAATGGTCTTCTTTAAATAGGTGCATAGATAAATTCCCGTCGTGTCTTGGCGTCCTAACGACGTACTTATAAAATGTATCGAACCATGTGAAAGAGGAAAAATACACTACCGATGCTACTCACCGCGCGTTCACGTGATCTCCGTAAATAAGGCTCACGTCTCGGGCGTCTTAGGTTGTTTTTTAGTATTTTTCTTAAAACGCTCGACAGCCCCTCAGGTACATGTTAGCATTGTTTACGATGTCATCCGAGGTGTTATCAGTGCATGTTTTCCACTCCAAGGTGCGTATTGGGATTAAATCGCGAATGTGGCTGAGGTCGCCATCTTCTGGCTAAATAGTGGTGTGTCAGAGGTTACGTAAATGTACCACCGTGAGGCACATGATTGTAATCCGATGGAGAGCGTTTCAGATTAAAAGAAACAAATTCTAAAAATCTACCTAAAATATAATATACAATTGGACATAAGTAATAGTTTTAAATAAGTGTTTTACTGTTTTGTAATGAGTGACATTTTAGCTTGTTTTCCATCCTTATTGTCATTCTATATTTTAATTTTTAGTTCTTTATTTTTAATACGGTCAAGTGTGTGTCAAATTATCATAAAAACATCATCTAAACATTAACCTAGAATTTATTATGAATCCAATTAAATTAAGACGTAAATTATTGTTTTAATTAACCATTTCAATGTTTTTTAATGCGTATCATATTTTTTACCTTAATTTTTTTTGTAATTCCTTTCAAAACATTTATTTTTAATCAGGAATATGTTCTGATCGTTTTATGAATGTAATGATTGAGTCATATCATAAAATAGTTAGTTATTAAGTTTTTTGTACATTGAACCGTCGGGTTAAGAGATCAAATCTAAGGTGGGGGTTGTAGAGTGAAACTGCCGTAGGGCGGGGGATAGAAACCTATTCTAATTAGCTCCGCATCCCTGGCACTCTATATAGAATCAATAAAACTACAAAATACCATATAGTAAGTACTACCTTTCTATAAAATATGTGTGTATAATTAAATAACACAATAAATTTACATGTAAAGGTAAAAAGACCCTGCGATTGGCTGGCAACCAGTTCAGGGTGTCCCCTGCCCACTGCCCGATGATTGCTGGGATGGGCTCCAGCACCCCCGCGACCCTACTGAGGATAAGCGGTGCAGCTAATGAGATGAGATGAGGTAAAAAGACATTTGATTTACCTTTGACGTGACTTGAGCTGGTGCAGTGGAGTTAGAAGGTGGATGCAAAGGGGGCAGGGAACACTGGATTTAAATTCAAACACATTTCAAAACTTTCACTCATGGTTATCATTCTCCCTTTAGCATTACTGAAAATCTTGGGACCTATAGCCAGTTATTTACACAAGATTCAGAATGGAACAAAACGAAAAGCATCGTGGCAGGTAGTTCGCCGAAAGCATATCGGTATTTTCATGCTGTGACGCAAACCAATTTCAGACCAGCATCTTATATGACATCGACTAATAACGGACAGGCATATTAGATATATAAACTGTCATATGTATAAACACTGCAAAATTGTATTTCTTTGAATTATTTAAATCATTTGTTGCTGATGTCATGGACTAAATACATACTCCACAACATAGAGCAAAACAATCGTAAAGTGGGGATGCCATATCCTGGGGGTCCACTCTAGGACGATATACAAAAAATGTAAGTCTTGCACACGATTCACTAGAAAGTTGGAAAGTTTATTGTTTTTGGTCGCCTTCATCACAGATCACAAGATATTAATCATCAAAATGTATATACAGTACAAGTGAGAGTTTTCCCATCAACAGTTGAAAGAAAACCGAAACAAAAAGTGCAGAACTAAATTTTTTTCCAGCTACGATAAATGTCGGAAACAAGTGCTTCACCAAATAAGGCAAAGTGGCACACCGAAAGAAAACTACAAACTCTAATAACATATAAATTCCACAATTGTGTGCATGGATTAGAGATATACAGTTCATATTGAATATAGTAAATATATACATCCACGACAACATAATGTGCAAAAGTGCTGGGAAAAAAAACATTGTAAGTACATTTAAATTTCTCATAAGCAAAAAAATGTGTTGAATAAGTAAGTGATCATCAATAGAACATGTAGTGTGAACTGGATTGGGTTGAACTCCCAGTTATCTCCATCGATTTGTCATCTCGTCCTCTTGAAATCCGCCTCCAAACTCTGCCAAAGGTCGCCTGCACCAAACAGATGACAAGTCAAGTCATGTTTATTTGTGACGCCCTTAATCACAAAGACTCTCAAAGGGCTGCACAGACCACTGATTATTGCAAACCACAGACTATTATGACACCATCCCCTGATCTAAAACCTGCATGAGGGCAAATAAAGCACAGATATTGTCAACATAAAATATAGGTTATTTATATGCTATAGAATAGAATTATGTTTTAAATGTAAACATTTCCACTGAGGTTGCAGATCAAATCTCAGGGGGAAGTGCATTCCAGAGCACCAGGACCCGAATGGAGAACGCTCTGGAACCAGCTGATTTTTTCTTGGATCTCGGGATCACTAGTAGACCAGCATTTTCAGAGCGAAGGCTCCGGACCGGAACATAGGGGGAAATGGATGCTAGTATGTGCTAATAACTAACAAGTACAGAACTTGATTAACAGAAGCTTATCAAAAAAGTTGATGTATGATCTTCTGTCTGTGAGTTTAGTACTGCAAAACACATTTTGTTAAGGGGGTCATTTTTCTGCCACTGGGTGGTATCATTTCTTCATGTTGGTTAATTTATGTTTCGATTAAGGGCTGAATAAAGAAGAAGCACATTTGTAACCTGTGCACATTTCCTGTGTGGAAAAAAAGTCTCTTTTAGGAGCTTATTTGTCCAGTTCTTGTTTTTTTTTTGTTTTTTTTTTCTTGCATTTTTCATATTTTACACTATTTTAAAAAATGCTTTTTTGAAGTGTGGAGTTGCTGGAAATATAGTAAATCTAACATACAATAATAAAATCTTACTTTAAATGATATATTTTTATTTTATTACATTCCCTTTTAATGTATTTGACTTTAAAAAAAAAGAATTGAGGTAAACACAATGAAATAATTAGTATATATATTTTGGTATAATGGGGAAAAAATATAGGAAAACTTAAAAAATATACAGCAAATATAAAACTAATACTAATTTTTCTCTCAAATGTTTAAACATGTTTTACAGGGTGTTGCTGCAAAGCATTCAGGAAACCTTGTAGTGAAATAAGAAAACATTTATAGCAAAATAGGAAAAATAATAATATAACAAAAAATCAGACATTATCAAAAAATTCTCACTTATAAATCCATCCATCATCTGCACCGCTTATCCTCAGTAGGGTCACGGGGGTGCTAGAGCCCATCCCAGCCTATCCCAGCTACAGGAGAACATACAAACTCCGCACAGGAAGTCCGGTAGCTGGATTTGAACCCACACAGGAGGTTCCCAAGACCTTAGAACTGTGCCACACACGCGCTAACCACTGTCTAATTTGTCATATGTTTTTGCAACGAGAATGCAAAATAATATAATAAAATAAATTTATAAATATTTATATTTACTGAATGGTAATATAAGGCAAAAATAATCAAATAAGCAAAAATCTTATTTGAAAAAAGATGATTATTTTCATGATTATCATTATTATTATAAAAAGTTTCCAATTTCCAGGCAAAATACAATAACTCACAGTCTGGCTTCTGCATGGTGTGCTCCTGCATGGGATTCCGCTCGACCGGCTCCAGATCCGCGCTGAGTTTGTGGGACAGGAATCCGACGTCTACGTTCTACTGACGGTTTTGCTCCAAAAACCGCTGCCTGCCGCTGAAGCACGTGAGAGCCTGAATTTGGAAACAGGTTAATATTGCAGTATCCATCAACTGTAGGAAAGTTTATGGAAATAATAATTCTTTAATCTCAATCTTAACATTCCACGACTTGTAAAGTGACCGCATGTAATAGTTCGGCTAGCGAGGAGCTACTAAAAAGACCAGTACAAGATTGCAAAAGCGTAAGGATCCCGGATCACGGAACTCAGCGACATGAGTGACTAGAAAATGAAACAATGAAAGATGTCTGACAAGAAAAGACCAAATCGGCTGAATGCACCCGGAGCAGCTGAAAATAGCCAATAGAGCTGGTGTAAGCAGCTAACTTTAGCGGCTAGTCAGAAATGCTACTAAAAATACCACGAAAGAAAATGTAAGTGCAAGCTATATTTACTTGTAGCAGTTAAAAATAACAATAGCGGCAGGCCATAGCCGGCATGTGAGTGGCTAGAGAAGAAAAGAGTATGTAGAAAGTTGACGATTACAATCGCAAGATGCTTGAATCACTATAATTAGTGACGCTCACTTGCATAAGCAGCTGTTGAAGGCCCGTAAAACTGAAGGCTATAACAGAAACAGCTAACAATAGCAACCTGCAGCAAAACATGAGTGGCTGGAGAAGGAAACAATGGGGGGGAAAAGTCACAGATGACAAGTGCCAAATGCCAAAATACTGTAACTCAGCGCAGTTTGCTTGTATGACCAGCCCAGTAAGCTTAATTCACATAGAGGCATGGCCTAAAATAAGTTTATGAGTGTTTTTTTTTTGCTTATTATTAGAATCAATAGTGTTTTATTAAATCGAATTAAGTATTTTTAAACAGCTAAATAACACACACTGTCGCTTTAACTAGGTCAAGACGTCTGACACACCCCAACTCACACTCTTGAGAACAACAGCTACCCCCTCCCGTACACGGCATTATACACGGCCCACTGGGGACCCCAACAACATTTCCAATTTCTATTTGTAATTCTTCTAAACAAGACTAATCAAATTGTGCCTCTACTTGTACAACATTTGTATTATTTTGAAGGCGACACAAGAGATGGTTCAAGACTTTATTGAACTTGTGCATGTAAATTCTTTGTTCGTAGCTGACCCAATTTCCCCCAGTTACCCCCCCCCCCTGCATGGTCATTAAAATTGCATCAAGAAGCAAGGTTTGAGTGCAATTGAGGCAGGGGAGCCTTCCCCGGGGGCCCGAGCGCTCGTCATGGGGACGGAACCTCACCGCATGTAGCAGATTCCCAATACGAGTACAATGGTGACTGTCTTTCATTTCGGATTTGTAAGTTTTTGGAGTGAATTTTAAATATATTCTTTTAAATATTTCCAGAAATATTTACATACACACCAAACTGGAGGGATGGTAAGAAAGACACATTTTTAATATTTTTTTGTTGTCCTGGGGGGCAATTTGATAAATAAGCAACCCTCACCCTCTCCAAAAAGTTAAAGATAAATTACTTGACTACATAAATCATTATTTAAGTAATTTTGGGTAATTATTTTAAAAAAGGGGGTTTTTGTAGGGTGTTTGTTTGTCTATTTGACGATCCCCCTACCAAAACATAACATGGATCAGGGGTGTCAAACTCACTTTAACTCGGGGGCCTGCACGATAGAACATACATTCTCTCGGGGGCTGGACTCGTAGATTAGAGTGAAAGAATAAGAGAGGGAAGGAAATAAGAGAAAGAGCGAGAGAAAAAGAGAGAGAACATGAGAAACAAAAGAGATGAATAGAGAAATAGTGAGAGAGGGGGAAGAACGAAAGAGAAAGAAAGAAATCCAAAGAGAACTAAAAAGAGAGAAGGAGAGAAAAGAGAAGGGGAGAAAGAGAGAAGGGGATGGCAAGAGAGAGAAAGAGAGAATAGGAAAAAAGGAAGAGGAAGAAAGAGAGAAAGAGAGAAAGAGAGAAAGAGAGAGAGAGAGAGAGAGAGAGAGAGAGAGAGAGAGAGAGAGAGAGAGAGAGAGAGAGAGAAACAACGTCTTTGTGAGAGGCACCTGGCTTAGGCAACACCTGGTGGACATATTTCAACCTGCAGCTAATTTTTCTCTTGCGTTTCTTAGTGTTGTCTCCCGGGCCAGATTCAATCCCTTAGCGGACCTAATCCGGCCCGCCTGCTTGACACCCCTGTTATAGATAATGATGAAATTTAAAAGAAAATAAAGTACCTTTATTTTTACTTAAAGATGTCTTTAGTTATTTACATTTTTATTGATAAAATGAGAATTAATAAAGGGTTTTTTTTGTGTTTTTTTTTAAATATGACAAATAATTGAAAAAAAAAAAAACATTTGAAAAATCAAGTACCGTACTGTACATTGAGTAAACTAATTCTTTATTTAGGTGGGAAGGAATAAAAATAAAAAGGGAATGAAATGAGATTAGTTATTATTTTATTATTATTTTATTAAGTTTTGAAAAAAAAAATGTATATCAACAAACAAGCAAAGATCCATCCCAATGGAAAAATATGTGTGTATTTTTTTATCTAGTACATTGTATATGTACATTTTCCTTAAATACACTTCAATTAATTACATTATTTTCCTATTAATCAAGATGAATAATCATTTCTCTTTTTTAATTGAACCCCTAATGTTACTTGACTACTTCGTACCCTAAATAATGTATTCAATAAATAACATATATTTAATCTTATGGTTCCTACATTGTCTCTCTTTTCACGGCCATGTGTCCAAATACTTTTACACATGTGATTTTTCATTCTTATTAATCACCTAGTATCATTTTTTTACCTCTCTGGCAAGATGAGTGTCCTCCGTGAGCTTCGGCAAGGAACGACCCGCTCCGGTCACTCACGGAATCCCCGTATGACGCGGCACTACCCGCGGCGTCGCCATCCCTCCGCAAGCTATCGTAGCCACTGCTCATGGTACTGTTCCGGTTAGAAAAATACAGCGAGGTCTTCCCCATGGCTGGAGGCAAGTCACCGCTCAACACACTGGTGGTGTCACTGGTGTGGCCACTCATGTGAGGAGGCGTTCGGGCCGAGGTAAGCCGGCTGTACGGGGACGGGAACCAGGTAGGGTCTGGTCCGGACCTTTCGGGGCTGGCTGGCTTTTCTTTGAGGAAGTCGGAAATGCGGCCGTTGGCGAAGCCCTGGATGGCGGATTTGGTGGAGGAGCTGGTGGAGCTCTGACTGTGCGTCCGGGTGATGGACCCAAAGGAGGTTGGTGGGGAGGACGGGAATGAGGAGGTTCTCTGAGTTTTGCTGTCCGGGGAGAGGCTGGCACTGCGGTTTATGGCCGACTGAAGGCCTTTGCGGGGCAGGCTGAGGTTCTTGATGCTCGGGGCGGACAGCCGACGTACTTTAGGACAAGCTAGTTTGAGTTTCCCTGCAGCGGATAGCTTGGTGTGTCTTGTCGGGGTTTCTAAAGGAATAGGATTCTGACTTTGACTCATCTGTCGAGTCTTTCTTGAGCTTCTGCTAGATCTCGGTATGGTTGAATCTCCAACACTCTTTCCTTTGTGGGAACTTTTCTTGGACAGCTCTCTATGACTTGGAGATGTTTCAGGAACCTGCCGTGCGTTCCTCCCAAGGGATTTGCTCGTCAGGTGATCCCTTCTGTCCCTAAAAAGTCTGCCGCTCTCCTCCACGGGTGACATCATCCGCATGTGATCATGTTTCGTGCTTACTTTTGAGGGCTCCAATAACGATCCCACCCCCCTTCTAGGGGGTCTCCTGGCCGCCTGCCTAGGCTCTGCTTCATATTTCAGAGAAGAGGCCTTGTTGTCAAATGAGGAAAATTGCTTGCCTTGCCTCCTGTCAAGGGTCCCTCCAGGGCTGCAGGGAGTGGATGATGTCACCCCCCTGGGAACTCCTCGAGTCTCGGCCACACGATGATGGCTTTCATGGCGCTTGGCATTCAGCCAGGTCAGAGGCAGACTACCTGTGTGAAAGGACTCAGTTTCCAGGCAACTGAGAGAAGCACCGAGGAGCTTGGTATTCCCAAAACATCTGTGAGGCGACTCCTCCCTCAGGGAGGGCTTTGGGGGGATCACGGAGTAAACATGCTCCCAGTCTCCATGATGGCTTTTGTCTTGAATCATCTCAACGCATGTTTTAATTTCTGAGGTTGAGGAACTCTGACTGAAGCAAGTCTTTTTTAAAATCTCTGAAGATGATCCAAAACATTCTATGACACTCTCGTCCTCATTCATAAGCACGGGATTTATGAATGAGGGTAGAGATCTTTCTCTTCTTGAGGCTCCTTTATAAAAAACACTCTGGGTGGTATCTCTTTGACCTCCAGAATCTTCAGTTATGTTGCTGATAATTTGAATTGGTTGTCCACCGGCACAGCCCTGCATGTTCGCTGTAGAGCGAGCGGTGTCTTTTATGCAAATTATGTTCCCTCCCGTCCTGCCAGGGTCCAGCGCACTGCCGATGGCCACCTCCTCCACCACGGAGAAGACCAATTCGTCTTGGCCTTTCAAATCCAACGGTTGTTGAACGGTGACCGTGATAGTGGCAGTCATTTCCTTGGCGTTTTTATTGTCTGTCGCTGCGGGTGGAGAGCTGCAAGGTTTTGAAGATGAGCAAGATGGAGAGGGAGGAGAAGCAGGTAGACTCTTTCCAATTGGAGAAGTCCTTTTGTCTGGCTTGAACCATTCTTGACTCTCTAGTTTCTCTGTACCATCAGAGGCAACAGCTTCCACAAATGGAGAAGAGAGTGTTCTAGCAGGCTGATTTGCTGCAGGTTTCGCTAGCTGATAGCGGCATGTTGCATTTCGATTGAGAGTGTGATTTTGTGGCTCCTCACCGGAACTCGTAGCACTGCACTCTTCACAATCATAAAGACCAGAGTCCTCTCTCTGAAAATTGTCTCCTGCTTGCTTTTCTCTGCCTGTAGCCTGCTTGGACGCCTCTAATGTTTCCGAACTGGCCGGTTTCTCAGTCTCTTTCTGGGATTTTTGTGCCACTTCAGCCTTGGGAGTGCCTTTTGAGCAAGATTTGAGCAAAACCATGGCTTCTTCTCCATCAATGCAGCCCAAGCGTTCCTGAAGCTCGGCAAACGTGTCACATTTGAGACAGTCTCTTTCCGGTTTCTTCGGCGTTTCTGTCTGCCCTTGAGCGTCGTCTTTCCGGTTCTCTGCATGCAGTTTGGGTATTTTCAGTAGCTCCTGGAGCAGAGCGGTGAACTCCGGGTCTTCTGTGTCGGCTTTGTTTGGATGTAAGGAGGGGATGATGGGCACAAACTCGGGTTTGGTTAACCTCGGGGGAGCTCTATGATGAATCAAGCCGTCAGAGTCTATTTGGATGACTGTGTCGCAGGACTGATCGCTGTTGGAGTGCTCGTCGAGCTCCTCGCGAAGGCGAAAATGTTGCACGTCCACGTCGACTTCGTCCGTGGAGTGAAAAGCTCGCAGGGAATAAGACGGCCGGCCTTTTTTTTGTCTGGTCAAGCTCCTCCCGTTAGGTGAGCACGAGTTGGACTGCTGTTGAGTAAACCACACAATGCCAATTCCTTTCATTAATGAATTACAGAAGAACCTTCGGATACTTTTGATGTTCTACATTTTAGTGTGGGTTCGGATGTTTTGTAGGCCCCTCTCTATGGCATTTTCCTCACTCGACCACATCAGGAAAATGTATTTGGCATACCCAAAAACTTATCAAAATAAAAATTGTAGTGTTCATGTGTATAATTACATCTCTAAAATGGTTGTTTGCTATCGGTTGATGTCATATAAAACGATGCTCTGCTATTTGTTTGCATCACAGCATCATTAATATGCCTATATTCTATTGGATGAACTCGAACCAGCTCGGTGGCCTTGGGGGTATGGCGCCCGCCCCGAGACTGGGAGGTTGTGGTTCAAGCCTCGGCCGAGTCATACCCGTTGCCTCCCTGCTTGGCGTTAAGCATGAGGGGTTGGAATTGGGGGGTTTGGTCAACTAATGACTCCCAACACCTCAGTTCGGTTGAGCGAGGGGGCTGGGCTCTCCTCTGAATCAATCTCCCAAAAAGAGTCAGAAATGACTCTAGCCACCTCCCACGAGGGGGATATGGCTGTGGTATATATATAATATATATATATATATATATATATATATATATATAATACTATTGGATGAACTACCTCGCACAATGCCTTTCTCTTTCTTGTTTCAGATCAGAATCTCAAATCCTTTGTCAAGACTTTGCGCGTTTGTGACACAATGCTGTATTTCTTTTTACTTTACTGTATTTGTTATTATTAATGATACTTAAAAGAGAAGCAAAAACAAGATAACCATGCAATCGTGGCTTGCGATTATTCCAAAATACGAAAAGGGCATACGAATCGCTACGCTTGCTATGATGCATGGCCATAACCAATTGACGATGGGGACTATTGATAAAAATAAAGAGGTGATTAATGCAAGGAAATCTTTGCAAAGAAGCTTATGCAATACCTTGCTCCTTTTCTGTGTCCTGCGGATGCGAGAGGCAAGTTGGATGATGGAGGTTGTTTCCTGGAGCTGCGATAGCGTATTAGCAACCTGAGCGATGACTGCGGTGTGGCAGTTAGCATGACTCAAGGACTCCCGAAGAAGCATGGTCAACTTACTTCCCCTGCAGACACAAACATTAAATGAGTACTTCATCAAATAAATGGATCCATGATGTTTGTATCATAAAACTCTTACTTTTTGGGAATGGTTTGATGTCCACTTAGTAGCGACAAAACAACCGGACCTAGGTCGGAATGGGGGGGTTTATTTTTCAGATATCCAACCCCGCCCTTCATGCCACTGCACACGTCAATCATGGTCAACTTGCTGGACCCTACACCAAAAAAAATCGACATCAAAATACAAAACCTGAGCTTTTTAAGATGCGAGATTAAGGGTTAGCTGCAAAATAATTTATCAAAAACAGCTCATTTGCCCAGCGCTGGATAAATATTTGATCACAACCTTTCCCAGCGTTGCCGCTCTCTTGTGTGCGAGGGGGTTGCACATGCAGAGTGAAGAACATGACGGAGCTGTGGGACAAGAAAGTGGTGAAGTCATCGTGCCGCCGGGCTGCTAAGGCCACGTCCAGGAGGGAGGCGGCTCGCTCGGCTGTCGAGGCTTTGACACGATTGTGGTTTCGAAGCTGTGGAGTCAGCATAAAAAAGGTAAATCTCACTTTAGATGAAAGAAAAATCAAACTCAAGTACTGGCATACAGCATCACATTGTTGTATGCTAGGCAGCAGACAGGAGAACCTTAGAGAGGGTCAACGAGACAGCCCAGGAAATCATAGGCTGCTCTCTGACAAGTCTGACGGACGTTGAAAACAATGCACACCAAGTTGTAATCAAAGACAATAATGTAAACTTCTTTCTTCTTTCTTCCCAACCCCTTCACCTTCCCCTTCCCTTTATTCTACCTGTATCCCAAGGACAGGGTCCTCCTGGAGCCGAACATGCGCTCTAGGGCCGTCTTGCCCATTGCCTGAAGGAGGGACAACCTCCCCCAACAGATCTCTGAGTGTGTCCTCCTCCCCGCTGCATAGCTCCACAGCGGATACGGAAACAGTCAAATCGGTCCACGTTTTCTCCCGTCTCTTCTCAATAGCGCTGTACAGCCAGGAGATTGCACACGGGATCAGCCCCAGCTTTTGAATGCTATCGGTGTTGCCGACCATGCTTGACCAGGAACCTGTGGTGAACAGAAGTGCAATTGATCCTGTTGAGTTTAAACTTGACTCGACACTCAAGCTAAGGTGAGAAGACATCAATGGATTTTGAACCGGGAGATCAGCTTTCAGATCAGCTTTTCCCAACACCCTCTGTGCCACCTCTTTTTATTAAATCTTCATGGTTACAAAAAACAGATCGGCCCTAAAGAGTGTGTTTATCAAAGAACAGCACCATGATTGACCAATAGCGACACTGATGCAATAGTCAAAACAACAAAAATGAGGTACTGGCATCCCATGACATTTCCTTTGCTTTTGTCCAATAGTTAACACAGAACGAACTTATCAGATAGTAATAGAGAATAGAATATAGAAAAGAATATACCTTTATTGTCATTGTTGCAAAATGGGTTGAACATAATCAAAGACCTAAATAATTTCTAATAACACAAAAAAACTGCGAGCAGAGCTTTTTGTGTGGGCTATAGTGTATTTTTGAAGGGTGTGTTTAATAGTTTAACCCCTAAAAACAAGTTTAAGCAAGAGGGGAATCCCAAATACTAATCAAAGACCTGATTTCTTTACATATATCGGTAATAGATATTGGACACCCACCTACAAAGGAAATTTTAGTAAAACTACTGCCCGAAATAGCTGGGGTGGGTTCCAGCACCCCCTGAAACCCTAGTGAGGATTATCCCCAGTGCAATGTATTACCCCCGTTTGAATGGTATGGTCCTCTAAAAAAACAGCAAAGGGAAGTCACAAAAATAAATCAAAGACCACACTTCTTTATATTTAATAATTGGGTCAAACTATATTTCAATACTATTGGATATCAAAACTATTTGTGTGTATTTGTGGAGGGAGAGATTCTCCCAAGTAAAATGTATTCCCCCTGCTTGAATGGTTTGGCCCTCTACAAAAACAATCCCAAGCAAGGGCTGGTCACAAATAATAATCGAATACTTCCCAAATATTTCTCTATGTATAACAAATATGTCAAACAACATTAAAACATACTATACACCCTACAAATGAAAGTGTAAAACTATTCTTGTGTATTTTTGTAGGGAGGGTAAAATTTATTCCCACAACATTAATGTTTTGGCCGTTACTTTTAGCCATTCAGTGAAAAACTTTCGGATATTATTACCAAAGTTTTGGCTACTTTGAGTGCATTTTGGGTTTAAAATGGTAGTATTTTCGTCAGAATAATTAGTTTTTTGGTCTTTCATATGTCAGATTGTGTCACGGTTGCCATGGCACCCAATTGGCCCTGCCCGTGTGGCGCCAGCTGCAGCTTGTTGACGGATTGGCTCCCTGTCAGTATTTAAACTCTGTCCTGTCAGACCCCTTTTGTCGGTCCGTTTGCGAATCTCTGTTTTTACACGGCAAGTCCTTTTTCGCATGTCCTGTTTTTTTCCTCCTGTTTGTCTCCGGCTACGATCTGTTTTGATCTCGACCACATCTGCTCTCCCGCCCCGAATTACGACCTGTTTTTATCTCGACCACGTCTATTCTTCTCTCCTGGCTTTCGACTTGTTTCCGATCCCGACCACGATATTGCTCTTCTATCCCGGCTACTGAGCCGTTCTTTCCGTTCCCGACACCGCCATCGCTCGCCACGGAAGTCCCACTTCCTCGTTCAGAGCGACCTGCTTCCCACGTCCAGCAATCCCCGGATCGTGGGTGCAACCCTTTCCCTTTCTACTAATAAAACTTGTTACGCGAGTGGGTCCTGTTTCCGTTCTGGTCTTGACAGATTGATATAAAACCATGCTGTTAGCTTGTTTTGCAAACATCTTGCTACTTAAATAGCTTTCTACTCATTAACTGATTCACTTTGTTGATATAGTTACTAGGATTTGGGCTCTTCTATGTACATTTTGGTTTTGAAATTATATTAATTTCACCATTTTAATGGACTTGTAAAAAGCTTTATACTCTTTCACGGATACACTTTGTAAAAAATTATGACGTTTTGAGTTTAAAATAATAGTACCGTATTTTTCGCACTATAAGGCGCACTTAAAAGCCTTTATTTTTTTCAAAATCTGACCATGCGCCTTATAATACAGTGCGCCTTATTTATGGATCAATATTAGGTCGCAAAGTTTTGCAACTAATGCAGCAGCCGCCGACTAGATTTTCCCCCGAACGCCAAGGAGATTGCACACGGGATCAGCCCCAGCTTTTGAATGCTATCGGTGTTGCCGACCATGCTTGACCAGGAACCTGTGGTGAACACAAGTGCAATTGATGTGCAGTCCCTTCTCAAGGTTTCTTCATTTTCCTCATGTTGAGGTTTTTGAGTTTTTCCTTGCCCTCATGTTGGTTTCAGATCAGGGGATGATGTAATAATAGTCTGAAATAATAGTCTGTGCAATAACCTGTGCAGCCCTTTGAGACTCTTTCTGATTAAGGGCTATACAAATAAAAATGACTTGACTTGACCAGACTTGTTATTGTGTTATTGTGTATGTGTTTGTCTTGCTGTTGGTCACCCTTCTGGAGGGATATGACCAAGATAGATAGATAGATAAATAGAAATATCCAAATGATGCTAAGCTTGTTTTTCAAATAGCTTTCTTTAAAAATATAACTAATATAGCCCTCAATTTCACACCTGACTTCCTGCCTGTTTCGTGTAATTTCCTTAGCTTCATGAAAGGCGTCCAGAAGAAATATAGAAAGCATGTGAAGTGCCGTAGCCGATTAGCATCTTCATTATAAGGCTTATAAAGGTTTTTTTTTTTTTTCACAATTCTAGACATTTTGTGTTCCTTTTTGGGCCCGATATGGGTCTTTCAACATTTTTGTGTTTCTGACCCTGCATAAAGGCATGATTCTACAAAACAAGTCATCACTTTATTGGGATTCGACAAAAGATAAAAGCTTTTTCATGCAATTTTGACTGGCTTTTAGTCAGCCGTACACAGGATGTATTTTCTTTTCCTTTTTTGCTCGATCCAGACATTAATTGAATGAGAGTAAGGGAATCGGTTTATTCCAATTACAGGACAAACTGCTTGCTCCCGTCTGTTATTGAGAAAATATTCTGCCGAGGAGATTGATATCCCGAGCCACGTGTTGTCTGCATGAGCCAACTAATTCATTTACGGAGAGTGGCTTCATACGAAAAAAAAACGAGATGCTTCAAGGAGACCCTGCCCGCTTGTAACCCGCTTTCAGCAAGGCTAAGTGCCAGGGTCCATATCTTTAATAGCAACATTTTACAGTCCATTTTCTTTACAATCCCCTCTGCACTACCAGAAATACAATAACATGGGTTGTTTGGGTGGGCTTTATGCTCGAGTGCTCATCATTTATGAACAAACAAAATCATACAATCAAGTGTTGGATTTTTCAGTTCAATGACACTTTAAGAGGAGCAGAAGAGAGGGAAAGATGGATGAGGGTCTGAAGTGTAACAGGGTTGGGAGGGAGTCCATGGATGCGTGGATGATCCTGGAACGTGGATAAATGCATCCCTCTCTCGTTTTCAAATTTGAACTTTGTAAAAGCTGATAGTGAATCAGGGGCGTTTCCAGAGGGAGGCAGGGCTTATGGCCATACTACCCTGAGAGCACCCGATCTTGTTCAATCACGAAAGTAAAGCAAGGTCAGGCCTGGTTAGCACTTGGACCGCCAAGGAATACCAGGTACTGTATGCTGGGGCAGCACGGCGGCTGGGAGGTTAGCGCTCTGCTGATTCAATTCCAGGAGCCCCCACATGCGGAGTTTGCATGTTTTCCTTGTGCCTATGTGGGTTAATTGGCCGATCCAAATTGTCCCTAGGTATGAATGAACGAGTGAGATGTCGGTCATTGTGTGCTCTGCAAATGGCTGGCAACCACTACAGCAGGGTTGGTGAACAGGTTTGACACAAAGAGCCGAAATTTTTAACTGTAAGAGTCAAGGAGCCACACCACGCACTGACCTGCCATGACAGATAGACACACACAAACACACAAAATTGAAAACATATTCTTTTCCATAACACACTCCTCTCCTTACAATACAAGTATTGTTCTTGTATTGATTTCAAGGAAAGTGTCCACTCTCAACACACAAAATATAAAAAAAATAAACAAGAAAAAAGTTAAAGAGCCACAGAATAATGAAATGAAATGAAATGATCTGCATTTATATAGCGCTTTTTAAGTCAATGACTTCCCAAAGCGCCTTACAATGTGCTCCACATTTCCCAATAGCGGCCTTGCAGCCATGTAAGGCGCTAACCTATAAAGAAAATATGATGAGGCAAAGAGCCGCATTCTTATTGGCCAAGAGCCGCATGCGGCTCTAGAGCCACGTGTTTGCCACCCCTGCACTACAGGGTGTCCCCTGCCCACTGCCCACAGTCGGCTGGGATGGGCTCCAGTACTCCCGCCACCCTAGTGATAGAAAATGCATATTGACCAATCACAAAAGGAAAAAAGCGTCTGGAAGGGAGTTGACTGTCTATCGTCTATTGACTGTATGTTATTTTTAACAAGGATTAGTGCTGTGTACATTTTTTTGGGGGTAATAATAGTTTTGCCCTCCCATGCATTTGAAATAATTACGTTGGTGTTTGGGCTGGGTTTCTCCTCTGCTGACGTTTTTTTTATTTTTTTAAATTATCCACCTGTCATTTTTCTTTCTTTCTTTTTCTTTGTGGAGGATTCTGTCTCCTTCGTCTGGGCGCTCGTTTGTATGTTTGGAGGAGAAACCCTCCTCCTCCTTCCGAGTCCTCACAGATAAAGTAGGAAAATTTGGGATTACGTCTGCCTCAGTTCCCCGAATCCAGTCAATTTGCTGGACTTGGGCTGGTTCGGCCTTTAATAACTGCTCGCCAGGTTTAGTCGGGCTCGATTTTTTTAAGCCCTATGTTACCTCCAGTGAGTACATATCTGGTTGTGTGTCACCAATAGTGAATAGTAAGCAGCGCGTGGGTGTACCTAAGCTCAAGGGGTAACGCTATTACCTTTTAAATGAAGGAACCAGTAACTCTTGTCATTTCAGTAACACTGGAGTTTACTCACCCACATCAGCGCACCCCAGAGCTAGCACACACCCGTCGATGCCACTCAGCACACAGCGGATGACGTCAGGCAAGACGACCTCGCAAACCTCAATCTGGTAAGGAGACAGAAAAAAATATGACAAATCCAAAGAAAGAGATGATTGTCCGCTCTCAGAATTCTCTTGGGTTTAAATAATGTAAGCGGAGTTCTGGTGGCTATGAAAACGATTTGCCGATGGAACTATCATTTTCCAAATTGTCAAAATGAAAACCAGGTTCAGACAGGGAAAACAGGATGCACATTGAATTCCTACTGTAAAACTGATTCATCAACACAGCCCAGAAAATAATGAGCTGCTCATTACCTGGTCTGAAGTAAGTACTTGGCTCTTGTGTATGTATATATATACAGTATATATATATATATATATATATATATATATATATATATATATATATATATATATATATATATATATATATATATGTAATCTTTAACTTTAAGTATTTCATCACATGTTTATCCTGAAGTGCCACATCTAATCTTGCTGGAAAAAAGTATACTGTTTGTAATCAATGACCATAAAGAAAATTCTGTTACGTAATATTATTTTGAGTCTTATTAAAATTATGCAATTCTTGTTTATTGCATCAATGACCCAAAACGTTGTCTAAAATCGACCATTCAATGACTTGGGCTGTTTTGTACAAAATGACTCAATCTTTGCACATCTTTGATTTTTTTCAAGCAAAATGAGACAGTTTTGGGGTTGTTTTTGAGTCTTTTAAAAAGCACTAGTAGATATGTTTGACACATTTTCTAAGACCCACAGAATAGATTCCTACATGTAAAACAAAAAAACAAAACAAAAATAGGTTATTTTTGCTAGGAAAGAAATATATATATATTATTTGAGATCTGACACAGTAACATCAAATAAAAGCAAAAACGATGTGAAAATGCACCTCTGGTACAGAGTGAGTTATTGAAAGGAACAAACTTTTTCTTAATAAAGTAATCCATCTCTCGAGTTATTTTGAACAATATGAGCCCGATATTGTCACGGTTGCCATGGCGCCCAATTGGCCGCGGCCGTGTGGCGCCAGCTGGGGCTCGTTGACGGATTAGCTTCCCTTCTATTTAAGATCAGTGCTCTCACTCTCCCTTTGTCAGTCCGTCAATGAACCTCTGCACCCGCACGACGTGGATTTAGACTCTGTCCGGTTTCCTGCTTGTGTTTGCTGTCCGGTATTGTTCTAGCTATTTTGTCCTGTTTAATTTCGATCTTCAGTTTCGTTCCCGTCTAGTTTGTCCTGTTAAATTTTGATATCCAGTTTTGATATCAATCCTGTCTGTCCCGCCCTGTCCGGTATCGACCCCATCTGTCTGATATCTGCTCAGGCAATTGGTATTGATCTCTTCGGCCTCTGGCTTCCTGTCGTTCCACGCCAGACTGCTGCCTTACGTCTTCCGCCCAACGATCGCCGAATCACTGGCGTTTGGGTTAGTGTGCATGACTGCCCCATTTCCCGTAAAATAAAAGCTTGTGTGAGAAACGACACGCATTTGGGTTCTCCTCATGTTCCGGTTCTTGACAGATATTTGATTCTTTTGTTTTAATTAAAAAAAAGACAATCCGGGGGTTGGTTTAAAAATATTTACCATTTTTTTTGTGATTAAAACAAATAAGGACCAACTTAGAGATTTTTTTTTCTCATAACAAACCAAGAAACAGGATCAAGGACCCACATTGTTTTTTTTTTACCAAGTTTGCAATTCAAGCGTCTCTATGTATTACGAAATGTATCCCTTTAAGTGGAAAAAATATGTTAAAAGAATTAAGTCAAGTCTATTTGTGTAACCCTTAATCAAAAGGAGTCTCAAATGGCTGTACAGACCACAGAATATTGCAAACTGCAGAATATTTTAAGAGTATATGTGTTCTTTGTTTAGGAGTCACATTTTGGAGTGAGGCAAATATAAATAATTTAAAAAAAAAACCTGATGACAGTGTCTGAAATTCATGACAAAAGGTTAGCGGACACCAGGGCAGACAACTCTGAAAAGTTGCCTCCCCAGCCATAAAGTTGCCTCCCCCATTTTTCACAACTTGAAACACAATAAGACGACTCATCGCAAAAAAAAGACATTGTTGCAAAGTATTAAGGATTGATAATCAGAATATATAACAGAACAACACTTTAAAATTACGTTTATTATAAATCTACTCGTAACATTCATTGCATGGATATGACATCGCTGTTTTCCATCTGCCATCAGTATGTACCTGTATTTACTCATCTTCATTCGTGCAATGTTTGCTACAAGCCACGTGAACTCCTCTTTCCACGATGCTTTTAATGTACTTTTACTTTAAGTCGCGTCATCAATTTTGTGAGCTTCTTTTGAATCTTTCTTTTGGGGCTGAGGTTTTGGCTTGATTCCTAACCACTTATCCATTTTTCTTGTGTTCTCTGTGCGTCTACTTTGGAAAATGATTTGCAAATGCACAACCTTATAACGTTCGGGAAAGTCCGGAAGCACGGAGTTATTCGATGCAGGCTTCTGATCAGCTGCCGAGTATGCAAATTGCCAAAAGAACCAAAACGAAGATTTCTAAATCAGAATAAAGATGAAGCAAACGTTTGATTTGAAATTTTTTTTTCTTTCTTGAATAAGTTGTCGGCCACCCGGGCGGAGATGTTCAGGAAGTTGTATGCCCGACGTAAAAGGTGCACGCCCCGGGCGTCCGGGCAGACGTTATTTCAGACACTCCTGATGAACTGAATAATAATGCCTCGTCTGTAGACGGTTAAAATATCATCTTGAATGTTGTTTCTTTACATTTTGTACAGAAAATTTTGTTGGATTGGAAATTCCATGTGCAGATTACAGCAGAACATGAAAAAGTATTAAAAAAATATATATAAATAATAACAACAAAGCTTTCGCCTTTTCTTTACGGGATCAACGTGCTGTGTTGAGTGTTGATTTTTTTGTTGACAAATAAACACATTAATTTTAAAAATCTTCTCTGGCAAACCTGAGCAGAGTCTTGAGGATAGACGGCGTCGTAATGGAAGGCCTTCAGAAGATCTTTACCGTCCCTGCTGGAGCTTCTCTTGGAGCGCTGTGGACTGTGGCTCATCGGTTCTAGTAAAATAGCTCGACTCTTGCTTGGGTCGACGTGCAGAACCGGAGGCTGGCACTCGTTTGCTGTTGGGTTTATCCGTAATACGACCTTGACCTGGAAAAATATGTAAATAAAAATCAGATATTTGCGATGTTTTCTAAGTGGGATTGCTGCGGCTACACACAGTGAGTGAGTTTTCGACATGTCATGACCTTAATTACTTAACGCAGCGGTTTACGGGAAGGTCTTAAATTTGGTTTGCTCCTGAGTGTCAGTCGCTTAACGCGCCTCACAAGATCGGGCGATCGCTCGGCCGATAAAACGTGTCACGTACGACACGGGAATTGAACGGTAGAGATGTTCTCACTAGCATTTGAGACGATTCTTCCGATTATAATGAATCTGAAATGCTAAACGGAAACAAAAAGCTACATGTGAACAACTCAATTAAAAATGCTGAATCCGAATGAAATACAATTCCAAATGACAGGGGCGATATAATTGCAGTATTCCTTATGGCGATCTGAATAAAAGTCATGTCATCTACAGATATGACAAAATATGACAGTGTTGTCAAGACCAGCACACAGGGTAGACCCAAACGCGTAACGTTTTCTCACAATTTTATTGAAAGCAAGAGGAAGGGCAGCCCGCGATCCGATGCTCACTGGACGCGGGAAGAAAGTTGCTCTCGTACTCGGATTGTGATCCGAACACGGAAGTAGAACTTCCGTAGAGAGCGATGGCGGTGTCAGGGATGGAAAAACTGGTTGGTAGTTGGGACTGGGAGAACAAGGCGTGGTCGGGGTTCGGAAACGAGTCGTAAGCCAGAACGGGAGAGTAGACATAGTCAGGATCAAAACAGGTCGTAGCGGGAGACAGACGGGAGCAAAAACGGGACAGGTGGGAGTCTGGGTCGAAAAAAGGCTTGCCTAGTATACACTGAGGTTCGTAGACAGACTGACAACAGAAGACTGACAGGACTGGGTTCAAATTGTGCCAGGGAGCCAATAAGAACCCACGGCGGTTGGCGCCAAATGAGCGGGCACAGGTGATTTCCACCAGTTATTATGACAAGTGTCTCGTCAAGAGTTCGTCTAACTTGGTTTAAAGGAATAGTGTGTATTATCTGACCACTAGCTGTGGATGTATTGTGTCGTGGAATTAAAAGCTTTTTGGTTTTTCGGGTACCCGAAGCAGCAAGATGGCCAACAATTATGTCAGCCCCTTCTAGGTCAGGCTGTTGTTATGTAAAATAAATCAAATTTCTAACTCCGAGTTGTTTGAAATGGATTATTGAAATCAATATTGTTTTTTTTTTTTAAATGAACTATTTTTTACCACTAGTAGGCGCTAAATAATACACATTTTCCCTTTAAAGTACCTAGACATTTTTATCAAGTGTTTATTTCAAAAAATGTTTAAATACAATCATAACTATTGTATTATATGACAACGAGTGTCTAACCTGAGAGTCATCAACACAGCAAAGGAAATCATCATATCCTCCCTACCCAGTCAATGCAGTTACGTGATTTATGTGGAGCGAATCTGATCAGACGCAGAGTATAAGAAGAATGCGGAAAATGCTTGGTGCTTGTTTTCAATCCAGCTGTAGCTGTAATAAAAAATAGTAAAACTAGCTTGGTACGTGACGAGGGGACACGATCGATTGTAGATAAATTAAAAAAGTGAAGTAAACACGTGACTAAATATCTTTTATTCGGAATCATTTAAATTGGAAAAGAACAAAAATTTTTGCCTGCAAACCCGACGACTGAACTAGGACATTGAGTTGGCATCATGCCCAAATGACATCATCAATCACGAATGATTTCGAATCCATGCTCCGGCATAATATTCCTTTTTTCTCCCTTTCTCGTAATTGCGATAATATATGCAGTCGGCGTCCAACGAACCTTATCGAGCCGGTGTCAAACCAAATTTATGAGAGTTCAATTATCGAAAATCTTGCACGCAGAAGCACAAAAGACGAGATCCGAGCCTTTATCTGTAATCCTAGACTCGAGCCGAGAGTCTATGAGACAAGGGCGAGCAGGCCGTCCTTATTGATCCGGGCCCACTTTTCCCGATGGCTGAGAAAGATGGAAGCATTAGAGGCGCTTAATATTGCCTCACCAAGAAGGGAGTGGGGGGGGACTGATACAGGATCCCCCCCAAATTGACCGTGATGTCTTTACAATTCGATATGGCTGGTAACGTTTGCGGTTTGGAATGGCGCTTGTAAAAATGGACCACGACTGCTATTTGTCTCCATGCATTTTTCTTGTTCTTAGCAACCTAAAAATACGTCAACCAAACATGTATTTGTGTAATGCAGAAAAAATGAAATTGTCTGTATTTATTATTATGTTGTGTTATTTTTAAAATCATATTTATTTACAAATTAAATCACTACTAAATGGTAAAAGGTAAATGGACTGTATTCCTAAAGCGCTTTAAACCAGTCACCAAAGACGTCTGCTCTCCCGTCCCGGCTTACGACCCGTTTCTGACCCCGACCACGTTTTTGCTCTCCTGTTGTTGGGTCTAAAATGACCACTGATGTGTGGGAGAACTAAAAAAATATTGGTTAACCGTACAAGGAAATTCAGCCAAAGACTTATTTAGTTTTTTTACAACTGCAGCCGGAGAAGGACTGTCTCGCTGGCCATGCTCCTTCTGGCTTCCCCCCAGCCTGCCCTTGTGTTTTATTGAGATCAATAGACAAAAGATAATAGATCACCCCTCCCTCTGGAAAGTTACCAACACCTTCAAACAAAGACAGGGAGACTAAGAAACGCCAAAAGGGAACATCAAACTGATTAGAAATACACACCTTGAGCAAATACGTTTAAGCCTACTTTACACCTGTCCCGGCTATCGACCTGTTTTTCCGTCCCTGACACCGGCATCGCCCGCTACAGAAGATCCACTTCCGTATTCAGGTCACAATCTGGTTGCGAGGGCGACTTGCTTCCCGTGTCTATCGAGCATTCGATCGCGGGCGCTGCCTTTCCTCTTTCTTTCAATAAAACTGAGAAAACGTTACGCGATTGGGTCTACCCTGTGTGCTTGGTCGTGACACTTACCCTTTCACGCGCACACTAACACACCAGTTAGTCTCTATTTACCTAAAATATCTTAAAGTACTTCTGACAAAGTTGAAAAGAATTTTTAAAAACATATAACTGAATCATTGAAAAAAATAATTGTAGACGACAAAAGCAACTATTCAGATCCAGTCCTGTAGGTTTCAGTAATACGGTGGTTTAATTTGACCTTTTTGTTATGGCAGCTTCAAAAATAATAAAATATTTTTCCCCCACCCTCAAAAAATGTTGCAGAGGAAGAAATGCTCTCTAGTGCTGAAAGCAATCTACTCGTGAGGATGTGCAATTACACGTTCAACTGGAGTTACAAATCCCTGTAATATAAAAAAAAACACAGTATATACATTTAACTAAAATATTTTGGGGAAAAAAAGTGATGTGGCAAAGGCAACAATTTACCTCCAGTCCTGTAAGTGGCAGTAACACTGTTTTTTATTTTACCCTTTTGTTATGGCATCTTCAGAAAAAAATAATATTTTCCCCTGAAAAATTTGCAGAGGAAACAATACTCTTTAGCAATGAAAGTAACACAGCCATATACTGGTGAGAATGTGCAACTACACATTCAATGTATTACTGTTTTAAAAAACTGTATAACAAATCCCTTCAATCTAGCTTTAAACGGGACTGTAGGTTTGAAAAAAATCCTAAATACATTCAACTGAAATATTCTCGGAAAAAAGTGAAGTGACAAGGGCAACAATTTACCTCCAGTCCTGTAGGCGGCAGTAACACAGTGCTTTTATTTTACCTTTTTTTTATTGCGACTTCAGAAAAAAATAAAAAAAATGAAAAATGTTTTTGTGTTTTTTTTCTTTTCTTTTAAAAGGGCACTTCTCCAGGGTAGAAAATACTCTCTAGCAACCAGAGGGACGGCGCCATCTACAGCTGAGGATGTGCAATTACAATTTGAATCTATTACTGTTAAAAAGACAGGGAGTCACAAGCCCTCTAAATCTCGCTTTGAGGAATAAAAAGGTTTATCGGTTAAAAAGGTCTCAAATATTTTTGACTCAATTATTCAGGAAAAAATGTGAAATGGCAAGAACAACAAATCATCCCCAGTCCTGCAGGTGGCAGGATCACGGTGCTTTTATATGACTTTTGTGTTATGGCAGGTTAAGAAAAATAGATATTTTTCACCAATATTCTGCTATAATTATAAAAAGTGTAAATCTTCTTTAAATTGTGCACTTTGCTGTGGAGAAGTTCAGGCAATGAGTTTTCCAGTGCCATCTACTGCTGAGTAAGTGCAGCTGCAATTTCAATCTATTACTGTCAAAAGTCATTAAGTGCCCTAATTCCCCATTTAAAAAGGACTGTACTGTACAAATTGGACTGTAAAAAATGCAACCTACTGAACCCTATGAAAGGAGAATCTGATGCCAAGAATAAGAACCAAAAATAGAGATCGTTTTGGCCACATATACCGGTCAGCTGCTGAGTAGGCGGAGCCAAACGATGCTCACTGATTAAGCCCTCGGGCATGATCACGTTTTACAACCAACAATCAGTCATCAAGTCATAGATTTGAAATCAAAGAAACTAATGTGATGGTTCTTGTCACTAGATAAGACTGGAAAAAAATGACCTTGTCGACATTAGGTGAGTCTTTGCTTCTGATGGCAGCTTGGAGCAGGCAGGAAGGAACAGGTGGAGGATTTTTTTGGATCAGATCCCTGAAGCTGTTGGAGAGATGAGCCGGAGCCGAGTCGGAAGCTTGGCCTTTCCTCCTCGACGTCAGGTTGAGCTTCTCTGCCGCCCTATCAAGAGTAAAGAGAGGATTGCATTTTAAGTTACACGCTGCCCATTGGGACAAGTAAAGAAGTGAGAAGAGGGCACACGAATCACTACCCTTGCTAAGTTGCATGCCCGTAACCGATCGATGATCGGGACTGTTATTAAAAATAAGGAGACGATTCAACCACGGAAACCTTCTAAAGGCATGACAATCGTCGCAATGGGTGGTTTTAAAGTCAGTTCTATTTTCCATCTGCCGTGTTCCCCCCCCTGTATCGACCTGCTACTCCGTTTGAACAGCTTAAGTCACGTCACACCAAAGGTACACAAGTATATCATAAATAATACAAAAAAATTGTGTTATCTTCATTCTTTTGTCTGTAGGTTTCTATCCCCGGCTCTACTTTGTGATCCCCACCTCAGAACAGATTCATGTCGTATCCCAGGGGTCAATTGTAATCAAATTTTTACCTTGCCAAAAAAGACATGGCAGCAGTGTTGGCGATGGCCACCACCCTGGAGAGGTGAGGCATCCTGGAGCTGCTGGGCACAATATCCGTACATCTTAACACTGCGTTGTCCGAAGCCTGCCGGGGGGGGGAAATCTGATGTTAAAATCCAAAGATTTACCGGCCCGCCTAAAATCTATAGCACTCTGCATCGTGTAATAAAAATGATCAGGGACGGAAAAAACGGGTCGGTAGCCGGGACTGGGTAAGCCAGAACAGGAGAGTAGGACAGGTGGGAGTCAGGGTCGAAAAAGGCTTGCCTAGTGTTCACTGAGGTTCGCAGACGGACTGACAAAAGGGGACAGACAGGACTGGGTTCAAATACTTACAGGAAGCCAAACAGAACCCGCGGCGGTTGGCGCCAAATGAGCGGGCACAGCTGAGTCACATCAGTAATCATGACAATAAGAAAACATAATTACTCCCCTCAGACAAAGGTTGAGAGGTTCATGTAAGACGTAGCCCTCCAAAGGTGACGAGGACTGATGAAGGAAAAGGCAATACTCGATGTAGCTGTAGGGTTCCTTTCATATTTAATGTTCGTTTTTGGTCGCAAGTTCATGATAAATTTAAAATAATCCTAATGTTTTTTAAATACAATTCTCAACTAAGCTAAATAGGTTTTTCTTATGAAAAAAAGATGAAATAGATCAGCTCCTGTTGTCATGATTACTGATGTGAATCACCTGTGCCAGCTCCTTTGGCGCCAACTGCCTTGGACTCTGATTGGCTCCCTGTCCCTATTTAAACCCCCTCCTGTCGGTCCCCGTTTAACAGTCCGTCTGTGAACCCCGGTTTACTCATGGCAAGCTCTTTTCGAACCTGACTCCCACCTGTTTTTGCTCCAGTCCGTTCCCCGGCTTCGACCCGTTTTTTTATCCTGACCACGTTTTTTTGCTCTCTTGTCCAAGCTACTGACCCGTTTTTTCCGTTCCTGACACCACCATCGCTCGCCACGGAAGTCCCTCTTCCGCGTTCAGAGCGACCTGCTCACTGGATCGTGGGTACAAACTTTTTCTTTCTTCTAATAAAACGTCACGCAAGTGGGTCCTGTCTCCATTCTGTTCTTGACACCTGTACCTTTCAATTTTTCTGTATGTGGCCCAAAAAGTATCAATAGTATCCAAGTTGCCCTGAATTTCTTTCCTGCTATCCAATCTCTGCACTCTAGATCTCCTCTGCTCTACTATTATTCCATTGTAAAGACATATTAATATGTTATCAATCTGCTACTAGTCAGCAGAGCAGTCTGTATTTTATTCTCAATGAAATTTCCAGTGTCTGAAACTCGTGAGAAAAAGTTAGCGGACAGCAGGGCAGACAACTGTGAAAAGTTGCCTCCCCAGCCATAAAGTTGCCTCCCTCATTCGTGCAATGTTTGCTACAAGCCACGTGAACTCCTCTTTCCACGATGCTTTTAATGTACTTTTACTTTAAGTCGCGTCATCAATTTTGTGAGCTTCTTTTGAATCTTTCTTCTGGGGCTGAGGTTTTGGCTTGATTCCAAACCACTTCTCAGTTTTTCTTGTGTTCTCCGTGCGCCTACTTTGGAAAATGATATGCAAATGCACGACCTTATAAGGGAGGGTGTCAGGACCAGAACGGAGACAGGACCCACTTGCGTGTGTTTCTCTTGGTTTTAATGGGAAGAAGGGAAAGGATAGTAAACACGATCCGTAGATCGCTGTTTGCTGGGAGCACGTTGCTCAGACGGGGAAGTGGTATTTCCGTGGCGAGTGATGGCGGTGTTGACAGCGGGAAAAAAATGGGACGGGGGAGCAAAATCGTAGTCGAGATTAGAAAAGGGGTCGGAGCCGGGAAACAGACAGAATCAGAACAGGAGAGAGTCAGGGTCGAAAAGCTTGCCTAGCATAAGCTGAGGTTCACAGACGGACTGACAACCAGTGACAGGAAGATGGGGGTATAAAAAGTAACAGGTAGGCAATCAGCGTCCCAGGCAGTTGGTGCCAAAGGAGCAGGCTCAGGGGCCTCGCATCAGTAATCATGACATCGGGAAAGTCCGGAAGCACGAAGTTATTCGATGCAGGCTTCTGATTGGCAGCTGAGTATGCAAATTGACAAAAAAACTGAAATTTAGACATTTCCAAACAGAAAATATTTGGAAATCGAAATAAAGCAAACGTTTGATTAGAAAAAAAATCGTTCGGGTTTTTTTTTTCTTTTCTTTTTCTTCTTAGGAAAGTTATCGGCCACCCGGTCGGAGACTTTATTTCAGACACTGCAATTTCTCAAAAATGTGCATGCCGATCATTGTCAATCGGATTAGTTGTGTTAATTTCAATAAAACTCTTTTTTTTTAAAGGACCTTGAATCCAACGTCCTCCATCAAACAATCATACATATTTATATTGCACCGTCCGCCTTTTTAAATAGGACCCACCTGACTATTGATCACGAGAGCTTTCCGACCGGCTGCTTTTTATGACAAGGTTATATCACGACCCAATTTCATTCCATTAGCAGGAGTACTTATGACAGCCGTGGTATCCAAATAGGCTGGGAGTAGGACTAATAAATCCCCGCTCCACTGATGTTCCCTCATAAAGACCTACATTATCTCTTAAACTCATTAAAAAGGGGGTTCAACATGCAGGGCTGATGTCTGATTTAGTGTTCAGGAAAAAGCTTTTAGGGGTACCTGATGGTGAGGATAAAAAGCAAGGCCATCCTGCTCCATATCCTGATTGGGGTTCTTGGCTATTCTTCTCCGGAGAGTCTGCGGAGTTCTCTGAGGAGTCCGGGGTGTCCGTGGACTTGCGGGGCAGCGGTTCAGACTATGTGGTTGTGAGGCAGATCTGTCCCCGAGTCTTTGGTGTCCATTTCTGGTGCCAGGTAACTGGTGACCCCGGTTTAAAGCCAAGTTGATTGCCTCACGTTTTAGCTGGTTCAACTTTGTACCGCAGGTGGCGCATTCGCCTAGCTCTCGGTTTCTGTCCCTGGACTCTGTGGTGGAGCGGCTGTGGACACGGAGGTTTTCTTGGAGGAACGCACAAAGGTCGCCTGTGTCCTACAGAATGTAAAAACAACAAAAACTCATCATAATTTTCTCCCTAATACTGATTTTAAAAAGTGGAAAAGATGACTCCAAACTGCTTTTAGAAAGGATTGCGTCAAGATCTGACTGTCAGGACCAGAGACCCAATCGCGTAACGTTCACCACAAATTTTATTGAAAGAAAGAGGAGGGGCTGCACCCACGATCCGAAATTCGCTAAACGCGGGAAGCAAGTCGCTCTCGCCCTTGTATTGTGATCCAAACACGGAAGTGGATTTTCCGTAGCGAGCAATGGCAGTGTCAGGAACGGAAAAACTGGTCGGTAGCCAGGACTGAGAGAACAAAGCGTGGTCGGGGTGGGAAACGAGTCGTAAGCCAGGACGGGAGAGTAGACGTAGTCGGGATCAAAAATGGGTCGTAAGCTGGGACAGGAGAGCAGACGTGGTCGGGATCAAAACAGGTTGTAGCCGGAGACAAACGGGAGCAAAAACGGGAGAGGCGTGAGTCAGGGTCAAAAAGGCTTGCCCTGTATACACAGAGGTTCGCAGACGGACTGACAACCGGGGACAGACAGGACTAGGTTCAAATAGTGACAGGGAGCCAATCAGAACCTGCGGTGGTTGGCGCCAAATGAACTGGCACAGCTGAGTCACATCGGCAATCATGACACTGACACAGTATTTCCCCCTTAGAGCGAGCCCATATGGCGGGAGTGGCTGTCGAGCGCACATCTCTAGCTAATCACACCTGCAGTTATTGTTTTATTTCTTTGGTATTGACTTCCTGACAGCAAAGGTTGTTAGGTTGTTGACTTTGCTACTTCAGGATTGTTTCTTGCTTTTGTTCGCTTGGTTAGTGGTTTGGACACCACTTGTTTGTTTGTTACTTTGTACCTTTTTTTTTTTATCGTTGGCTTGTCTCCTGCTTCTTCGCACATAATACAAACCAAGAATAGTGACAACATATGGAGAGAACGGTGTTCAAAATGGGGAATATTTATTCACATTTTTGTCATCTTGACGATTCAACACCATAAGGTGATCTAATGCTTGATCTATATGCAAGCATAAAGGCCTGGCTTGGTGTTGCTGGACATTGTACTTGAGCGAATTGTTAGGGCCGTGGTTTGTTGAAAAAGCGCCAGGGAGCCACTAGGGAGTGCCAAAGAATAGTATGACCGCATGCAGCTTTAAAGACGCTTGTACACAAAAGCATATGTTTATGAATTCTGTTGGCATTTATTGGTGTTGCCTTGGCACAAAACCTGGCTAAAGACACTCCCAGAGGTCAGAAGTACTACTGTGTAAATTTTCATGAAAATTGGTTCAGCCATTTCAAAACCTATAAGCCACATTCACACACAGGTAAATTATGGATTTATATAATAGTTTAGCCCTGCAGCTGGCTGGCAACCAGTTCAGGGTGTCCCCTGCCCACTGCCCGAAGATAGCTGGGATGGGCTCCAGCACCCCCGTGACCCTACTGAGGATAAGCGGTGCAGATAATGGATGGATGATAGTCTAGATAATATATATTCAATATATTATATTTAAAAAGGGAAGTACACATACATTTTTTTATCGTTGAATTTTAAAATGTGAGTGCAAATAAAGAAAAGAAAAAAATATTCCAGCTTTATTTTTCCAATCGTCCAATTAGGCATTTAATATACCTAAGACTTATAACATTGGTAAAATGGCGGCGCCCTCTGTTGGCTGCGGCTGCATCGGCTCGCTACAACGGGTCAGGTGTATTCTGTGTACATTGTTACAAAGAATGACAATACAAAGGAAATTATTAAATTTAAATTAAATTATTATTTGTTGTCAGGGTTGCCATGGCCTGCCCGTGTGGCGCCAGCTGTGGCTTGTTGACGGATTGGCTTTATTCTGTTTAAGTTCAGTGTTCTCACCCTCTGTTTGTCAGTCCGTGTGAACTTTTGCCCCGCAAGACGTGGGTTTCGACTCGGTCCTGTTACTGTTGGTATTTCCTGTCCGGTATTGTTCCTGTTCATTTTGTCCTGTTTAATATCGGTTTCCAGTTTTGTTCCCGTCTATTTTTGTTCTGTTTATTTTCGATATCCTGTTTCATCTATCCTGTCTGTCCAGTCCTGTCCGGTATCAACCCCATCTGTCCGATATCAACTCGGGCAATTGGTCTCGATCTCGTCGGCCTCTGGCTTCCTATCATTTCACGCCAGACTGCTGCCTAACGTGCATGACTCCCCATTTCCCGTAAAATAAAAGGCTTGTTTGAGTAACGTCACGTGTTTGGGTCCTGATCCTGTTCTGGTTCTGGTTCTCTGTACGTGTTTTTCAAATGAAAGCAACACAATTTCCTTTGTTTATGGCCAATAATGTACTTCAGTGATTGCATTCTAGCATAGACAAAGAGTTCACAGATCTTCTCAAACCAAACAATGGCGTCCCACTCTATCCAGATTGCATTTCTAGAAAAAGGATGATGTAACTCATTGATGCAATATAGAAACAACGCTCCAATCAATAAAACATCTATCTGGCTTATCTGATTATTACACATGAGCTCAGCTTCTGCCAAAAACATAAACCGTCCCTCTGAGGTATACAAAAATAAATAAAATATTTATGCCCGTTTGAAGTCACATACCGGGAACGATGCTCGGCTACTTTGTCAATTGAAGTGTGGATGATAAATGCGAGCTAGCGGTGTGACTTGAGGATGGTTTGAAGGAGAACTGTCACTAGTGAGGCCGCAAGAACCATGCACGCATGTTTTATAGGCAATTGAGTTTGCTATTTGCCGACGCGGCCAAAAAGGAAAGTAAGTGCATGTGGTCATGGTTGCAACTCAACAAATACTCGACCTGCCTCAGATGTTTATAACCCAGAAATCTCTTATTCACAACAACAGAAGCTTCTGGTGTCCCACACAGCTACAGTGGAGAGCATACGGCATCACGGCTGGATGCAATGCAGAGAGTCATCAACACAACCCAGAAAATATCAGCTACTCTCTGCAGAGTCTTCAGGGTTCTACCGGCGAGTGGTTGTCATGATTACTGGTGCGGGGCACCTGAGTCTGCTCCGTTGGCGCCAACAGCCACGGACGCTGATTGGCTGCTGACCTCTTTTTAAACTCTGCGTTCCTGTCAACAATTGTCAGTTCGTCCGCGAACCTCAGCTACACGCTAGGCAAGCCCTTTTTGACTCCTGACTCAATCCTGCCCTGTTTCCCGTCTGATTCTCGGTGGCGAGCTCTTTTCTGAACCCGTTTTACGTTGTTGCTCGTCCGTCCTAGCCATCGGCCTGTATTTTCCTCGCTCTCTACACTGCCTTCGCTCGACACGGAAGTGCCACTTCCGCATTCCAAGCGATCTGCTACTCGTGACAGAAGATCACCGGATTGTGGGTGCAAGCCCTTTCCTCCTTCTAAATAAAGCTGAGTAAACGAACGCAATTGGGTTCCGTCTCGGTTTCTGGTCTGTGACAGTTGTATTTCATGAGGCACTTTGTTAGGGTCTAATAAGCCTCCTACCACCAGAGGGCCCCAACTGGCTTTGAAACTGGGCACAGGTGTGTCCAATCTCCACACACCTGTGCCTAATTATCATAGCCATTTAAATATGAATATTTAGACACCATACTTGGTTGGTTCACTGCCAATTTCATTTTCACCTCCATGTCAGGTTAGTTTCTGTTTGTTTCCGGTTTCTTTGTTTCTTTACTCCTTGCATTTTCCAGTTCCAGGTTTGGTTTTTGTTTCTCATTCTGGTATTTTGTTAGTCACTTTGTGACCACTTGTGTATTTGGTTCTTTGGTCTTGGTTTTGATATTAAATGAAATGATCTGCATTTATATAGCGCTTTTCAAGTCAATGACTTCCCAAAGCGCTTTACAGTGTGCTTCACATTTCCCAATAGCAGCCTTGTATTGCAGCCATGTAAGACGCTAACCTGCTTATTGGGGTTATTAGGGGTTCAGTGTCTTACCAAGGACACTTCGACATGTAACACGGACAAGACGGGATTTGAACTGGGATCCCTTGATCCCAAGACGAGCGCTCTACCTCCTGAGCTACTGCCGCCCCCAAATGAAATGAAATGATCTGAATTTATATAGCACTTTTCAAGTCGAGACTTCCCAAAGCGCTTTGCAGTGTGCTTTACATTTCCCAATAGTGGCCTGCTTATTGGGGGGATTAGGGGCTCAGTGTCTTACCCGAGGACAATTCGACGTGTATTAGGAGGAGCCGGGATTCGAACTGCGATCTCTTGATCCCAAGACGAGCGCTCTACCTCCTGAGCCACTGCCACCCCCACTGCCGTATTAAACACTGTACTTGTTTTTTTATCACCCGTTTCCAGCTCCTGCCTCCCCCACATGGGTCCATTATCCACTAAAAACTTAAGACACGTACAACTAAGACTAGTCTAAGGAGTTCAAGGTTCACATATGCCTTAACCACCTGGGTCTTTGGGGCACCATTTTCTGTGGTGTGTTTTAGGCAAGTACTGACTGGTGGAGCCCAATCGTCTCCAGGACGTTTTGGGGTAAGGGTTTGCTTCCCCACATGAAACTGATAGTAGTGGTGTCCATGGATACCCATTCCAGGAGAAACCTCCTGATCAGATACATCACCTTCATCTGATTGCTGTTGTTGTCAGTGTAAAGCTTCTTCTTGCTCTTCAGAGATGAGCTGTACGGACTGGGGAAATTTTTAGCAGGCCTGTTTTGTGCACATTCATATTGCAGTACAACCATGTGAATATTCCCCAGCCGACCTAATATTCTTATTTATATTTTTTGAAGTATTTTATTTCATATATATCCCGGAATGCCACGTATAATCTTATTGTAAACCATGCAAACTACGCTATCATTGACAAAACAAAATGCCATAATTTAAAAAAGATCCCAATTAGGTGTTGGCATGTATGACCGGATAACAAAATTCTAGTTGCAAAATAAAAAAATAACAATTACAAAATGTTAAAAAGAGAACTGTTTTCATGCTGATGCCATCTACTGTCTAGATTCACAATTACAGCCTCTGTCAAACTCGTTATGTTGCACGTGCAAGTACATGCATTTCTGTGACTGATTTGAATAAACTATTATTTTTTTGCATCTTTTTTGGGGTTTGGGTTGGTGTTTGGGCTATATTTAAAGAGGCCTTTTCTTACTTCCACCACTTACATGCTATACTGACAAATAAAAACAATTTAACACGGTGATGAGCATGAAGTCACTCCCCAGCACAAAAGAATGCGGACTCTTTAAACTTAGTTAGGATGTCATAATTACCAATATGCATCCCCCGTGCCCGCTCCTTTGGCGCCAACTGCCTCGGACTCTGATTGGCTCTCTGTCCCTCTTCAAACCCACTACTATCCATCCCCTGGTGTCAGTCCGTCTGCAAACCTGTTAACACTAGGCAAGCCCTTTTCGACCCTGACTCCCACCTGTTTTTTGCTCCCGTCTGTTCCCCGGCTTCGACCCGTTTTTGATCCTGACCACCTCTACTCTCCTTTCCTGGCTTACGACCCCGACCACGTTTTTCCTCTCCTGTCCGAGCTACTGACTCGTTTTTCCATTCCCGACACCGCCATCGCTCGTCACAGAAGATCCACATCCGCGTCCAGCAACCACCGGATCGTGGGCGCAACCCTTTCACTTTCTTCCAATAAAACTTGTGAGGAACACAACGCAGGTGGGTCCTGTCTCAGTTCTGGTCCTGACATAGGAATTGTTAACACATACTCAATAGAGAAAATATTTAACCTTCAACTTTTTTAAGGACAACGCACCCCGCCTTTCACAGTATCAATGATTAATAAATATCATGGTGCAATAATTGATCATTTTGTTTGGACACAATTTCATTCTATGGTGTTTTTGATGCTGTTTACAATTTAACATTCTGAGTTTTGCTATAAGTCCACTGCCCGGAGGTGCTTTTGCTCCATTTCAATATAAGTTCCCATTGTTGTTTGTGTCAAAACAATTCTAGAAATCTCTAAAACCGGCAATCTAAGTCCAATTTAAAGCTGTACGAACATGTTCACGAACCTTGCAGAAGTGATGATGCACGGACAAACTGAGCGCCTGTTTCTTGAGAGCAACAAGGGTGGCCGAGCATCTTTCACAGAAGCTCTCCTTCTTTTCTATCCTCGGATTTCTGTGCAGGGTTTTGCTCAAGGACATGATGCGCTCTCCCACTGAACCGGGTAGAGTCCTATAGGAGGGGAGCGCCTCCGCCTGGTGGTGCATATTCCACAATCCGCCCGCACCCTCTGGAGCGGGGCGCTCGTCTTTAATACTTGTGCAAACTCGGGAAGACTCACAATGATGCTGCACTTTAAATTCCTGGGGAAAAAATCAAAACAATTATGAAAAGGATGTGGGCTCTGCGGAAAATTAGGTATGAACGGACGGAGAGAAATGCTACCACACCCGGATGCTTTCTTTGTAAAAGCGCAGCTATGAGAGTCGTAAGCACATTTGAGCACAAATACATCAAATATTCGTATATTGCAATCCTACAAAAAGTACTTACCAAACGCGTTCCTCCGCCAGAAGCTGTAAATCTATCTGTTTTTCTTGTCAGCGATGACATGACAACTTGTTAATATTTAAAAAGATATCCAAACAAAGGCCGGGTGCACTTTCGTGTGGGTTTTCCGCAAATCCTTTCCTTAAAAGCGAGAATTTTGCACCCATGACGGCTCGGATGGAAGATGGGACGGAATAAAAAGTGAGTGGGACACTGAGTCGGATGGGTGGCGGTGACGATGTCGGACACCAAATGAGCGCACCGACTTGACACGCGAGGATTTCCACGCCGTTGTAATGTTCGCGGAGGCCTTGAGACGGCGCTAAAGAAGCTTTTTTTCTGTGTTTATAATTGCAATTTTTACAGATGGCATATCTGTCAACGTATACGTTTCCCCCGTATATTATATGCATACCTGTCAACCTTTTTTAAACGATAATAAACACAACACAGCACCTATTTACTCACAGGAAAACACACTATGTCGAATAAAAACAAATAGATAGACAAGCTTATTTTATGTACCAAATAAACATCACAAACAATTATTTATTTTCTTAGTTATTTCCCTCTGTGAAGGATTTTGCATAATGCATCAGTTTCACAGATGTGTTTTCTTGTAACAATTTAGTTTCCTGGTAATTTGTAAGAAAAATGCCATTGCTCCCATTGTCTTCCAAAACTCTGGATTAAAGATACAATCTTAAGCCCGAGCACGACATAAAATTTAGGTTGGGTCGGGCCTAAAATGTCATTCATTACATTTGGGTTCGGGCCGGGCTTCTCTTGCGCTGACTTTTAAAAAGAAGAATGATCCACCCGTCATTGTTCTAAGTTATGTTTTCTCTTTGGAGCATCCCCACAATGGATTCCTTCCTGTCTCGCGCTGCGGACCACTCGTGGACACGCTTGTGGGTGCGCTCGTGGCCGTACTGTGTGGTAGCACTGTCGGACCCAGAGAAGACACCCCGACCCACCCTTGCCATGCGTTGGAGTCCTCCCAAGTCCTCAAAAATAAAATATGAATATTCAGGCTTGTTTCGGGCTCAGTCCCTCAAATCAAATCAAATTAAGTGGTTGGGCTCGGCCTGTTACATGCAGGACAAGGTCAGGCTGGATTTTTTGTTAGGCCATATCTAGAGAGGTCCTTTCCTCACATGGCTGAAAACACACTCACAATCTGCATTAGAGTGAGGCAGGCAGAGAAATACAGTGCATCCGGAAAGTATTCACAGCGCTTCACTTTTTCCACATTTTGTTATGTTACAGCCTCATTCCAAATTGTATTAATTTAATCTCTTATCTCAAAATTCTACACAAAATACTCCATTATGACAATGTGAAAAACTTTTTTATTTCTCCTTTTTTTGAATTTATTAAAATTAGAAATCTAAGAAATCACATTTACATAAGTATTCACAGCCTTTGCCATGAAGCTCAAAATTGAGCTCAGGTGCATCTTTTTTCCACTGATCATCCTTGATATCTTTCTACACCTTAATTGGAGTCCACCTGCAGTAAATTCAGTTGATTGGACGTGATTCGGAAAGGCACACACCTGTCTATATAAGGTCCCACAGTTGAGTGTGCACGTCAGAGCACAAACACCAAGCATGAAGTAAAAAAAAATGTCTGTAGACCTGCGAGACAAGATTGTCTTGAGGCACAAATCTGGGGAAGGATACAGAAAAATTTCTGCTGCTTTGAAGGTCCCAATGAGCACAGTGGCCTCCATTATTCGTAAATGGAAGACATTTGGAACCACCAGGACTCTTCCTAGAGCTGGCCGGCCTTCTAAACTGAGCGATCAGGGAAGAAGGGCCTTAGTCAGGGAGGTGACCAAGAACCCGATGGTCACTCTGTCAGAGCTACAGCGTTCCTCTGTGGAGAGAGGAGAGCCTTCCAGAAGGACAACCATCTCTGCAGCAATCCACCAATCAGGCCTGTATGGTAGAGTGGCCAGACGAAAGCCACTCCTTAGTAAAAGGTACATGGAAGCCCGTCTGGAATTTTCCAAAAAGCACCTGAATGACTCTCAGACCATGAGAAAAAAAATTATCTGGTCTGATGAGACAAAGATTGAACTCTTTGGTGTGAATGCCAGGCGCCATGTTTGGAGGAAACGAGGCCCCGCTCATCACCAGGCCAATACCATCCCTACAGTGAAGCATGGTGGTGGCAGCATCATGCTGTGGGGATGTTTTTCAGCAGCAGGAACTGGCAGACTAGTCAGGATAGAAGGAAAAATGAATGCAGCAATATATAGAGATATCCTGGATGAAAACCTGCTCCAGAGCGCTCTTGACCTCAGGCTGGGGCGAAGGTTCATTTTTCAGCAGGACAACGACCCAAAGCACACAGCCAAGATCTCAAAAGATTGGCTTCAGAACCACTCCGTGAATGTCCTGGAGAGGCCCTGAGTCCAGACTTGAATCCGATTGAACATCTCTGGAGAGATCTGAAAATGGCTGTGCACAAACGTCTCCCATCCAACCTGATTGAGCTTGAGACCTATTGCAAAGAAGAATGGGCAAAACTGCCTAAAGATAGGTGTGCTAAACTTGTGGGATCATATTAAAAAAGACTTGAGGCTGTATTTGCTGCCAAAGGTGGATCAACAAAGTATCAAGCAAAGGCTGTGAATACTTATGTAAATGTGATTTCTTAGTTTTCTAATTTTAATAAATTCAAAAAAAGTAAAAATAAAACGTTTTCACATTGTCATAATGGAGTATTTTGTGTAAAATTTTGAGATAAGAGATTAAATTAATACAATTTGGAATGAGGCTGTAACAACAAAATGTGGAAAAAGTGAAGCGCTTTGAATACTTTCCAGATGCACTGCATATGAAAAAAATAAATTCTTGATCAAGTATAACATTTACTAGTGTACTGCAACAATATTACCAATCTAGGATGACATTGTTGTCTGCTACCAGTGACCGAAACGATCAGGTGTTCTGCCAAAACGTTCTACACTCTCGAGTCGTCCTACTCAATCATATTACAATCATGCCCTGCCTCCTGAGATTCAATCTGCAACCTCAGTGGAACTGTTTTAATCTAGTCTTAAAACAGTTACATTCTATAGTTTATGAATAGCCTATATTTCATGTTGACACTATCTGTATATTATTTGTTTTTGCAACATGCGTTGCAGCCTGGTCATCCTGGAAGGGGATGACCTCATGTGCAGTCCCTTCTAAAGGTTTTTCTATTTCCTTCATGTTGAGGTTTTTGAGTTTTTCTTTGCCCCCGTGTAGGTTTTAGATCAGGGGATGGTGAATTAATAGTCTGTAGTTTGCAATATTCTATGGTCTGTGCAGCCCTTTGAGACTCGTTGTGAGTAAGTGCTCTACAAATAAACATGACTTGATTTAATTATATTACACCAGTTTTAAAATCACTGCATTAACTCTCTGTGCGTTTCAGGATCAATTGAAAGGTGCTTTTACTTGTTTTAAATGTCTTAATGGTCTTGGGGCATTCTATCTGTCTGATTAGCTATTATTATTCTGTGTTGTTGCATGTTGAATGTTTTTATGCAGCACTTTGAGTGATTTTTTTCCCCATTGAAAAGTGCTTTACAAATAAATTTGATTTGATAATAGACGTGGTTTGGTTTGAACAATTTTATAAACATTATCAATAGCAAATAAACAATGTGAGGTTTGAACAATTTTTCTCGACAATTTTAACAGCAATTAAGCATATTCACAATTTTGTTATATCTGACAATATGACGTTTTAACAATTTTTTTCCGACATCTTTAACAGCAATTAAACACACAATTTAATTATATTATATACCAACAATATGAGGTTTGAACAATTTTTATCGACACTTATAAGAGCAGTTAACCATTGTGTAAAGGGCAATACTATTGTGTAAGGACATAGCTCTGTCTTCTCAAGTGGATAAACATGTAATCAAAGACTTAAAGAGAAAAATGAGATAAAAAGAACGTTAGAATAAACGAGATTGCCTTGCGTCAATGCTCGTCATTACGGTAATTACGTCACACACATTGTCCACATCATCCCCCTCCCTCTTTTTTGCACGCTAGGCGCTACTGACCCAACGGGCTACGTTTCGGGCGCAGTTTCGCGTTAAACTCATCAAACCACAACCGATTATTTATTTCTTCTTTTCTAGCGCAACCGAGCTTTCACAATGAGCACGATCAACGTGAAAAAGCTGAAAGTGAACGAGCTGAAGGATGAGTTGAAAAAACGCGGTCTCTCCGACAAGGGACTGAAGGCCGACTTAATGGAGCGCCTTCAGTGCGCCTTGGACGAGGAGGCCTTGGACGACGAGGCCGTGGCGCCCTGCGAACAAGATGTCGACGAGGATGAACCTGGCGAGCAGGAGTGCATGGGTGAGGAAGAAGAAGGAGAAGGCCCAGTGGTGGAGAGCATGGAGGCTAACGAGGGAGAAGCCGACGGGGAGCAGAACGGTGCAAGCGCGGGCTGCGACATGGCCGCCGCCGTCGTCGCCGCCGCTCCTTCTGCTGTGGACGAGGAGATGGGGGACGGGGAAGAGGACGAGGAAATGGACTCCATGCTTAAGCCAGACGTTGACGACATGGAGAAAATTGACGATGAGGACGAGGACGGTGAGGGAGATGAGCAGCCACCAGAGGGTGAGTAGTCTCGCAAGTTCGTCTTTCTGGTGGCGTTTTTGTTTCTCATTAGCATTGAACGCATCACGGCGTCCATGTTGCGTGACCTCAACCAGGCTAACTGTTAGCATCCCAGTGACGCAGTTCAACTCTTATAGTGTAAACATCACAATTCCCGTCCCGTTAAATGCCCAGTGTGCTCTTAACATTCGATTTTAATCGCATATAGCGCATAACGTGCCCGTATATCGGTTAAATAGGCCATCCCGTCGATAGGTTAGCCATTAGCTCGCAAGCTAGCATCATTTTCTTTGTCTGGGGCGCTCGTTAGCGAACGTCCGATTTCAGTGTTTTTTGCGTTACTAGGCAGGTTTGCGTTCATTCGATGACGTGACAAGCATTTGAGAATAGCTAGCTTTGCTAAGCCAATAGCATCGAGCTAGCACCCGCTTTTGAACCTTTTAGGGATGTATGAGGTTTGTATTTGGGTGATGAAAACGGACCAACAAACTTAATCTATTAAAAAAAACAATTAAGAGAATCTGTTTTCATTGGTTTTACCTAATTATCTCTATTTTCGGTTTACTATGCTAAGCCGCCATTTTAATGAATGGGGTGATAGTGCAGTTAGCAGACTAACATGAACTTGCATGGTGCATCAGCTCAGAACTACTTTTTACTTGTCCCACATTAATTTTATTTCATACCATCTGTTAGGCTTATTGTTCTCATTTGAATTCACCCAAAATTGTTTTCCCAGCCCCGCCACCTCTGCTCTTAAATGTGTATCTATGGACCAGTTTGCATTGTAAATGAGTCTCTGGTCATTACACTTGTATTTACATGACTGTACTATTGTTTGATTTAATATGAGGTGTTTCCTCTTTTTTTAAGCTTTTGATGGTCGACTCTATGTAACTGACTGGAACGGGCTATGTGGGCCAGAATCCCCCACTGCCAGTCCGACCTCTCTCAAAGGAGCACCTCATTATATATCTTTGTTCTATTTTCAAAGGGGATGCGGACAAAGACACGAATGCTGATCAGAAGAATAAGAAGGGTGTTAAGAGACGCCGGGAGGAACATGGAAGGGGCTACTTTGAATTTATTGAAGAGAACAAATACAGCTGGTAAGGATGGGACAGAGCAAAATGGCCTTCAGCATCACTGAAGCGCCATAATAGCTTTGTTTTTGTATTGGCTTTAAGTGCCAATGCACATCTAGATAGCCTTTCAAAAACATTTTTTAATATACACATTCTCACATGTTCTGAGGGCTACGCCTGACTGCTCAGAGAACCTTACCATTTATCTGACTGTTAAACATTGTTTTAAATGGAGTTTTGTTGCTGTGGGCAGCCTCATAAAATTGAAGACATTTCCTCTTTTTTAACAATTATGGTCCCCAATGTTGCTCTCCAAGGACCCAGTGGGATTAGCCAATATGTGCACACTCAATAGGGGGGTTGACTTGGGTGGTAGATGAGAAATGTGGGCGGAGGGCCGTGAACATTGTAGAAGTCTACGTCCACGGAGGGACTCGCTCTCGACCGTCCACCGTATGCCTAGAAATTGTAAATAATTGTCATGATCTCCCTACTTTTTTGTTTGTTGTCGATGATGATATTCTTGTTTCTGTCTTGAATCGTGCCGTGTGAGTGTGGAATGTTTGGAAAGTTTTTATTTACCTATTTTCATCTTTTGTGCTATCAGGCATGGTGCGCATGGTCTGTACACATGTACCTTCTTCTTGATCGGTGTACTCCATTGCATTGTCTTTTAGTGGATTTCAATTATTACATCATTTGCCTCTGAAAGAACTCTGAGCATTTTTGTCTCTGCTCCATAATCAAGATTGGTCTTGCTGCTCTCGCACATGACTACATGAAATTTTTATGATATTAAGACAATGTAATCTAGCTCAAGGCTATTTTTTTCCCCCATAATGGTGTAATCGTTGAATGAGCATTACTTAACACAATCCTTCTTCTAAAAGTTCGGATTTATGGGCCTAATCTTGTTACCCATTTCCATAAATTACAGTTGCCTGTTTTACTTCACACACTTAACAGTGGAACCTCCAAATGAAAAAAGACGACGCTTTTATTGTTTTTCAAGAAACTGAATATAGTCACGTATACTTTTTACACTAGCTGTAAATAAACTAGGGCACTACAGTAATACCTGAAACACCTGTCTGGAGTTATGTTAGCCATATTTACGGTGTTGTTAATTTTCCAAATTGTGTGATGAGGCATAATACCTTCTTTTTAGTTGTTATGGACTGCTAATCTTTTTATTGTAGACTCACAGGATACGACATCAATCCATTCTTGCGTTGGGATCGCAAAGTGAAATTGCCATATAGCGGGGGATAGAGACCTGTGGTAATTAGTTCAGAACCCCCTGTACCCAAGCTTAAATTTTTTTTTTTTTTTTTTTGAGAAACGAGTCTGAAACGTGAAGCTTTACTCCGGCCGTGTGTACTTCTGCGCCGAGCTATGCGTTTCCACTGGACTACCCAGCTTGGGGTTTACTTAGGCCGAATCCCTCGGCGCAAGTGCAGCGCTTAAATGAAAGGTTAAGCGCCGAAGTGCGCATCTCGGTGACGTGCAGCGAACGAAGGTGAAACTGAACAAAATGGCACCAGAAAGAAAATCAAATTCTGCAGACAACAAGCTGCCACTACTGATAGATTTGGCCAAAAGGCAGATCGTTTGTAAAGCTTGTAACCTATTGGCAAGAAGCAGAAATTACATTTGACATGAGGGAGGTGGAAGCAGCGCTTCTTTTACCCCAACACCGAGGAGCATATTAAAAATTATACCAATTTAAAAACGTATAAGGATTCCTGTCTAGGATATTTCCTTGTATACATCGCCTCATAATTTTTGAAAAATAATCCCAATCATCGGTTGGTTATGACCATGCAATCGTGGGTAGTGCTTCGCGTGTCCCCTTTGTATTTCTTGAAAACTGCAAGCTTTCTTTCCACAGTTATTAGGTATTTGCTTCTTCCTTTAGCATCACTGCAAATACGGGCAGAGAAAAAATGTTTTTCCACACTGTAACGTGAAAACGTTTTAAGGCGGGGAAACTTTTTAATGTCTTAAAAGACCAGCCACTAAATTTTGAAGGTTCCACTGTAAGAATTGCCCAAAACTACGGCTAAGTCGCCATAATCCTTGTGTCCCTATTGCTATTGACTTCTGAGGCTTGTGGAGGTTCTGTTGTGTTTGTTTTGCATTTAGATTCCTTCGGATGCTTCGAGGTAAGTGCATACCCGGGATCACAACATGAATTTCAACTGCCCTAAGGGGCTATCTTATATTTTATCATGTGCACTTCTTTTCAGCAAGAGGCACCAATGAAGCTCAAGTGAACATCATCTAATTGAACTTGCATGCTGGGTTTTTTTCCCCCTCAGGGCGTCGTTTAAGTCTCCCGTGCCCCCTTTGGAAGAAGAGGATGAAGAGTTTGATGACAGCAAAGTCTGTCTGGACAACTGTGAGTTGTCTTATAAGATGAATCACAACCAAAAACATAGTGTTAATAATAATAATAATGTGTTCTTTTTCCCGTAGACAACTGCGACCTTCACTTTAAAGTGTCACGAGACCGTTACAGCGCATCGTCGCTCACAATGGAGAGTTTTGCCTACCTATGGTCCGGGGGGAAGGCCACTTACGGTGTGAACAAAGGCAAAGTCTGCTTCGAAGTGAAGGTACTGTCATGATGAGAAGGTCTTATTTTAGAACTGCTGTTTCCATTTTTGGTCCTGTGCAAAAATAGCACATCGATGTAATAAATTTGTTTCCTTGTGCCTGACAGATCACAGAAAAGATTCCAGCAAAGCACATTTCTAGTAAGCACATAGTGATGCACAATGTGCAGGTCGGATGGTCATCAATGGCATCATCGCTGCTGCTTGGTATGTTTCCTCTTGTAAGACTTATGTTAAAGTAGAAACATCCATAATTAGTACAATAGATAAATGGTCAATATGAAATCAGTACATTATTTTATCGACGACTCCAAAAAGCTGCACAAGTCACACAAGATTCTGAATGAAGAGAGACTTGCATTGTGGGAGGCGGTTAAGCCAATAGAATATCAGCATCTTTATGACACTGGTGCAAACACATAGCAGACCAGCATCTTATATAACATTGTCCAATTCAAAAACAAAACTTCATATGCATGATTATGACAAAGTTTTGAATTTATTGTGTGGTTAAAATAAATTATAGTTGATATTGTATAGTCGGGAAAACGCTGTAACGAGGGGTCCAAAAACATTCCACATAGTAAAGTGAAAACGTAGGGCGGGGCCCTGCACTCCGGGATATACTGTACAAGTATTGCTGCCACGTATTTCATATTGAAATTTAAGGTTTCGATTCAGTGCTCTCTCCTGTTCTGATTCAGGTGATTGCATTCATTCCTATGCTTACTCTGGAAAGGGGAAAAAGAGAACAAACGCTGTGATGGAGGACTTTGGTGAAACATATGAGGAGAATGACGTTATTTGCTGCCTCGCTGTAAGGCCCTTGTTAATTTTTAAATCATTTATAAAAGATAAAACCAGTCGTCAGTGTTTTTGCTTTTATATAGGATTTTGACGGCGACGAAGTAGTTCTGTCCTTCTCAAAGAACGGCTGCCAGCCGACAGAAGCGTTCCGCGTGAGCAAAGATGAGCTGGATGGCCAGTGCCTTGTCCCTCACGTCATGTGCCACAACTATGCCGTGGAGTTCAACTTCGGACAGATGGAAACCCCCTACTTTCCTGTGCCCTCTGAGTACACCTTCATAGAGAATGTTCCCGTCGATGAACGTGTCCGAGCGCCCCACGGGCCGAAATCCAAAGCTGAATGTGAGGTAGGTGGCTATTTAACATCACGAAGAACTACAGTACATAAATTCAATGGGCCGTCTTCATTGTACCATCCTTGTAGATCATCGTGATGGTGGGTTTGCCAGGTGCGGGCAAGACCACATGGGTGAAGAACTATATCCAGGAGAATCCAGGGAAGTACTACGTCCTGGGAAGTGAGACAATCACGGAAAAAATGATGGTCAGTTGTGGTGCAATCTTGAAAGGAAATAATGCATAAGCAGTGTTAAAAAAATGTTCTCATTCCATCAGCTCGGGACTCGAAATCGGCAGACCAAAGAATACAACAAAATGCTTAATATTTCCCAACGTGCACCTCTTTTCTTGGGAAAATTCATTGAGATTGCCGCCCGTAAGAAGAGGAACTACATCCTGGATCATGTAAATTGCTCTAACATGTCATTTGTGTGCCACGCTGATGAAAAATGTAAACTCTTGGATTTTCTTTCCCTTTCAGACTAACCTATCTGGACCTGGCCAGAAGAGGAAGATGTGCTTATTTGCTGGCTACAAGCGCAAAGCTGTGGTGGTATTCCCCTCAGATGAGGAGTACAAACAGAGGGTTCAGAAGAAAGTCATGAGTGACGGCAAAGAAGTCCCTGAACATGCGCTTCTCAAGCTGAAAGGTGAGTGAAGCAACAAACGAAATTTTAGAACAGGGGTATCGGTCATTTTAGGTCAGGGGGCTGCATGGAGGGCTTGCTCTTTTCAGAAGCTCAAAATAAATTATGATTTTGAGAATGATGTGGTTTTTCTGATTAATGTTTTTTTCCTTCACTTGGATTTAAGCTCTTGCAGTGTTAAGCAACTGTACATTTGTAAAACAAAAAAACTAGAAGCAAAAAAAAATATTTTCACTACAGTTTATTTAATACTGGGAAACTCATGCAATCTGGAAATTGACAAACATAGCACACATTCAGTAATTTGAGTGAAAAAATGTAATGATTTAGACGTGTTATTATGCTGTATTGTTTTTAATAAAAATGTTCACATGAATCCGGGAAATTTGCTATTAGATCTCTCCTCTTTTATCGGAGGAGCTAAAGCTTTAAACTTCTGCCAAGACACCCTTGTGATATTTTTTTAATTTTTTATGTTTTTATCTAGATGCTAACTGATCATTTCCGATTACTGGTGATAAAAAGAGCAGTCGAGTAGTTCAGAGTGTAAATGGTTGAAATTGTTGCCCCTTTATTCAGCATTTTGACTCAAAGGACCAAGCGTAGAACAAAGAAAAAGTCTGCTTAAAAATTAGCCCGATGCTGCTTTCTAGTGGCTTCGCTTTGCCATGGCATTTCTTCCATGGTGAATAATAGCAGTTGTAGTTCATTTGTATGGCACTGTGCTATGAAGTGTCATTGCCTTCAACTGTTTGTGCCCAAAAGAACACATTCATGCGTCACCTTAACAGGGCACTGTGGAAAGTGTACTAGTGCAAGCATTACACATCAATTATGGACATTTATTATGGGGCATGAAAAAATTATGGTAGTGGTAAATTGTAACAGAAAAAAAATCCTGAACTGAAAATGTAAGCTACATATTCAAGTCAAGTCATTTTTATTTGTATAGCCTTTAATCATAAATAGTCTCTAAGGGCTTCACAAGTTACTACATACATATTACCGTCATTTTTACCCAATAATTGTATGAGGGGAGAGGTTGGTCTCAAAAATATTTTCACACGCATTGTTCATATCCACAGATGTATTTACAATTTTTTCAAAATCTAAAAATCAAATGTCTTGGCCATGACCATGCAAGATCTCATATATTTGTGGATCTGCAAAATACATGATTCACAACTTATATTTTTAAATGATACTGGAGAAATTAATAAATTACTTTTGAAAGTCCATAAAACGTTCTTTGGTCATGAAAAGGTTGTGCTAACCCTGAAAGTGACGCACCCTGCTCAGAAATTGTTGAAGTTGCCATTGCTTTGTTGTTTCAGGCTTCTATTCACTGCCCGAGGAGGGCGAGAGCTTTGATGAGGTTATCTTTGCTGAGCTGCCCAGGGAAGAGGCTGCCAAAGTTATCGAAACCTACAAAGAGGAAAGCAAAAACGCCCTGCCTGCTGAGAAGAAGCCCAACCAGGGGAGCACAACGCCCAAGCGGAGCGGCGGACAGCGTGCAGGCGGCGGACAGCGCGGGGGCGGTGGACAGCGTGCCGGCGGACAACGTGGGGGCGGTGGACAACGTGGGGGCGGCGGTCGCGGGGGCAAGAATCAGTTTGGGCGCAGCGGTGGGCCCCCGCAGAGAGGAGGCGGCAATCGCGGGGCCTTCCAAGGCCGGGGCAACTTCAGAGGAGGTGAGAGGCGTATTTGGCACTAAAACTAGTCTGCCAAGGATTGTGCCTTCATAACCTTTTTCCTATGTTGGCAGCTCCCAGTCCTCGCGGCGGCAGCTTCAACCGCCCCCCTCGGGGCTTCATGCCACAGCAGTCTTTTAGAGGCAACTACAACACACACGGTGGTGGCTTCAATCGCAGCGGCAGTCTCCTGCCCAATATGGGCGGGTCCCCTAGAGGCGGGCTGATGAGGGGTAACATGGGCCACCGAGGGATGCCAATGAACAGGGGCGTGCCAATGAACAGGGGCGTGCCAATGAACCGAGGCGGGCCAATGAACCGAGGCGGGCACATGAACAGAGGGAACATGAGCCCAGGCGTCGGAATGAATCGCGGCGGGAACAGAGGACATCACAACCAGGTTGGTGGCTAGGGCCCCACGATTAACCAAAATCGAATCAATATTGCCATGAGTTTAAACATGTGTAGCCTCTTTCAGGGGGCAGCAGGTCAAAGAAATGGTACCCAGAATGACAGGGGTTAATTGTTGGCTATGTCCTCTAGACTGAGCAGAGTAGCTGATCGTTTTCTGGGCTTTTTGGTGACTCTAAAATGTATGCAAACTGTTGGTCACCTTCCCATTTGTGCATTGTTTTGCAGTTCCAGCAGAGAGGAGGAGGCGGCAGGGGCAACTTTGGTAACAAGAACAGCAATTTCAACAACCACAGGAACGGTGGCGGGTTCGGCAACAGAAACGGCATGGACAAGGCCCAAGCCTTCAACCAGAGCTGGCAGCAAGGGGTGAGTGTTTGGGTTGTACTTGTGCAGCAACCAGATTTGTGTCTTAACAAATCTTTTTCTTTTTTTCCCCAGTTCTGGAATCAAAAACCATGGAACCAGCCGTACCAAGGCAATTTTTACTAAGACACTTGTTTCAATGGACTGTTGGCCACACTGAAAACCACTCTAGCCACGGACCTTCATCATAATCATTGTCGTACCCAGCTCTGTTCCGTCAACGCCGTTTTGCATCGGGGCCCTCTTACGAATCAAAGCTGAATTACGTCAGGAAGATTCTGTCATCGAGGGAGGCCCGCGATGTGAGATCATTCAGCCTTTCTGAATGTACAACTTTTTCTTTTTTCATATTTTATTGTATATTCTGTTTTGCACCAGTTTTAATAGTTATGCTTTTAATTAAAAAAAAAAGTTTGTCTTATCAGAACCAGAACGTTTTTTTCCAGGGATGTGCATTTTTACGTGTTTTTTTCTTCTTTTTTTTTTCCATTGTAAATATTTTTTCAGTAGCTAGATTCTCTTAGTGGCTCCTAAAGGAGATTTGTTCATTCAATTTCAAACATGCGATTTCCAAAACTGTAAATCAACACATTCAATAAACACGTTTGCTTGATTTTTTTTTTCTGGTTTATAATGTGTGGTCAAAGGTGGGAAAGAAACTTCCGGCGGTCTAATTGGAAACCCAACGATACCGACTTTGTTGGGCGTGTCCCATTATAACTGCATTTGTTTGAGAAATGGTATGGCAGGCCAGCATTTTGTTTCCCTTTGTTGTGGCCAACTATTATTTTAACACTCGACGGGTATGCTTGACATTTGACCATTTGAGCTGATGTAGCCACAACTTCCACTTTAAAAAAAGGTCAAGTCAAATTTGAGCGCAGTGGGTGAGTGCTGATCACATAGCACAACCTTCACCAGCAGACAATGACTAGACAGTGTTCATTTCAACGCTAGAAAAAGATGGTCGTTATTATGTCCCGACTAGCATTTTCCTATTTAGTGCAACTGACTAATTGTTTTTATTTTTCCAGAATGGATCTTAAGCATGTAAATATTCCACAACTATTGACGTGATGTTTGCCCCAGTACTGCTGTGTGTTTCCCTGGTAAAATTTCTTATGATTAAGGTTTCTAAAGACGGTTCTATTTTTATTGCTTTGTGTTGCAGGTTGTAATATCAAGTCCTGTAATAAATCATATTGGAGCCTATCGTCTGTATCGGTGCAGATTTTTTTCATGTCTTGACTCTCCATCTGAAAATATTTCATGCCCATGCTGATGCATTTTGCAATACAAGCCAATTTTCCCTTAGGTAGCATACTTAAACTGTACTGCAGTTATTTCTTTTTTAATTAGTTTAATACTTAAACTTGATGCAAACACTCCTTCCATTGATATTTTTAACAGATTTCCCTCAAATAACATCTGCTTCAAATGCAATCTCTATAATACAAGACCACCTGTAAGCAAGAGTTTGAATAATGTACTTTAGAACGGAGTAAAACTTAAAATTTGGGAGTTACAAAGATCATTTTAAGCATGTTTTAACTATATAACGTTTAAAAGGTGTATGCTAACTAGCTTGGGTTGTTAAAGTAGATATGTTTAAGGCTTCAGAAACCCAAGACGCACAGTTGACTGCACCCCCAGAACGGCTTATTAATGTTCGTTTATTTAGAAACTACATGTCAATAACGTAAATTCAAACGGCGTAAAATGACTTTTCATCAGAGTTAAGTGGTTATAGCTAACGCAGACAATGCTAAACCTAGCTAACTAGTACTAATTCCGTTTTTTCGTCCTGACCATTTATCAAGACGATGGACAACTGCAAGGTCAACACGAGAACGTCTTCTGTCCAAAAACATCTTAATTGGGTTAACAATGAAAGAAATGGGTCCGTTTTTAAGATGAGATTATTTTGCGATTATTTTAGCACCGTGTTGGATAAGGTAAATAATATAATGACAATTTTCTTTTTCTGGAGGAGATAAATTTGTTCTATGTTTAATGGGCTAAACTCTAATCATTTTCAGACGCCTATTTTCTAATTAAACCATGTCTTAAACTGACCAGGCCAGATTCAGCCCAAAAGCCAATAATGTGACGTTGAAAATACGACTTTTTGAGGGCTGAATTTGGACCACATTAGACAAGGTAAACTCAAAAATGACTATATTCTGGGGGTAAATGTGTTCCATGTTGAATGGGCTAAACTCAACTCATTTTTGCATGTTTATTTTTTGACTAAACCATGTCTAAAACTGACCAGGCCAGATTTAGCCCAGAAGCGGATCATTTGACGTTGAGGACCACTTTTTGAAAGCTGAATTTAGACCAAATTGGACAAGGCATGCCCAACAATGACCATTTTTTGGGCTAAATGTGTTCCACGTTGAATGGGCTCGATAGAGACCAATTTTAGACTTAATACGGACCAGGGCATATTAAGCCCAAAATCCATCTTCCAAAACACTTCAGATAGGTGACATATTCTATATATCTGCAATTTAAGGTTTATGTTTTAATGTTTCAAGGTTTTAAGTGTCTCCCTGCTTTTATTATTCCGACATCCCACCAACGGCCAGAGATGCGAATCCACTTCCCCAGCAGACGGACCGGTTTTGGATTTCCTTTGGTGCACCCCCTGTTACGTTTACCTCCATCAGCAGCATCTTAAAGTATGACAAGACCCCCTACTCAGACATCAAACAAGGCAATAGGTATGTTTGGCCCCGTCTAAGTGGTTACTCATGTGCTTCATGTGAACAATCACCCCGGCTCGTTTCTTCTTATGTGGCCGTGTAAATTGAGCCCCACTGCAAATAAAGCATTACAAGCAGCGTTGTCACGGCGACTGCATGTGAATGTCATCGCTAATGTGAATTCAGGAAGTGATTACTGGATTAGTGGAGGCAAATTAATTTCAAAATACATTTAGAAGATTCTCGTGTAATCTCGTGGTGTTTTCTATAGAAGCTTCCAAGGGTCATGTGACTTTTTAAGCGGCCACTTTATTGGATTACAAATGGATCAGCACAGTTTAGACAAATTTTCGAAGATTAGATATGAGGAAATGTTGAAGAGGATTAACTACATAGAACTGAATTGTATCAAAAAGTTGTTTTTTTTTTTTGGTTTGAACAAATTTATTGACACTAAAAACAGAAAACAATCATGACAATCTCAACAGCAATTAAGCACATTCACAATATTATATTCCAATATTACGTTTTTAACAGCAAACACAAAGTGAGGTTTGAACAAACCTTCTCGAAAATCAAACATATTCACAATTTCATTATATAACATCTTTGTTAGTGTCAATAGATCCGTCCAGGCCAAAGTCGATTGTCCTCGGTCTGAACAAATCCACTGACACCAACAGCAGCAAAACACAGCCATCAAGCATATTCACAATTTTTTTATATCTGACAATATGACGTGACGATATGACGTTTTAACATTTTTTCCTGTTATTTTCAACATCAATTAAACAATTTCAGAGTTATTTTCTTTTAACAGTAGTTAACCAGCGTGTAAAAGGCAATACTATTGTGCAAGGGCATAGCTCTGCCATCCCACCCTCCCAAGCAGCATTCTTCCAGTCCTCTGTGTGGGTCCTCTCCCTTCTGCGTGGGTCCTCTCCCTTCTGGGTTCCACAACCCAGGCCGTTGCTGCCGGGACTCCCACAGTGTAGCTCCGGCTCCCCCCTCCGGGTGGGTGCAAACGAGTCTTCTTTATGGCTGCGTCCTAGGCCCGCCGCTCGCAGATTGTATGGTATCTGCAGCCATTTGGAGCACAGCCACGGGGGGGATCTGCCTGCACCTCCATACCAGCAGGTTTCTGGAGGTCCAGATGGCGTCCTTGATGGCGGCGAGAGTGAGCCAGTCCCTGGCAAAGTTGTTCCGAGGCCTCCTCGACCGACTCACCCCGTAAAGCACGTACTGTGCATCAGGGACCTCCCCTGCTGGCAAGTCCGGGAACTTTCCTAGTTGTTCGGCCATTGTCCACAAGACCTGGGCAGCGCTGCACTCACAAAAAAGGTGCCTCACCGACTCCTGGGCGCCACAGCCAGGTCGAGGGCACGTCGAAGTCGCTGACATTCCTCGGTGGTGCATTACAGCTCTGACTGGGAGAACTTCATGAGCCACCATCCATGACAAGTCTCGTAGTCTGTTTGGGAGGGCAGGATGATTGACGTTGCTCCAAACCGTTGTGGATTCGCCAAACGCAAGCCCCCGCACAGGTCTTACTGTAGCTCGCTCTTGCGCAATAGCAATAAGGGCCCTGTGGTTTTGTAAAGTGTGACATTCTTGTGTTTCCAAATCAAACGTCTTCAAAAAATCACGAATAAAGAGATGTGTTGGTGGCAAGTTAAACGAAACTGGAATCAAACGATTGTCTGGTACAAGCTTTAGCTTCCGCAAATATGAGCCCATCCAAAACCGGGTCATTGCTTGACTTTTCGGGTTGTTGGGTGGGCCCACAGCGTTTTGAAAGTGGAGAGAGACATATTTGCTTCCCAGGAAAAGCTGGAGGTCAGGCACTCCTTCCCCCCCTTTTTCCTTTTTCTTTTTCATTGTATCTCTTTTTATCCTTTCCCACTTTGAGCCCCAGACAAAGCGAAAGATGGCTCGGTCCAGTTGTAACAGCACGTTTCTTTTAGGCATAAAAATTAAACTGATTGACAAAAGCATTGGGAGGATGATCGCTTTGATGATTAGGACCTTCCCCTCTATTGTCAGTTTTCTTAGTGACCAAAAAACAAGTTTTTGCTTAACTTTCCTTGTCACGTCATCCCAGTTGGTCTCGCCTCCTCCATCCGCATTGAATTTTATCCCTAGGATTTTCTGGTCTGTCTTTAACACCGTCAGCGGGAGTCCTGCCTTTTCTGTCTCTTTCATCATTCCATAAAACTTCACTTGTGATTTTTCTCTATTTAGCCTTGACCCAGACGCCCTCCCAAACAGGTCAGTCAAGTCTTTCAACAGATGCGCGGTCAGTACACAAAATATTAAAATCATCCATGTACAAAACACACTTGGTAATTTGTCCCCCACTTCCTGGGATATTGATGCCTTCGACAAATCTATCTTTTCTTAACATTTGTGCCAAAGGTTCAATGCAAAGAACATAGAGAAGGGGAGACATAGGGCAACCTTGACGTACACCGCAGTTGATCTCGATTGCTTCCGATAAATTCCCGTTAATCATGAATTTGCTGTAGATGTCTCGGTATAGCAGTTCTACCCACTTGATGTATTTTTGGGGAAAACCACATTTTTGCAATACCCTGAAGAGGTATTGGTGCGAGACTCGATCAAAGGCTTTTTCAAAGTCTAGGTTTAGGACCGCTAGTCGCATGTTTCTGTCTCTTGCATAACAAATGGTGTCACGGATCAGCATGAGACTGTCGCTGATCTTCCTTCCCACAATGGCACAGGTTTGGTCTGGATCAACCAAGTCTCCCAAGACAACAGACATTCGTGTTGCTAGAAGCTTGCTGAAAATTTTACAGTCCACGTTTAAAAGCGTTATGGGTTGCCAGTTTTTTAAGTCAATTTTGTCTCCTTTTTTGTGCAATAGAGTAACTATCCCTATTCTGAAACTGTCTGGCATATGGTCTCGACTGGAAAATTCGTTAAAAACAGTTAACAGATCTGGTGCTAAAATATCCCAAAAAGTCCGGTAAAATTCGAGGTTGAGTCCGTCCTCCCCGGGTGATTTGCCTTTTTTCATAGTCTTTATGCAATCATTCAGTTGGTCTTGGGTAAAGTCCGATGTTAAAAAGGGGTCTTGACGCACTGATCTTGAAATATGATCTAATACATGCCCCATTTCATTCTCATATGTTTCTTTCTTTTCAAATAATTTTTTGTAGTAGTCTTCGACCAATCTGGTTATTTCACTCCTTTCCTTTGTTATTTGCCCGTTTTCGTTTTGAAGTTTAAAAATCCCCTCATTTTTGTAGCGTGTACATTTTTTGAAGTTTAAAAATCCCCTCATTTTTGTAGCGTGTACATTTTTCCCCTTCTATTTCTCTTTTCTCTGCTTCTTATTATGATGCCTTTGCTCTTTGTTTCCGCCAAAGCGTTTAGTTCTTGTTTGGTCTCTTTGATTTTATCATTAAAGTCCATCCCCTTTTCTGTTAGGATGAAATAGCGTTGGAGTCTTCTTTGTAGTCCCGACATGCGTTTCATCTCTTTAAGTTTCTTGTTTTTCCCTGCATTTTTAAAAAAGGTCTGTGTTCGTTTCTTTGTCATTTCCCACCATTGTGCTTGGAATCATACGAGTCTTGAAGGGTCTGCCAGTCTTTGTACAGCTCCCTGTATTGTGCGGCTAGAGCCTCATCCTCCAGCAGGGAGCAGTTTAACTTCCACAAACCCTTCCCAACAGTCATACCTGAAGGAAATGAGAAAGAGCAGGACAGTAGCAAGTGATCCGAAAAAAAAACTGGAATTAATCTTGCATCACTCTGTGCTAAACCCCTCGTAAATATGTAGTCTATTCGAGAGGCTCTGGCATTGTCACTACTGAACCAGGTGAAGCGCTCCTCTCCTGGATGTATGGATTTGAAACAGTCCACCAGTTTAAATGTCCGGCACATGTCTTGTAATAAAGTTGATGTTTTATCTACTTTAAACTCCTCATCATTCCTCTTTCTATCCTTCCTACTTAGGATGCAATTAAAATCTCCTCCCACGATTAGTGGTTGATGGCCTAGCATATGCGACTGGATGTCCTCTAAAAGTTCGTACCTGAGTTGTCTGTCGGCATGGCCGTATATGTTAATGAGGTTAAAATCATTCCCTATATAAGAAAGTCTTGCTAAGATTGCGCGTCCGTCTCTCATCACAGTACTCCCCTTTATGATGAGTTGAGGGTTGTTTATTAAAATGGCTACCCCATCGTTACGGTTTTCATTCGAGCCACTCCATAATGACGGATATGGCCAAATCTCTTCCCACTGTTTATAATTTTTTAGAAAGGGGATGCAGCATTCCTGTAGTAAAAACACATCTGTTCTGATAGTTTTTAAGAACGATAAAACACTGTGAGCCTTAACCTTTGATCTCACACTTCTCACATTGATAGTAGAGAATGTAATGTTCATAATTGTTGTTAAAGTATTTAAACTAGTTAGACAAAACCGGGGGATCTGAGTCCATTTTTTGGTGATCATCGAGATCATCGAGAGTGTCACCTGTGTCAGACACATCACTTAAGAGTAGTACCTCATTTTGAGACTCACCGGGGAAAACTCTGGGACCCTCTGACTCTCTGTCTGTGGTTCCAGGTCTTCCCCTTTTTTCTGGGTTAGGGGGTGAGCCAGAGGACCTATCAAGGGGTCTCTTACTTCCCTGCCCACAAAGGGTCAGATTTTTTCCCTCCCCGACTTCCTCCGTCTCAACTTCATACAGTTCCCTTGTGGGCTTATTCACCGGCAAGCGGCTTTCTTCTAAATCTCTTATCTTTGTTTCTGTTTTTTTCACCACTCCCAATTTTGTCTTACTTTTACTCCTCTTTCCAGTGCCCGTATGGGTTTTTGGAGAGCCATTCGCCTTTTCGATTTGTTTGTCTTCTCCAAATCCCGGCAATGGCGTAGCAAACAAATTTGCTAATTTGAACTCTCTTCCATGCCCTTCCTGATTAATATGTGTTTTCGGAGTGGCAGTTGCTTTTTCTATTCGTTTGTCATGTCCAAATTCAGGTATTTTAAGAGAAATCGAATTAGAATTTCCAGGTTCTTCCTGTTTCAATTCTGATTCTCTGGTCTCTCCTCCAGGGGTTTTGGTAGGTACATCTGTTTTTTCAATTTGTTTGTCTTTTCCAATATTTTTGTGCATTTCTTGATCAATTTCATTGGGTATTTCCATAACTTTATTCATTTCCTGTTCATCTTCATTGGGTATTTCTATAACTTCATTAATTTCTTGTTCATTTTCATTTTGTATTTCCATGACTTTATTAATTTCATTGTCTTTGTTATCTTTATTCATTTCATTGTCTTTGTGACATTTATTCATTTCATTATCTATGTTGTCTGACATCATTTCATTGTCTTTGTTGTCTTTGTTAACTGCCTTCCTAGCTTTCAATTTGTTAGCAAACGAATTCGGGCAGTTTCTAAAGAGGTGATTCGTTTCTCCACAGAGATTGCATTTTCTGCTATTGATACATTCCTCAAAGGAATGTCCAATTTTTCTGCACTTTCCACAAAAAATTCGATCACATACCTCAGCCAGATGCCCATGCTCACCACATTTGTGACAGAGTTTCGGTTGCCCTTGATAGTGGATAAAGCCACGGTTTTCCCCCAGGAATATAGTCGACGGATTTGTTTCAGTCCCTGAAAGCCCTGAGGATCTTGCCGTAGTTGGACTGGTACCCTCCAGGCACCAGTCCAATAGCCTCTCTCACACCTCACCTTCATAGCCTGGCCTTTTACTGAGCAGTATCTACTCAACCAATAACAGACGTCATCAGCACTGATTATTTCACTAAAAATTCTAACAATGACAATCTTGTTAGCATTATCAGTCAGCTTCTCCACTGTAAATCCTGAAAACTGGGACCTCACTCCCTCAAAGCGATTCCAAAACTCTTGATAAAGAGCTGCCATTTCAAAACTCACATCAAAGCCTTTGCCAGAAGTCATTTTTATGACAGCATGTACCTCCTCCTTTTTAAACTTCAGAATCTTTTCAACAAACTTGTTAATAAAATCCGTCCTTGACATTCCCTCCGCAATTGCCACAACATCTTTGAGCAAGAATCTCACGCAGTTACGTCTCCGCCCGCAGGTATAATGCCCGGCCATGGCAGGACTCGGCTGCTTTACTTCTAACTATGTTAAAATGGTTAGAATTGTAAAATTAATAATTAACAATACTCTTAAAACCGACGCCAATGACAGTATAAACGCATAGAACGAGCAGTGCTAACCTGATGCGTCCACCATCAACACAAGTCAAAGAGGTCGCGCTCAGATTCCAGCGTTTTATTTAAAATAACATATAAGGTTGTAAACTGCGTAATTAAATGATTTTCTTATAACTTTTAAAGGATCGAAGCTCATCTAAGGTGTAGGACACGAGCCATGAGTTTGACTCATGTGGCCTGCTACGTCATTTTATGTGGCCCACAGGGACGTAAAATTTCGGAGCAACTAGAAATAAAGTGTTCACGATTGCTCTTGACCAAAAACTACAATTCCCACAATGCCTGTAAACTATGATATAGGCGCGAACTGACTGCTCAGGACCACTGCACAGCAGTGTTTCAATATCAATGCTAGTGAGTGGAATTGAAAAATTATCCTAAAAATGCCCAAGATGATTTTGTTGTATTAAGTAAACAACATATTATGTAAGTTTAGCTACATTTTTCTTTCAGAGCAACTGTAGTGAATGTCTTTAGAGGAGTAGTTACATTAAGCCCTTTGAAGACAGCCATAACACTGATGTGGCCCTCAGTGTTTGGGATTGGTCAGTATATAAAGTAGTTGATGTAGTTTATATGCTGAATCCTGTGATTTAGGCTCCCAACGCTTGTTTTTTACTTTTAGTAGCTTCTGCCACTAAAGTTAGCCACTTACACCCGCTTTGACTCACTTCTGGTATTCACTCTTATCAGCCGCTCCAGGTGTATACAGCTTGGTTCGTCTTTTGTTGTCGCTTGCAGGAAGTGACACTAGGGTTGCAATAACGGATCGATAAAATTGATTAAAATCAACTATTAAAAGCATTGGAAACAAAATGAATCTTCGATTCATTGTGTTGCGTGTTGATTCAATGCATAAAGAGAGTGCATTGAAATAGTCTACATATTTGCAGGGGTATGGCATAAAATGGTATGTATTTTTGTTTAGTTTTAAGCTAGTTCACAAACACTTGGATTTTGTATTGTTTTATATTGTAAAAGATTTTGTTATTTTGTGCTCTATTTTTATATCCGTCCAACACATTTCATAATGTTGTATAATTTTTTGTTTGTGGCTTTTTGCTTAGGCGCACCACAAAAAATAACACCTATCGTTAATATTTAAAGAAAATAATAAAGAATAAACCATTAGCACAAAGAACAGCCGTATATGTGTGACTTGACTGTACAATACATTTATACCCTACATAAACATGTGCACAAGTGAGAAGGCTAAAGCTGAAACTTTTAAGTGCCTACCCCTATTCCATTTTGTCTTTGCAGGGAATACATATTCAATATAAAAACAAAGAAAATGACACCCATCCCCACAAAGGAAAATGAGAAAAAAAATTGGCCTCCCCATGCATAGTTTGCATGTTCTCCCCGTGTTGGCCTGTGTTGGTTTCTTCCTGGCACTGCTGTTTCCTACCACATTCCAAAAACATGCATGTCAGATTGATAGGCTGGTCCAAATTGCCCCTAGATGTGAAAGAGTGACTTGTATTTCTTTGGTGCCCCGCTGGCAACTAGTTCAGGGTATCCCCTGCCCACTGCCCGAGGATACCTGGGATGGGCTCAAGCACACCCGCGACTCGTTGATCAATCAAGAAAAAATTGACACATTCATCGAGAAGGAAAATAGTTGTTAGTTGCTGCTTTAATCGACGTAAACGTTCATGTTCTGTTGCTCGCTAGTTTTAATCTGAATGCATGAGACATATGGAATTTAGCTTATGAATGTTTCGAAGTGGTATCCTTTGCACTGCCTTGAATGCACATGCTTAAAGAGACAGTGTGTAATTTTAATGCCTCCTAGTGGTACCAAAAAAACCTTCATTCAGCAAAAAAAATATTGATTTGTATCAAGGCAAAATACATGAACTTTCGTACCAATGTTAACCTTTATAAATATTCATAGGTCGAGAAATTTGTATTTCTTTTACATGACAGAATCCAGACTTAGTCGTCGCTCCCATGTTTGTCTTGCATCTTTCTGTTACGGTGTGCTCATTTAGGAATGTTTTTATTGTTCGCATTAGACAATACAGTGCCATCTAGTGGTCAAATATTACTCAATGCACCTTAAAGCTCCATTCCAAGCTACAACTACGTGTTGTCGTGAATGATTTCAGGCTGTCACTTTAAATAACGAAGGACTCATGTGTTTTACAAAATACTTTATTTTAGCAACTCTAAATTTGCAACACAATTCCAGCGAATGCATGCAAATTCCAAATAAAAACAATTTCCAACTGTACACAATATACAAAACCAAGTGCTCTTGTGAAGGAGTGCGGGCTAACTCGCACACGATTGTCCGTTTAAATATGAAGTACTAAATACACCAACACTGAATCTGCTTCAGACCACGGAGACATTGTCCATGGCACAGGCACACCTCTCCACGATCATGTTGGGGAACTCGGCCACTTCGATCTCGGTGTAGTCGCCCTTTTTCACCAAGTACATGATGGGCAAGGGGGCGCTCTCGGACACAGAGCAGCGACGTTCTCCATAGCCGAAGTGGCGCTTGGGTTGCCGACAGCTCCCTGTGCAACGGAAAGCCTGGTAGCCCGCAGGCTCGATGATCCAGTACTGAGTCCAAGTCAGGGCCCGGAAGTCGATGAAGTACTGCTCCCGGCAGCAGGTGGCCTTGCCTTGGTTGGCTTCGCAGTCCCCACCGGAACTGGAAAATAACACAGGTAGGTTAGAACAATAGTTGGCAACCACACATTTTTTCATCTAAAAAAAGTTTGAGTGCACATTACACATTCTAGAGTAATAAATAACTCTAACTAAGCAATGATAGATCAGTCCGCTAACATCACTGACCTAATTTACTCAGAATTGGATGCAACGGGAATTGAACCTGGATCATGGCAGTGAGCGCGCCGGACCCATCATTTAGGCCACTTGGATTGTGGATACCCAAAGGAAAACACATTTGAATTTATCTCATCTCACTATTCTTTGTCACGGCGCCTCTATGCACAATGTTGTAACGGAGCATTATGGGAAATAATTCAGTCGAAACATGTCATACAACGTGATATCTTGAGTAAAAAATACCGTGAAAATGAGATGAAATCAAATGCCTTTTTATGTCATATAGATCCCTTTTTCTCATTGGATTTGGCCGTACTACAATAATAATTTGTATCATTATTACGATTATTACTATTGTTGTTGTTGTTATTATTACTAACGTTATTGATTGGCCGGGTCCAAGGTTATAGTCAAACATAAAACGGAAAAAGTTGTCGACAACTGAGTCAGAAGACTGGTAAAAAACTATTGAGACGTCAAATTTGCATTTTTTACAATAATATTTTTTTCTGCCGACAATAACATTTCGAAAAATGTTGTCTACTATAATTTAGAAACAAATCTAACACTGCAGGCGTCAGACATTTTGCCACTTGTAGGCCACTACAAATGAGGTCACCAGGGTCAGGTAACCCCTTTTATGTATTTTTATATTTTAATTACATCAAAATTAACAACAATTTACTACTTCTGAAATTTTTTCAATGGTCGTTGTTTTCTTGCCCAGAAAAAAACGTTGTAGTCGACTCCCAGTCCATTCAAAATTACATTTATTAAATTGTATTTTACAGTTTCTTTATTCCACAACAGTTAATCAGTTCTGCAATTTCTCGCTTTCTAGATGACGATTGCAGACTCATCACTAGAGGACACTATTGTGACTACTGATAAAAAAACGAAGCTGGCACTTGTATCATCTCCTGGTATTGTAATCCCCCGTCCTTATTTGATGATATTATCATGTGTTTTGAATGAGCTGGGCTAAATTCCAGAACCCTATATCATATATTTGTATGTTAAGATTCATATGCTCAGTTATTTCGTAAAAAAATGCTATTAAAATGCTTTTAGGGTATGAATTTTAGGAATATGATGAGAAAATGTGCAAACTCAAGTGAATGTAGCGATTGTAACAGGCTTTTTCTCCAAAACTACATTTTAAGCGCTTATCGTGTCACAAGAGAGGGAAATGAGCACTTTTTGTCAAGAATGCAAATGCAGATTCTGAGTCTAGTGCAACAAATCAAAATCAAAACTAATCAAATGAGAGTAACCACTAAACAAAACAAAAAAGGCAAATTTCCACTTAAACACACAGACAAAACAAAAAAGCAAAATAGTGCCATGCATAGAGGATTCGACCCCCACCTTTGTTGATTTCTACAACCGTAACTTGAACATGAGCACTGACACCCCCCTGCCGTCGTGCAAAGTAAATACACCCAAAAAAGTGTTGTGGGGGTAATTGTCACATAGCCCCCATATCCTGCATATCAAAAGCATCGCCCTTACCCGAACTCTTCGAGGTCGAGTGTGTAGAGGACAAGCTCGGGTTTAGCCAAGGTGTTGCCCGCCGCCGTCTGCTCCTGGGTGGCAAAGCGCACACTTTTGGCCGCCTCCGCCGCGTAGCTGCCGGGTCTCTCGCCCTCGATCCACACCTCCAGGTGCATGGGCGCCCCGTGCCGCCTCTGCGTCTTTGCCCAGTAATGCACCGCCTGGGTCACATCAAAGCTCTTCCAGCCTGTTTCGTGAATGGCCACCAACCTGGGAAAATCAACGACGAGGTCTTAATTACATTTCCTGGCATTCAATTAGATCGCGACTTAATGAAGGGCTTGTGCGTCTTACCGCGAGTCCACCAACGAGGTGCGGTTGGTTCCGTCTGGCATCTCCTCAACCCAGTAGACGCTGACCCGGGCGTTGCTAACGGACCTGTAGTTCTTCCTATCCACGGCGAGGCGCTTGTGGTGCGATGCCTTCTGGTAGAGTTTCAGCTCGGCCATGGTCACTTCGCTGTTGTCCGGGATCATGGATTCCATGTCGAATACCATTCGTTGCCGAGTGGTGTCGGAGTACACATATTCACCGGAAATATCTACCAATTAAACACAAACTATATTAACACTCATAAATCGGCACCGGTGAGGACGCACTACCGTGCGTAATTTACGCAATTCCTACCAGCGTTGCCGGGAATCCCTCTCAAAATGCCAGCCAGGCTCGGCGCGGACCTGCGCCTTCTGCTGTGGTGCATCTTCAGCATGGACGCGTACTTGCTCCGGACGTGGGCCGGAACCACCAGGTTTTCCAAATCTCTCTTCTGGATGTTGGGAACCTCGTCCAAACCCAGTTTTTGCAGGAGCGCCTCTTTCATATCCTGGTGCGTAAAACCCGTGGTCAAACCGAGGAAAGCTGTGCAAAGGACGCAAGCGTGGAGGAAATCCATTATGAGATCTTGAGTGGTAAAAAATGATGTGACGAGCAGCTGCGCCGTAGCCCCCATTTATATAGTGGCGTGCCTCGCAGATGGGGGTGGGGGCCACAGTGCCCCATCCAAACAGGATATCTAAACTCCCACTTCATACAGCAACAATCAAAGGGATGTTCAATAGAACTTTTTTTTCAGACAGATACCAGCTCACGTTTGCGATCCTCGAGTAGTTCCCAATATCAAATACAAATATCACTAATATTTTTAATATATTTTGACCTGTGTTGTAATACAATTTCCCTTGAATTATGGTCTTTGGGTAGTCTAGTATCAGTATCAATGTTATGCAGCGCTAACATATGTATAGCTATATTTGTGTGCGTGTGTGTCTGGGTGTGTGTGTGCGTGTGTGTATGAGAAAAAATGCATCATTTAATTTTTACTCTAAAAAGGCTTTGGTATGAATTGGTACCAAACCAATCCTTGCGTCAAATCGACTCATCTTAGTGCCTCTTTGATAAGATAATGCTCTTAACAAAACAAACAAAATGGTCTTGTATGCAATCAATCAACCTGGGGAAGTGTTATTTAAAAAAAAAAAAAAAAAAAATTGCTTAATTCTACTTTACAAAAACAACTTAACTATCAACATATTAATCGGGGGTTGTTTATGCAAAACAGAGAGGACATAGGGTTGCTCCATTTATTTTAATCCAAATTTGGGTTATTTATTTATTTTCATTTTTGGGGGTTATTTTTGACCCATCATTTTTAGAGTGAACAATCAATTTTCAGTACTGGGCTGTTTTTTTTTGTCTTGGATTTCAAAAAATTACATATATTGTTACATCGTCTTATTAATATGTTTTACTGGACTCTGATAAATCCTGAAGGCTTGTATTAATTAGAAAATATTTCAGACTAAAAACAGTTGGGCTGTATACAACCCAAGTTTGGGTCACAAATGGACCAACCCAATACTTGGCATGATTTGACCCGGTGTCATATGTTGTTCTCAAGAACAACCCCCACAAAGTTTGTTTAAAACTTTGGTTTATTTTTTCTGTACAAAGAATTCTGCTATTAAAAGTGTGTTTTTTAAGATAACACCCCCCAAAATAGTTAACTTCATACTAAACAGTCCAGGTATTTTTTCTTTTTAATTAGCCCAAAAATAGTTTTGTGTTGGTCCCATTTTTTGACCCAAGTGTTTTTAGAGTGATGTTATTTTTTATCTTTAGGGTTTACCTATAGCACAGTGGCTAATTTACTACCCGTTCAAATCATCTTTTTTCGAACCATCCCTTCTCCAGATGCAGCCCAGACATGTCTTGACCCCGGCGGCCCCTTAGCGCCCCCACTTTGCCGCGCCCGCCTCGTTTTGTACACAAGGCCCCATCTCTGATGCGTACATTCCACCGGACGACAGTCTGGCGGCCGTCTGGAAGGACGTCGTTTTCGTCCCGGGACAGGCTCGTCCGCTCCGTAACGTCGGATTAAAAGTTTTCCCCGCTGGAGGGAACGTAAAGAAAGGGGGTTGAAGGATTCGATGTTGATTCCAAGTCCTGTCGCCCATTCGGGGACCTCTTCTCCTCGGTAGATTAAAATTATTAGCCAAACAGACAGTTAATCCTGGGTGGTTGAGGTGTGGGGGGAGGGTTTGTACGGATGTGGATTGGGGCAGGCTCTTCACAGGTTGGTGATTATCTGATTCCATTGCGAGGATTTGCCTTGGCTTTTTTGTCACACAAACATTACAAGTGGGCCCTCTTGCTCTCGCTGGCCGCCCGCTAGGCTTGGCCTGACCCGGCCTGGCCCGTGCTTTGTGTATTGGCCACTTGTTTGCTCGGAGATGTCAGACAGACTCAAGAGGCGCACAGGAAGGGCCACTGACAGATGACTGCCAGGCCTGCAGCTTGGGAGTGGGCGTATAATCGGACCCTTTGGCATAGACTTTAAAAATGGATGTGCGGTATATTTTACACGGTGGTCTTTGCAGAAACATCAGTGCTAGCGATAGCAGTTTAGCAGTAAAACTACACAACAAAAAAGAACTGACTTGTTTGCGAAATACCTGGAAATAACTCCTTCCATTCCAAAAAATGCTTGAGAATGTATATAAATTACTCAACAAAAAATGGATCAGTAATCATTAGGATTGGGATTAAACCAAATGTAACGAAATAGAAGTTAATGTAGCCATCCCTTAGAGCAGATTTTTTTCTACCCTTTTTGAATCAAGGTACACTTTTATTTATAAAAAAGTTCCGAGGCACACCGTCCGTCAAAAATGTTTGAAAATGAAGTTATGTCAAATATTTCACTGTACTACCTCATAAGTAGGTAATTAGTATATAAAAATAAGAAAAGAATGATGTGCTTTATTTATGTTTTTATTTTTACAGTGCAATCTTTAACCGCTTTGTTAAACAAATGAAGCTATTAAATGTACTGTACTACCTCATGAGCAGATAATTAGTATATAAAAAGAATACAAAAATCTACTGCCACCTACTGATTTGGATGACTATTACAGTTCCTCATCTGAAGATAGCAAAAATACTGAATAATGAATAATGGCACACTAGACGAGGTCTCACGGCACACTAGTGTGCCCCGGCACACTGGTTGAAAACCACTGCCTTTGAGAACCACAAAAAACCCACAAAAGAACAAAAGTGGACATAAAGTTATATATACATGACTGCACAAACCCATGTACTGTATAACAAAACATAAAAAAACATCAAAATGGAATACAATGAAACCATTCATTATATGCACCACTTATCCTCAGTAGGGTCGCGGGGGGTGCTGGAGCCTATCCCAGCCATCTTCCGGCAGTGGGCAGGGGACACCCCGAATTGGTTGCCAGCCAGTCGCAGGGCACACAGGGACGGACAATTCGCTCGCTCATTCACACCTAGGGACAATTTGGACTGGCCAATTCACCTGACATGCATGTTTTTGGAATGTGGGAGGAAACCGGAGTGCCCAGAGGAAACCCACGCAAGCACGAGGAGAACATGCAAACTCCGCACAGGAAGGTGGGTAGCTGGATTTGAACCTATGACCTCAGAACTGTGCCGCACACGCACTAACCACCGCGCCGCCGTGCTGCCCACACAATAAAACCATAACTGATAAAATCCAGAATTAAAAGAAAACAAAAACGATGCCAAAAAAAGCTCACTACAACTATCTAAGAATGATTACTTGATTATATTAATTTACAAAAAATCTGGGATGGATCAGTGAATCACTATTCCATTTTGGTAGGCATGTTAACAGTATGACACCATACTCAATGTTTATGTTATGGATTTTGTTTTTTGACACCAAAAAATATTTCCTATCAAGATAAATATTTGATACGGTATCTCAAATAATAAATGAAAATGAGCGTCCCTTATTGAAATAAGTATAAAATATGTTATTATATTTACGTTATATATTTTGTAAGAAACTACAATACTACAGGGCAGCACGGTGGAGCAGTGGTTAGCGCGTGTGCGGCACAGTTTTGAGGTCATGAGATCAAACCTCCTGTGTAGAGTTTGCATGTTCTCCCCATGCTTGCGTTGGTTTCCTCCCACATTCCAAAAACATGCATGTCAGGTGAATTGGCCAGTCCAAATTGTCCCTAGGTGTGAATGAGCGAGCGAATTGTCTGTCCCTGTGTGCCCTGCGACTGGCTGGCAACCAGTTCAGGGTGTCCCCTCCCCACTGCCCGAAGATAGCTGGGATGGGCTCCAGCACCCCTCGTGACCCTACTGAGGATAAGCGGTGCAGATAATAGATGGATGGATACAATACCACAATATACCGTTTTTTAAATAATCACACAATATCCTAAAACACTTAAATATATATTTTCTTCTTATCTTTATATACCTTTTATATTTTATATCTATTTTTTTGCTTTTATTTTTTCTTCTTACATGTTTATCCTGGAATGCCACAACAAATCTTGTTGTAAACAATGTTCATTATGTTGACATCAATGACAATAATGACAATTCTAATTCTAAACTAGGAGACTTTATTGTTTGTCAGAAATACAGTTCACAGCAGTCCTCCAATATACACAAAACAATTTGAATGGCATGCTTGGTGGCAGAAAATTGGTGTGAACTGCTTAGACCATGTTTAAATATTGGCATGGTTAACCAGACATATTTCAGTTGAGTTAAAAACACTGCTCAAACCTAAATTTTCCCTCAGGTAATCAGACATAGTTCTTTTGGATTTAAAATCTGTCTAAAAATCTCAAATTTGTTTTATCAGGAGGGTGGCATGGCCCCTCCCCTTTTGTCTTCCCCTGTGGCCCAAAGTGCTCAATCAGGTTGTCTGGAGTGCAGTCAAGAGCCACACACTGAAATACATTTGTCCTCTCTCTAATCATGACAAGGCTAAGGATGATGTCCTTTTGTGTGATCTTTCTCAGTCTTGCTTCCTTCCCATGTCAATCAGAGGCGAGTTGCCTTTTAGTTCAAAGCCTCATCTTCAACGCTGCGAGGTGCCATTTCTTTTCAATCAAAGGCCATGCAACTCCCACAATCAACAAGGAAGGTGTTAATTAACATGCAGCATTTGCATTCAAAAGGCGTCCAATTTATTGGTCGTTTCTTCCATTTGTGCGTCCTCTTTTGCCTCCCTCCCCCAATGCTGCAAAAGTATTGATGCTTTTTTTTTCTTTTGAGAAGGTTTTGCTTTTGCAAATGCACGCAAACTCCGATATCAAAACACCCCCTTCTGTGTGGAGGCGGGGGCCGGCTCTGCAGAGTCAATATTGAACTTGTCGCTGGTGGTCAGTGCAAATTGATCATCATTATTATTCGCTTTCTATCTGAATGTCAAATATTTGAACGATCGCTCCTTTTGCACCATAATGGGCCCCCCAAGAGACCTTTCCATCCAAACAACTGCTCAATAATCATCGATCGCTCCATCACAGGTGGAAAGAGCCAGACTAGACGAGACCTATGATGAACAATTATTGCTCAGTCGAGGGCGTCTAATTGCATTTCAATTAATCGTGCACACAACGCGAGATTTCAAAGACAAATGGGATCAGACATGATTAGATAGGACTGATTTGAGCATTGACTTTTAATTATTTGCACGTTTTGGTAGACACTTTTATTTTTTGCTGAAAATCCCCTATACTGTACGGTATTCGGGAAACTGACTAAAACAAACGTGCACTATTTAAAAAGCACTACGTCATTCAATTGTAAGTGTTTATCAATGTCCGCTAGAGGACGCCGCTGCCACATTACTCGCTCTTGCAGCAAACCTGGAAAATAGGGAAATTGAAGTAATAATTACAAAACACTAAACTATCCATTTTCAACTGTAAACACGTTTGTCTTTTTATTATGAAATATTCAAATTAATATTTCTGAGAAAACAACCTGGTGATACTTAAAAAAGAAGTAAAGTAAAACAGAATACAGTGTAACAAGATGAGACATATGACATATGACGCTCCAGGATCAACATGGAATAAAAGACTTAAAAGGAAAAAAAAGATATAAAATGATAAAAATTCGATTATAAAACGATGTTCCCATAATAAAGAGAGACTATCTATCATCTGAAAAAAAATGTGTCTACAAAGTCCAGATGCATTTTGATAACTAAAGATTTCGATTATGACACATAGAATCGGAAGTAATGATACTTGAGGTCACCAGATATGGAACTTGTATCTTATTTGAGTGGCATTTAACTTTATTACATTTTCATTGCACCTTCTAAAGTGATAAAATACATCAGAAGAAACCGACAATACGAACCTTGTAAAATACCAGGGAAAGAGTAAGTGATTAGATCGTGAGAAACTAAAAAAACTACAAATAATTTTTAAATCAGATAAATATGACACTACCTAGAGTTTGAGAGTGAATGTCTAGGTGTGAGTAGTGGCTAATGGCAGGTTCTAATATCAATAATTTCTGTTACGGTTACCCAATTGACCCCGCCCGTGTGGCGCCAGCTGCGGCTAGTTGACAGATTGGCTTTCCATCTATTTAAGCTAAATGCTCTCCCTCTTCCTTTGTCAGTCCGTCAAAGAACCTCTGCCCCACAAGACGTGGGTTTATACTCTGTCCTGTTTCCTGTTGGTATTTCCGGTGTGATTCTCGTTTATATTGTCCTGTTTAATATCGGTTTCCAGTTTATTACTCTCTCCAGTTTTGTTCCAGTCTATTTTGGTCCTGTTTATTATTCTCTCCAGTTTTCGTTCCCGTCTAGTTTGTCCTGTTTAATTTCGATATCCTATTTCATTTTCAATCCTGTCTGTCCCGTCATGTCCGGTTCGACCCCATCTGTCCGATATCTACTCGGGCAATATTTCCTCCTAGTTCTCCTGTGAAGTCCACCAGAGCTACATTAAAATTTTACTAGGGCTGTCACGTGGTGACAAATACAGTTTTATACATCATTGCCTTCTTAACTATCCCAGTATGTCTTATTGCTTCGCAGATCAGTTTCAAAACATAAATCTCACATGTCAAATGACGCATTTAATGTCTTTCTGATCGCGTACTGATCTCTTAGACTCCCAAGGTAGGAAAGCCAATCGTGCATAATGTGCATTTTGGACTTGCGTGCATTCACAAACACGAAACCTTGTTCTTGCAGTCCGTTAATCATTCATCGATGTACTTTGAGCAGCGATAAGTGTCTCACTTCAAAAGCAGACGCCGTGATGAGTGGGAATAAAAAGATCATAAATATTGCTGCTCTCTATGGTTAAAAAATGATTTACAAATATTGCTTTGTTTCTCCTCCCCACTGCAAAAGAATAATGTGATTTTAACGTGAGTAATTTAAATGGTTGTTTCATTGTTGTTTTGCTCCAACACAAACAAGCATTCCGACATATTTCATGTACTTTTAAGCAGCGTTTTCAAATTTGTGGGCCGTGGACCATTTGCGGCCTACTAGACAAGTGATTTTTAACCACTGTGCCGCGGCACACTAGTGGGAGAGATCGTCAGGTGTGCCGTGTGAAATTATCCAATGTCACTTTTCAAAATTTAGAATTTTATAAAACATTTATGAATCATTTTCTGCAAATATTATTTCATTGTCAAGTGTCTGTGTCAGGACCAGAACGGAAACAGGGCCCAGTTGCGCTACGTTTCTCACAAGTTTTATTGGAGGAAAATAGGAATCCGGTGGTCGCTGGACGCGGGAAGCATGTTGCTCTTGTACTCGGATTGTGCTCCGAACGAAGTGGATCTTCCGTAGCGAGCGATGGCGGTGTCAGGGACGGAAAAAAGGGGTCGGTAGCCGGGACTGAGAGAGCAAGGGGTGGTTGGGGTCTGAAGCGAGTCGTAAGCC